>NC_090926.1:483026139-483329169 GCF_040938575.1 Ambystoma mexicanum
AGGCGCCTAAGGAGGGCTTCTGCGTAGAAGCCCGCGAAAAGACATTGAACAAAGGAATCAAACATGGTTTGGCGCGAGAAAGACTTTTACAAAAAGATATGGTGAATAATTCCAGCCGGAACCGTAATAAAACATATATGGTCTAGCGGGTTTAAGTTCGAGGCTACCAAGATAGCCTAAAACAATACCAAGGTTATATAAGATAACCGAGGCAGGAAAAATAGGATAGTTACCACTGCCGCCAGCCAAGTCTTGATGAAAAGAGAGCGAAACAATTCTCCAAGAGAAACAGACAAAAAGGGATAAGTATTAACCCTTTCCAGTACTCCGTGTAAGATGGTTTGTACTGGGTCTGTGGTTTTACAGAGGCTAATAAAGTTAATGGCAACTTTATGTGTTCTGGGAGACAGTAGTCAGTCCCAGAAAATGGAGTCTGAGTTGGGAAGTCTAAAGGACAACCCTGTGTCACTGCACTGAAGGTGCTGTGTAACACACAGTAAAAAGATGATGCTGTGGAGCAGGTGAGGCTCCACAGTCTATGAACACAAACATGTTAAACACACACAGCAAAAACACATGTAAGAGAGGGAAAAAAGGCTCACACTCTTACCAGGTGAAAAAATAAATCCTAGAAATCAAGCAAAGCTGCTGAGGGACTTAGTAGGTAAGAGAAATTAGCCACTCTGGAGAATTCTCCCTAACATACTCCTACACCTATTCGTGAGTTAGATGCAATAAAGGGTGAGAACTACCAACTGCATTCAAAGTTTGAATAGGCGTAAGACAGGTATGTGTATTGGCCCCTCTCCTGTTTCTATTATTTATTAACAGTCTAGCTCACAACATGTCTATGTTGTCCCTGAATGTTTGAGATTGGTCCCCACTAAATGGAGCATTCTACTTTTTGCAGACAATGCAGTGCTCCTGTCAAAGAGCCCAGTAGGTTTAAAACATCAATTGACGACCTTTGACTCATTCTGTGAGGCCAATTGCCTAACTATAAATACATCAGAAAATGAAGGTTATGATGTGTTACCCTACAACTTGCCCACTACAAGCAAACCCTACATTTTATCTGAAAAACCTCCAGGTGAGGTTTGTTGACAGTTTGAGTGCCCGGGAATAACATTTTCCAACAGTTTGAAATGGGCTTAGCTGATTGAGAAGAGTGCCAGACAGGCGGGTATGGTGGTTGGCTTCTCAGCATGTTTTGGAGACAGCTACATTTCCTCAGCCATGATGGTACATAAGACCCAATCTATTCTGAACCATAATCTATGGAACAGCATTGTGGGACCACATTTCATCTGTCTCTCTTCAGATAACAGAGAACACATTTCTGAATTGTCTCCTGGGCCTTCCGGGCAGTACTCCCTCTGCACCATTGACTTTTGAAATAATGGATGTAGAAATCAAATACAAGGTGATAATCAAATCCCTGATGTACTGGCTGAGGATGTGGGACTTTGATGAACTTGCCACATATACAGAAGGTCTGGTAGATGTTCTTGCCATGAATGGCGCAAAGGCACTAACCTGCTGAAACATGTCAAAACTCTGCTCACAGTGCTGGACCTTGATTTTTTGTGGTCTGATATGTCTAACATAAATTCACAACCCAAAGCTGTTTTCAAGGGGAAATTCCATGATTGGGTCTTGGAAACTAGACTAGATGTTTGCTATGTTGGTCCAATGCCATAAAACATTCTATTGATTAAATCCGACTTGGGCATGGAGCTATAGCTAGACTGCCCATAGGGAATGACAAGACAATCTATCTTTATTAAATTCTGCTTGGGTATCCTTCCCACATTTACATGACAATGGAGGAAGGAATCAACTGTGTTTTGTCCACTATGTTCTCCTCTAGTTGAAGTAGAATTGCACTTTATTTTCTGTCCATTGTATAGCAATGTGAGACACAAGTAGCTGAAGCCATTATTAAGCTCATGTGTAAATAATACTAGGCAAGAGCCTCTGGCAAGCATTAAATTATGGTCAACATCTGTTTCTTTCAATGCAGTCTCTATGTTCCTATTTAATGCTTTTAAAATGAGGGAGAGATCTCTAAATAATGTTTAGATAAAGGTTTTTGGGAAAAAGAAGGGGTCCTTGCTCGCACAAATGTTTGTCTGTTCTGCTTGTCTGTTTTTAGACATTTGTAGCCAAGATTGTATGACATTTGAAGTGGAAAATCTAAATTATTGATATTGCTGGGAATAACCAATACCTACTCTAACTGTATGGAACTGTGTAAAAATGTTTGTGATTGTATGTATTTCCATGTATAATTGTCTGCTGCTCTGCCTTTATGGTGTACAGCCGAAATAAAGCTGATTTGAATCGAAACATTGTGTGTGAGCAAAGAACCACTACTATACACATGCTTGCTTCTCCCGTAGGTACAGTTACATTCTATTTTGTGGTCTGAGAAATGTTTAACTCTTAATCTGGGTACATGATGTCTTCTTTTAATGATTCCCAGATGTGTGTACAGTTGAATTTGTACTCTTTGGTCCCTTAGTCTTGTTACAGTTTTATTTCTGGTCCGTGGCCAGGGATGTGGGCAATCATCATCTGGGTTTAGTTTGAATCCAGGTGTTTCTCATTCACATATCCTCTAATTTGACCCCACTAGTTGTTACATCCGGTGCTTGTACATACTTATATTGTTGCTAATGCAGAGGATGGGGAGGTCTCATTCCTCATTTGTAAATTGTTTGTCTTGCATTGATGTCAGCTGGGGGAAATGGCCACCAAACTCCTGTGCTTCACACAACAAGGTTTCTCTGTTTCACTGAAGTTGGTATTTTAGCTTCTATGTGCCACTCCAATCTGCAGCATCACCATAGCCGAAAGCACAAGGTGACATGCAGATGACCGGTCATGTGACCACAATGCAATCAAAATCTCATTGCCGCATTGTTAGGGAGCATTTTCATTTTAGTGCTTAATTCCTCCCACCTTAGAGACCCCCAGCTTTTTAACCCTGGAGTGAGTGAGACCTTTTTCCAACTCTCTCATGTGTTTTGGCCTGATTTGGATTATGTGGTTTTACTGTTTTTGAAGTCTAACAAACTGCATAGGCATCTACTTTGTGTATGGTTACACACAACACTTTCAGTGCAGTGTCACAGAGAAATCCTTTAGATTTCCCATAAGGTTTAAATACCTTTTCTTGGGTGAACCACAGTTCCCAAGAATAGTAAAGTGAAACTGACTTTACGTACCTCTTCTTTTTGTAGGTCCAGCACACACCATCTTATGTGGAGAGCTGGGGGGTTACTTAGTAGCCCCTTTATCTACATTCTCATGTAACATTGTTATGCTTTCTGACTATTTTAAATGGCTGATGGCAGTGGTTTAATTTTCCTACTAGTGTGTTATTGAAGCCCAGGTAAACTCTAACCGGTGGGAGTGGGCAATGAACGCCACCAGTATTTGGCAGAATGTTAAGGGGAGAATTATCTCTGATTTGATTAAATGTGAGAACGTCATGAACTTTCATGCCCGGGTAGTTTACTTTGACTAGATAATACCTCAGTTAGATAGTGTAGACAGGCAATGTCCAACAGATCAATGTATAATACATGTAGTTCCTTGTAAAATGGAGGCAAGCTGCCAAACTGATTTGAAGTTAACGGTGTCCAGTCATATTTTCGAATACAATATTTTCGAAAGTCAAAATGTCGAAAATATTTATTCGAAAATAATAATTTTTCGAATTAATGTTTTAATAATTAATTAATAAATATTGTATTAAACATTTTTTAAAAATAATTAAAGGTATATCCATAGGGCCCCCCCTATGGGGGGGGGTTGGGGTAGGGGTTTGGGATGGGGGGTTTTCATAATTAATTAATTAATATTTTATTAAACATTATTTTTTAAATAATTAAAGGTATATCCATGGGGGGTGGATGGGGAGGAGGGGGTGGGGGGTTGGGGTAGGGGTTTGGGATGGGGGGGTTTGGGCGGGACCCCCCCCCACCCCCCCATAAAAAACGTTAGTATTTGTGACATTTTACATTGTTATTTTAGCATTGGTTTTTCGATTTTTTTTTCGACATTTTATTTTCGAATGAATGACTTGTTCTCAAAATTTTTGCATTCAACATTATTTTTTCGACTTTTTTGCTGTTCGATTTTTTTTTTCGTCTTTTTGACTATAAACCGAAGTCAACTATTAGTCCATTAAGCTGCTGGACTCACCACTTAGCAAAGCCAGATCGAACGGTTCTACTGCCTCAACCTATAACGTTGCCAAACACCGGCTAAAACCACTGGTATTTAGATGGTCCACAATTAACTCTATATGACCCCCTTTTGGGAAAGACATATGTATTAAAAAAACTTCAAGGCCAGAGATTATGGACCCATATTTAAAAGGATTGTGTCATGATCACTGCTTCCAAGGAGCCAGGATCAGCCCAACGTCCTTGGAAGCAGGCCCCTAACCCTGATCCTAGGCACCAGCCGGTCCCCACAGGGACCTTTTGGACCTTGTCCTGGCGCCGGTGGCACCAGGCTCATCAGAAGCCTCGGTCCCGGCACTGGAAGCGCCGGGCTCATCATGGGTGTGAAGATGCTTGGGTGGACTTACCTGCGGCAGACCATGCTGCTGACTTGCCAGACTCTTAAAAGTCCTCTGTGAACTGGGACTACTTTTCTTACCTGGGTGGGGCAGCACAACTCCACTGGAACTCTTCTGGAAGCAGGAACTCTTTTCTGACCTAGGCGGGGCCGTGGAAGGAGATGCCTCATCACTCCAAGGCTATTTAAACCACACCCGATTGAAGAAACGTGCTTCGCGTTATTCTGCATCTGCAGCAGAACGCTCACTGAGTCTGCTCCAGCTTTTCTTCTTTGGATCCTGAACCTGCAAGAATTATACTCACCATTCCGGTATCCGAGCAACATCAGCACCTGCAAAAGATAAGAAACCACAGGTTAGCAGAATTAACTTTCACACGCAGTGTTTGCTTACCTGATCCATCGGCAGCGGCCGTGTCTCATGCTGCTCCTTCGCCTGCAAAGACAAACAGCATTATTTTACTTACCGGCACGCCGTGCATTCCGGATTCTTCACGCTACATCTGTGCAAAGACAAACAGCATTATTTTACTTACCGGCACGCCGTGCATTCCGGATTCTTCACGCCGCATCTGCACCTGCAAAGATAAACAGCATTGTTCTACTTACTGGCACGCAGTGCATTCCGGATTCTTCACGCCGCATCTTCACCTGCAAAGACAATAGCAGTGTCACACTTACCGGCACGTGGCGAATTCCGGATTTCTTCATTCTGCATCGTCTCCTGCAAAGACAAAGAAAGAGACAGTAAGAGCGCTACCATATTTACGCAACTCCAGGCGCTTCAGTGCCACGCATAAAAGACTATAAAGACTAAAGGTGTCCAGAAACTTACCGGTCGTGCAGTCAACGACGGTACCCATCCTCTGAAGTCAAGAGGCCCACGTTTCACCAGTGAAGGAACTGGCAACGGCACCCTGCACTAGACGCAGATGGAGAGCCCAGCATTCACCTATCTAAGGTGAGCACGTTGACCTGGGAGGGGGGTTCAACAGACAAGCTGGGAGGAGAGAGATAGGGACATTCAGCAACCCAGACCTTTAATCCCCATATTATTTCACCTGCAGAAACCTCACCCTTCGAGTTCGACACACAGTGCGGAGAGGGTCGACCCCAGAAGCCAACCGAATCCTGCACATCACGTTTCGTGTTACAGACACCTTCCTGCCAAGACCCGCGCCTCCGTGGGAATCAGGTGAGCGTTACAGAACGCGAAGCCGACCACTAAACTCCTACCCAGGCGCAATGGAAACTTCAGATACTGATCAACTAGCCCAGTTGCTTGGGGAATTAAGAGCAGAAGTACATGCAGCTCGCCAGGAAACGAGCTCTCTAAGAAGAGAACTGATAATTTCTAAGGAGCGAACAGAGGACCTTGCTAGGCAGTTGTTACAAACGCAGGCAGGACAGACACCTTTGCCCGTTCCAGGAGGAAGTTACCCTTCTGCCTCAGCTTCAAATCCAGTGCAAATCAATCTGCCCGGTAATGTGCCCTTGGCTCCGCCCGAACGCTTTGCTGGTGATCCAAAGAAATTCGCAGTGTTCATCAACCAGTGCCGCCTGCACTTCTTATGTCGACCAGCTGCATTCCCAACTGATCAGGCCAAGGTGGCTTTCGGGCTTTCTTATCTCAGTGGCAGCGCTGCAGATTGGTCGATCCCTTTAGTCACCCAGGATGATCCGGTTTTACACAATTTTCAAGCCTTCCAGGCCAGCATGGAGAAACTGTTCGCAAGACATGCACAAGGGCAGGCCTTGGACAATGAACTTCTCTCATTACGACAGGGTAACCAAGACCTCTTGACTTATATAGCCTCTTTCAATAGACTCATAGTGGAAACACAATTGCCCGAGGACAAGAGAATAACGCTTTTCTACAGAGGTCTGCGTGGAGAGCTCAAGGATGTGCTAGCGCAGGTTGTGAATCCTCCACAAGAATGTTCAGACTATATTGACTTAGTTGTCCAACTAGACCATAGACTACAGAACAGGAAGGCATATCGCTCCAGATTTGATACCCGAGTGTTTTCCAAACCACAGACCTCGAATAAGGGAGCTGACACTGCGGAACCCATGCAAATAGGGGGCATGAGAGGACCTTTAACCCAGAAAGAGCGGGAAAGAAGAAGGCAGCTGCAATTATGCCTCTATTGCGGTAATTCAGGACACTTTCTTCGGGACTGTCCCGTGAAACCAGCTAAGAAGACTGTAGGAGCCGCGGATACCTGTACCACAAACCCTGAGCAGGGAAACGACCTCGCCCGACAAGAGTAGAGGTCCTCTTGCCGAGCGTTAAGATCTGTCCCGTGACCTCGCATTTCGTGATACCCATGGTCCTCATTAGTCCTGAACGTCCGGATCGTTTGCACGCAATTGAAGCTTACATTGACAGCGGAGCAATCGTTAACTATGTGGACCGTGAAATGGTGTCAAGGATGAATCTACCCCTTGTCCCTAAGGCAGTAAAAGACGTCATCACTACTGTGGATGGCACGGAGATAGCCTCCGGACCAGTAACGCATGCCACCCAAGAAGTGACGCTGTTGAGTCATAATGGACACCGGGAGAGAATAGTGTTCGATGTAATCAAGGCCCCTCAGTTCCAGATCATTCTGGGAATCCCTTGGTTGGAGAAGCACAATCCTCAGATTGATTGGCGAGCAAAGACGGTTCAGTTTCCAGAGTGTTCTACCACTTGTTATCCTCGACCTGATGTTTCACTGGCGGCGATCTCTTCTGAGGAGATTCTCAAATTACCTCCCGAATACCAGGAGTTCCAAGACGTCTTCCAGAAGGATCAAGCTAACACCCTACCCCCTCATAGGTCTTACGACTGTCAAATAGATCTGATACCTGGAACAACTCCTCCTTGCAGCAGGATCTATGCCCTCACCGAGCCAGAGAACCTTCACCTCAGACAGTACCTGGACCAATACCTAGCTAACAGGTTTATCCGTCCTTCCAAATCTCCAGCTTCATCGGCTTTGTTCTTCGTTCCGAAAAAGGAAGGAGACCTTAGAACTTGCATAGATTACCGCGCCCTGAATCAGATCACTGTTAAAAACAGATACCCGTTACCTTTGATCCCTGAACTCCTGGACCAAGTCAAAGATGCCCGTATATACACAAAGCTGGATCTCAGAGGAGCCTACCACTTGGTAAGGATCAAAGAGGGCGATGAATGGAAAACGGCCTTTCGCACCAAGTACGGGCTATTCGAATATCAAGTGATGCCCTTTGGACTGTGTAATGCTCCTGCTGCTTTCCAATATTTTATGAACAATGTCCTTAGGGAACTCATTGACGTGTGTGTAGTTGTCTACATTGACGACATCCTCGTCTATTCATCATCGGAAGAAGAACACCAGAGACATGTTAAAAAGGTTCTCGAGAGATTGCGTCAACATAGTCTTTTTGCTAAGCTTGAGAAATGCGTCTTCAACGCAACAGAAGTCGAGTTCCTGGGATTCATATTGTCACCTAACGGAGTCCATATGGATTCAAAGAAGGTTGATGCAATTATCAAGTGGCCATCACCAACCTCTGTAAAAGGAGTTCAAAGCATGTTAGGATTCGCTAACTTTTACCGCAGATTCATTCCTGAATTTTCCCGGATAGTCCAGCCCATCACCGCTCTGTTGAAAAAGAACAAACATTTTGAGTGGTCTTCTGAAGCGGAACAAGCTTTTCAAGACTTAAAAGCTAAATTCATTTCTGCACCTGTTTTAAAACATCCTCGCCCAGAACTACCTTACATCATGGAAACGGATGCTTCTAGTCTTGCTATGGGAGCAGTGTTATCACAAAGAGATTCGGTCACAAACCAACTACATCCGGTTGCTTTTTGGTCCCGCAAGTTTTCGCCTCCTGAGATCAACTATTCAATTACAGACAAGGAACTTTTGGCCATCAGATCGGCCTTTAAAGCCTGGCGGCATTATCTTCTAGGAGCCAGACACACAGTCACCGTAATGACTGACCACCGCAATTTACAATACCTAAAGACAGCCAAAGCTCAGTCTTCCAGACAACTTCGTTGGGCTCTGTTTCTAGCAGAATTTGACTTTATAATTACTTATCGACCAGGCAGTAAGAACGGAAAAGCGGATGCCCTCTCCCGGATGGGAGTAGATGAACATTTGATCAATCCAGATCCAATACCCATAATCCCAGAACAAAGGATTTTGGGTTTGGTCAGCACTCAATCTTTTGAAGACATCAAGACCACGGTGAAATCGCTCCTAACTCCGACCGATTTGCAGGACTGGCAATCAAAGGGAAAAGATTTCTCAGTAGATCAAGACCTACCATATTTCCGAGGACGATTGCACTTGCCCTGTGAGAAACTACAAAAACAAGTAATCTCCGGTTATCATGATTCTCTAATGGAGGGGCACCCTGGCATTACCAAAACTATGGAAAAGATCAAAAGACATTTCTGGTGGCCATCGTGGAAAAGGGATATTAGAGACTTTGTAATCTCCTGCGGTGTGTGTGCCCAGAATAAAAGTCAAAAGCAAAGACCAGCCGGCCTATTACAGCCACTTGACATCCCTCCCTGTCCATGGCATACCCTGTCCATGGATTTTATCACGGACTCACCTCCATGCTTGGGATATACTACCATCTTAGTAGTCGTGGATCTATTTTCGAAAATGGCTCACTTCATACCCTTGAAGGGTCTGCCTTCAGCCTCAGTATTGGCCCGGGAATTCTTGGCAAACATTGTTCGCTTACACGGTTTTCCTTCGGTTTTAGTCTCCGATAGGGGAAGTCAATTCATCTCCCACTTCTGGCGCAGTTGCTGTCGTCTCGCCCAAGTTGATGTAAGACTTTCGACCAGTCACCATCCCCAAACTGACGGACAAACCGAAAGGACAAACCAGACACTAGAACAATATCTACGCTGCATGCTCCAACAAACAGAAAACCCCTGGAAGGACATTCTTTGGATCGCTGAATACGCGTACAACAATTCGACTCATTCTGGAACTGGGAAGACTCCCTTTTTCTTGTTATATGGACACCATCCTAGAACCTCCCACCTGGATCCTCCCCAAGAAATTGAAGCACCTGCTGTGGATCACTTGCATTCGGAGATCACCTGTGCTTTTAAGGAAGCCACTGCCCATCTGCAAAGAGCTAAAGCTCAATTCAAAAAGGCAGCCGATCGGCACCGTAAAGAGGCCCCTCACTACGCTGTAGGAGATCAAGTCTGGTTATCCACTAAGCACCTGCCTTTAAAAGGACCCCGCACTTTCATCCCGAGATACCTTGGGCCCTACCTCATATCTGCCATAATTAATCCGGTGGCTGCCAAATTGGAATTACCTACGCATATGAAAATACATCCAGTATTCCATGTCTCCTTATTAAAACCAGTACAACCAGAAACCCGATTGACCGAACTCCCGGAACCCGTTTTGGTAGACGGAGAACTCGAATTTGAAGTGAAGAACATCCTAGACTCCAAAATTTCCAGGTCTAAATTATACTATCTGGTTGATTGGAAAGGATACGGTCCCCAGGAAAGGTCTTGGGAACCCTCAGAACACGTCCACGCACCTCGTCTGGTCAAGAGATTCCATCTGAATCACCCCGACAAGCCAAAGCCCCCGGAGAAGACACACTTAGGAGGGGCCTTGAGGGGGGATACTGTCATGATCACTGCTTCCAAGGAGCCAGGATCAGCCCAACGTCCTTGGAAGCAGGCCCCTAACCCTGATCCTAGGCACCAGCAGGTCCCCACAGGGACCTTTTGGACCTTGTCCTGGCGCCAGTGGCACCAGGCTCATCAGAAGCCTCGGTCCCGGCACTGGAAGCGCCGGGCTCATCATGGGTGTGAAGATGCTTGGGTGGACTTACCTGCGACAGACCATGCTGCTGACTTGCCAGACTCTTAAAAGTCCTCTGTGAACTGGGACTACTTTTCTTACCTGGGTGGGGCAGCACAACTCCACTGGAACTCTTCTGGAAGCAGGAACTCTTTTCTGACCTAGGCGGGGCCGCGGAAGGAGATGCCTCATCACTCCAAGGCTATTTAAACCACACCCGATTGAAGAAACGTGCTTCGCGTTATTCTGCATCTGCAGCAGAACGCTCACCGAGTCTGCTCCAGCTTTTCTTCTTTGGATCCTGAACCTGCAAGAATTATACTCACCATTCCGGTATCCGAGCAACATCAGCACCTGCAAAAGATAAGAAACCACAGGTTAGCAGAATTAACTTTCACACGCAGTGTTTGCTTACCTGATCCATCGGCAGCGGCCGTGTCTCATGCTGCTCCTTCGCCTGCAAAGACAAACAGCATTATTTTACTTACCGGCACGCCGTGCATTCCGGATTCTTCACGCTACATCTGTGCAAAGACAAACAGCATTATTTTACTTACCGGCACGCCGTGCATTCCGGATTCTTCACGCCGCATCTGCACCTGCAAAGATAAACAGCATTGTTCTACTTACTGGCACGCAGTGCATTCCGGATTCTTCACGCCGCATCTTCACCTGCAAAGACAATAGCAGTGTCACACTTACCGGCAAGTGGCGAATTCCGGATTTCTTCATTCTGCATCGTCTCCTGCAAAGACAAAGAAAGAGACAGTAAGAGCGCTACCATATTTACGCAACTCCAGGCGCTTCAGTGCCACGCATAAAAGACTATAAAGACTAAAGGTGTCCAGAAACTTACCGGTCGTGCAGTCAACGACGGTACCCATCCTCTGAAGTCAAGAGGCCCACGTTTCACCAGTGAAGGAACTGGCAACGGCACCCTGCACTAGACGCAGATGGAGAGCCCAGCATTCACCTATCTAAGGTGAGCACGTTGACCTGGGAGGGGGGTTCAACAGACAAGCTGGGAGGAGAGAGATAGGGACATTCAGCAACCCAGACCTTTAATCCCCATATTATTTCACCTGCAGAAACCTCACCCTTCGAGTTCGACACACAGTGCGGAGAGGGTCGACCCCAGAAGCCAACCGAATCCTGCACATCACGTTTCGTGTTACAGACACCTTCCTGCCAAGACCCGCGCCTCCGTGGGAATCAGGTGAGCGTTACAGATTGATTGTGGATCAAAGTAATATGGTTATTGTAAATGTCATTAAACCTGAAAGACCAGAGCTGAGAGATGCCATTCAGAACAAACTCTTGGCGTGGCTATGGTCTAAAGCTGGAGAAAGCTGTATTAGGACCCAGGGTTTCAGACTTTTGCAGAGGGTCCAAATTAAAGAATGTTCTCCGATGAATAACATAGACTGCATTGTCATCGGCTGTGGTCATAGTAATCTCCCATCTATTTAGAGTCATTGTAACAAACTGGACAAACTGACATCTCCCAAGAGTTTAAGAATTGTTACTGATGGACTAGCTTAAATATTCAGTATTTCTGGTTGCCCATATCACTTGTTTAAGATGTTTCTCATTCTGTATTTCTGGCTGTCCATATTGATATTTTCTGTTATATTGTTTGTTTCGCCTGTTGTAGCACACTTAGGCCGATGGGCGATTAACAGCTTAATACAAATGGAATATATATTATTCATTCCTCCTCCCACCAATCCTCCCCCTTTTATCTATACTCGACTCCTTTCTTCTTACTCCTCTCCCTACCTCACCTACTCACTCTTCTGGGTCCACTCTCAACCTTATCTGCATCTCCTGCATCTCCTCCTTGACCCCTTCCTTGGTCTCCACCCTCCGCACCTATCTGTTTGACCACTCTCTACTCTCTACTCTCCTTCTCACTCACTCCCCATGTCTCTCCTCTTCCTCTTCCTCCCCCCTCTTCCTCCGTACCTGTATCCCTTCTCATTTCTATAAAACCTGCTCCTCCACCCTCCCCCTCCATCTCAATTCACTTCTCTTGCTGCTAATGGTGCTCTTTCTACTCTAACCTCTTCTCTATCCTTCAGTCTTGACCAACTTTACTCTCTTTCCTCCTTCCACCTCTCCCGCAAGCCCACCCAACCCTTGCTTTCCTCTCACCTTCTGTCAATGAACCGTTTTCTCAGACACCTTGAAATACGCTGGCTCAAACATTGCTCACCAGCCAACCAAGCTTCCTACTTCTCTTACCACTCCCTTTATGACTCCTGTCTTAGCTCTACTAAACGTTCCTATTTCTCTAACCTTCTTCACTCTCCAATCTTCTCATCCCAGGCGTATGTTCCAAACCCTAACTCATCGTCTCTTCCCACCCACCCCTGACCACTCTTCTGCCTCTCCTCCCTCTCCCTGAGACTTTGTAGACGTCTTCTCCTCTAAAATACTCACCTTACGCCAAAACATTCTAATCTCACCCTCTTACTCTCCACCTGTACCTTCTCACTCCACCCATCCTCCTACATGTCTAACTTCACCCCTGTCTCTGATGCTGATATTTCCCTCCTCTTGTCCAAAACTCACCCTACTGCTGCCCCTTCTCATCTACTTCCTTCTCCTCTAATTCCCAAAATCTACCCTCTTCTCATACCTTACATCACTTCTTTCTTCAACATATGTCTCACCACCACTACCTTTCCTTCAGCCTTCAAGCATGCTATTATAATTCCCATACTGAAAAAACCCTCAGCTAACCCTCTTCTAGGCCTCCAACTTTCGCCCCATCTCTCTCTTACCATTCCTCTCCAAACTCCTTAAATGAATAGTCTACTCCCAACTCTCAGCTTTTGTCTCCAACCTGCTCCGCCCTACTCAATCAGGTTTTCACCCAAGCATTCCACCAAAACTGCTCTGCCCTCCATTCTTAACTCCCTCCTCACTGCTTACTACTCCAAACACTCTTCTATTCTCATTCTCCTGGACCTCTCTGTTGCCTTTGACACTGTTGATCACCCCTTACTCCTCAACACTCTTTCCTCATTTGGTCTCAAAGGCTCTGTTCTCAACAGGTTTTCCTCCTACCTTTCCAACCTCTCCTTTGCCATCTCTTGGGGTGGCCGTTCCTCCCCTACTCACGCCCTCAACTTCCGTGTACCCTAAGGCTCTGTGCTTGGCCCCTTCCTCTTCTCACTCTACACCTCACTTCTTGTCCCAGTCATCTCTTCCTTTGGTATATCTCACCATTTCTACAATGATGACACCCAGCTCTTCCTTTCCTTCTCTTCCTTCACTCCCGACATTCACCTCAAACTCTCTTCCTGTCTCACTGCTATCAAAATTTGGAGTCTTATCACTTTCTCACCCTTAACACTGACAAAATTGAAGTTTTATTCCTTCCTGCCAATACTCTTCCTCCCCACTTACCCCCTCCCTCCGCCCCCCCCAGTCATCTCCCCATCTCTGCTACTGCCCAGAATCTCGGCCTTCACTTTGATTCTAACCTTTCCTTTACTCACCATATCTCTCTTACCTCCCGTGCCTGTCGCTATCATCTCTTTAATGTTTGCAAAATCCGTTCCTCACTCACCTTCCACACCACCAAGCTCTTAATTTCCTCCCTTATCTTTTCCCGTCTCTTCTACTGTTCAGCTCTCCTCTTTGGCCTCCCTGCCTCTCATCTAGCCCCCCTCAAATCCCTCTACCACTCTACAATCCACACTCAATGCTCCCTCTCTCCTTATGACTCCATCTCCTCTTCGCTTTCCTCACTCGGCTGGCTCTCTTTTCACTCTCAACTTAAATTCAACTTCCTCTGTCTTGTCTTTAAATCTCTTTATAATCTTGCCCCTCCCGCCTCTCTTTCTACTCTCCTTCTTGCCCCCAGTTCCGCTGACCTCTTGCTACTCGCTGGCCCCCCCTCTCCTTGTGCCTCATCTCGCTTCCGTTCCTTTCAGCTCCTCGCTCCACTTTACTGGAACTCTTTACCTCTCCCCATCTGTTCCATCTCCTCATTCTCCTCCTTCCACTCCTCCTTAAAATCACACCTTGTTCAACCTCACTCCTGACAGCCCTTCTGCTCTTCCTCCTCAGACCTTGGCAAATCGTTCTACACACTGTTCCTGTTTATTTGACTCATGAATTGTAATTTACTGCTTCTAATGTATTGTATTCTTGTTGGTTTAGGTAAAGATCTTTGGCGTAAAGCGCTATATAAAAGTTAATAAATACAAATACAAAATGATGATTATTATTAATAATAATAATAATAATAATAATAATAATAATAATAATAATAATAATAATAATAATACTAATAATAACGATACTAATAATAATCATTACTTCAGCCAGTCAAAAATGCGCTATTTTGATTTACACAGCAGTGTGTGACACTTTCACTGAATTGGATTAAATGAACAACATGTATCATCTTCAGAGATTTGTGGAGGTGGAGGACACCCCAGTAAGTGTTGAAGCTAGTGGATGAGATACATGCCATCAGAGGACACCTGGGAGGTGGTGCAGATGAGCTGGCAAACCCTAAAGGCAATTTAAGGGAGAGTCGCTCTCCAAAGTTTTTGTTTTGGAGGGCACAACAGAGATTCTGGTTGGCAGTGGGTGACACACCAGTCAAACCTATTGGTGTTTTTCTAGACTCATAACTGATGTTAACAATACTGTTTCTTCATCATCATACGATCTCTTGAAGTGAATGGACGAGACATGTATCATTGAGAGGAGAAGTGAGAGGAAATGGGAATCACAGGGGCATTGTGTGAGAGAGTCATGCTCATCTGATTTTCCTGGGAGCAAGCAGCAGCCCTTTCGGGTGGTAGCTGGTGACACTCTATCCAGTATCCATCCCCTGGAGAAAATGGTCAAGACAAGGGCCACTGGTTGATACCTGGGAGAAGCTTGCCTTGGACAGGAAGTAAAGCCTCCATTCTTCACAATCACAATCACGATCGACGGACGCACACGCCCCATGTGCTAATTATACTAAATGGTTTTCGAGATTGTCACATATTAACAAATTGACTCTCTAGCTAACCACTCAATAATCAATCCCTTTCAGGGACCTTCTACATTAGATGCTTGCTGGGAATGACTTTGCATGGCGTCAATTGAGGAGGTGTAATGTAATGTAAGCTCATGGGCTGTGGCCAGCACCATGTGGCTCTTTAGTTCTGGAGTGGCTGGCTTTCTTGTTAAAGCCCCTTAAAAAAAAAAAAAAAAAAGAAGAAAGGAGTGACACAAGTCTAACACTTTCAGCACTGACCCTAAATAAGAAAGATTAGGAATACCAAAACATTTGTCTTTCTGGAATTCTATACAATAATTGCTAGACTCACTTTATTTCAGGCACACTTCAGGGTGTGAGTCACTGAAATAGTCTGCTCTTAAACGCCTCAACTCAGCCTTTAATCCTTCCGAGTTTCGATAAATGAGTACCAACACAGGCTGGGTGATATTGGGTGTATATTTTTTCTATATAAAGCGCTTAAGCGTAAGTGCTATATAATAACACATTATCATTTGGTTGTGGACGTCTGCTAGCATTCACAGTAATTTAGTAATATGGGCCTATATACACTGATCTTAACGATACATATGGCGATCCATTCTTGTATGAAATGTACATCACATTATTGTATGAAATGTACATCACATTATGGCGATATCGTAACCTTATTTTATGTAGTGTACAATGCTATGTGATAGCACTTCCTGTTTTGTCAACGGGTGAAAGGTTGCGTTCCATCGCATCCCATGATATCACTTTGGAGTGGGGTCAAATTACATCGCTTCCTGTGATGTCACCAGGGGTCAAGGGTCGTGTGATGTCACTACCGCTACCCCTGGCATTTTTTTTCAATGACGTCCCTGCCTAAAAGCTCTGCATACCCCATTGAATATGTTCCCATTGACACATATTTAACAGACAACAAAAGACATGGTAATTAGTCGCAACAACAGCCTCTCAAACACTCACACTACGAATTAGAGTAGTTGTAAGTAAATGTACTCTGTGCACTTATATCACACGCACGTTTTAACCCACCAACTGGAGTAGGTCTATAAATGCAAGGGCATCAACTCTTGCAATTAATCAGTTATCAATATGATTTTGGAATGCAGATACGAACTTTTTGTTAGCTGGAAATAAACAAGGTAGGCCCTACACTATCTGTTAATGCTGAGGGAGAAATGTGAGTCAGTCAAACAGATAGCTCTCCCAGAGTCTTTATAATCCGAGGATGAAGGAATTCAACCTCTTCTAATGTATTGTGCCATTTCTAGGTCGAGTCCTTTGTTCTGTAACCCTGCACCTTCATGTGCTAATCCGAGCCTGGGAAATATAGCAGCCCCTTTCTCTATTCCCTTGCCTTCCGTTTCGCTTCTTGATGTATTTTAATGAACTCTGCTTTATAGTCAAGAGGCAGTTATATATGATTGCGTTTTAGAATTGAATGTTTGAAGGTTTAATATGTTTTATTCTAATGCGCATTCAGCTTGACGTTTGATTTTGCATTTTAATGCAGAGTATGATCTGAAAACTCGCATAAGAAATTAAAAAGAAAAGTCTCTTAAAAGAGCATTGGTGATAGGAAGGGCACACAGTGACCTGAGAATGTATTAGAGTGTTCATCTTTACAGAATCAACTGCAGCAGAACGTACAATTAATGGTGGACATTCTGTTTTCAAAACCATGCAGACATGTTTTTGAACATTATGGTTATTTCCATGGCTGCAGACTGGAAGACAAAATACCCTCTTAAAGTTCGCAGCACCCTTCCTGTTTTGCATCGAGCGAACAAGAAGCATATATGCCAATCACAAACAATCATGTACAACGCTATCACTAAAAATGCCCACCTTAATTTCAGTGCCTTTTAGGTGAATTCTGGGCAAAACATGCTAATTGGTAGGAAACAACAGAGTTCTAAGGACATATTCCAGAATGCTGGCAATGTTTAACCGGCAATGGGCATTTGGCATCTTTTTCTAGATCGCTGGTCAGGGCCAGAATTGCTTCTGAAAGATGCTAAGTAAGGGGCTCAATGTACCAAGGTAGCCATGCATTAGTTAAAAGAATAGTCAGTCTGCCAGGGAGAACCACTTACATAGGAATGTTGTTTGTAGGAGGGCCTCTGATTTTGTCAATCGGCTGCATCCTATGGTTGTGAGATACTCGTAGGAGGTCTGCTCACGATTAAATACTTTTATTTGTGTCCTGACAACGTAAATATTAGAGGTATACTCAGATATGCTCATGTAAATAAAAAGAGCAGTACAATGAAGACTTTTTTTTTTCTTCAAATTTAGTTTATTTGGGAAACAGCATAGTTACAGCTTATCAAATCATCATCTTGCAAATTCATACACCAATTCACTGTGTACATGTTTGAACATTTTTGCCCTACCCCCCAACAACATATACAAGCTAGGCCTCTCCTCCTAGCATCTCTGCTCTCTCCGTTTACCCGGGGGGAGCTCTGTTTCTTCCATTCCTGCTCTGTACCCTACTTCCCCTGTGTCTTCCCTTGCACCTTCCACTTGAGGTCTCTCTGGGTCATATTTTGCCAGGAATGCCGCCCATTCTATGGGCTGTGTTGGGGTCTGATAATGTAGTCATCTAGTGAGTTCTTCCATTCTGTATAGATCTATTGCTTTTAGTGCCCACTCCTTCTCAGGCGGGAGCCTCTCTCTCTTCCATTCTCCTGCCAGGCACGCTCTGGCTGCCAGGAGAAGATAGTGCAGCATATGTGGGAGTTTCGTCCAATCCCCTTCAACTGTGTCCATACCAAATAGCACCAGTATTTTGTCCATGCTCCCATCAATTCCCTCCAATCCCTTTATCCACCCCAGGACCTCCTTCCAGTACTGCTGCACCTTCCCACAGTCCCACCACATGTGCTAGTAGTTGGCTGTCCTCATTTTCTCCAACAGCTAGGGTCTGCCCCCGGGAACATTTAGCTATCCTCTCTGGATCCCAACACCACATATATAGGAGTTTCAGTCTGTGCAGTTTGTATTGACATGATTGACATGCCACTGATGTGCAGTGGGCGTTTAAATATTAGGACCTTCAAGGTTCCAGCTCCATTTCCATCCCCAGGTCTCGGTCCCATTTCCTCCTAAGTGCACTAATGTCTTCTCCTTTCGCTTATAGCAACGCTTGGTACATTCTGGTTATAACACCCTGGTCCCTCGCTCTGTGTCTAACAGATTTTATGTTCGTGCAAGCCCCCTCTGTAATTCCATATTCCAATCATCTGATATTAGCACCCGCTTAAGCTGTAGGTATTTAAAGGCAGATATGCTCCCTATCCCCAAAGTTCTTTCCGGATCAGCCATCTCTATGAATCTATCCTTCTTTAGAACCTGTCCTACACTTTACAGCCCCGCCTCAAACCATTCCTGAAACCTTCCATGATCTGCTATAGGATCCCGTATTGGGGGCCCATATGTGGCTTAATGGAGAGGGCCAGGTTGTGACCCCAGCCATCTCCCTTCTGACCCTCCACAACCTCCAGAAGTGGCCCATGACTCTGTGTGTGTGCACACTGCTAGGTGCTGCATCTGCCGGTAACAAAATTCCTTTCTACTAGAGTTACGGTCGGAACAGGACATTGTTATCCCCACCCATTGTTTGTCGCCTTCCATGCATAATTGAGATATAAGGCCTCTGAACTGGGCCACTCTGTAGTATGTTCGCATCTCTGGCATGCCCATCCCCCTTTTTTCTTTGGCCTGCACTGAAAGCCTATAGCCTACCCTTTGTTTTCCCCTTTGCCAGAGGAATCTCACTATTCCATGTATTATTTCTGCGAAGTGGGACTCAGGGAGTGCCATCGGGAGTGCCTGATATAGTTATAGTACTCTAGGTAGGAACATCATTTTGATCGCATTCACTCTTCTGAGCCACAAGTCCGTTAGTTTTGACCAAACTTCCAGGTCACCAAACATTCTGTGTAGTAGTGGGGGGAATTTGCATTTGTATAGGTTGTTCAAATTCCTAAGTATCCGCACCCCTAGTTACCTTACAATGTCCCTCTCCTCTGGGATCCCTAGGTCTGCCCATTTCCTAAATTGATCTTCAGAACCTTCCCGAAGTGGGAGGAGGATCGACTTGATGACATTTACCTTAAAACCTGGCACTTCCCCGTATTCCTCCAGAGTTCTAAGCACCCTCTGTATTGAACCTGTTGTGCCGAGAGATATAACAGTATGTCATCAGCACACATGCGCAACTTGTGCGTTGCATCCCTATTTGTATCCCCTTTATCTGGTCATCATGTTGCTTCCTCTCCCCTAGTGGCTCCATTATCAATGCGAATAGCAGTGCCCCTACCGAGCTTAAACTCCCTCGATCTCATCCCATTCACAACCATCCTTGCCGTTGGTCCATAGTAGATTGCACCTATCACCTGGCACATTCTGTCCCCTACCACTAATGTACGTAATATAGCAAAGAGGAAGCCCCACTCTATCAAAGGCCTCTTCGGTGTTCGGACTCAGTAGTGCCTGGTCTCCCAGACTTCGCTTTGCATGTTCCATGAGGTCCAGTGTCTTTCTTATCACGTCTGGGCTTTGTCTCCCTGCTATAAACCCCATTTGATCGGGGTGCACTATGCAATGTAACTTTCCCACTAATCTCGTTGCAAGGATTCTCGTAAATATTTTTTCATCTATGTTTAGGAGTGAAATTGGGCAGTATGACAGGCATTGGGTCGGGTCTCTCCCCTCCTTCGGGATCACTGATATCAGTGCTTTGATAAATGTTGCAGGCGCCTTCCCTGTGTCCAATACATGATTGTAGAACTTTGCCATATGTTGTGTCAGGATTCTTGCATGTTTTTTATAAAATCCTCTGGTGTAGCCATTCTCATCTGGGGCCTTACAGTTTGGGAGGCGTTCAATGGCATCTTGGATTTTCTCAACTGTGATTGGACTCTCTAGGTGTTCTATCTCCAGGTGCGTAAATCTAGTCATGTTCACCCCATGGAGGTATGCCCCCACTGCATTCTCTTTATCGGTAGCTTTTCTTGAGTATGTTTTATGGTGGACTGAGTAGAATGTGTAAACCTCTTCATGTGAGTGCTCCTCCATACATCCACCAAACCTTGCCTCTCAATCTCCAATCCCAGGTGATCCAGCCTTTCTGCCCTTCCATTGTCTTTCTCCTCCATCCATTTCCTGTCCCAGGTTTTGTTTGCCCATGAATTAAGATCCCCACCCACAATATATAGGTCTGCCTCAAACCCTTGTATTTTGTCAAATGCCTCCCATATAAATCTTTCTCGGCCCTGGTTGGAGGCATATATTGCCGTCTGTAATATTCTAGTTACCCTGCAGGATTAACATTCTACCTTCTAACAGGCTCGTGGCCACACAGTTCTGCAGCCTGCATTGTTTATGGAGGATTATGCCAACTCCACCCCTTTTGGCGTTCCCTGAAGCCCAGTGTACCTGTCCTACCCCCCCCCTTTCAACGCCCGTTCTTCCTCAAGTATTAGGCACATTTCCTCTAAGAAGAGTATATCTAATGAGGCTTTCCGGAATTCCCTCACAGTTAGAGACCTTTCACTTTAAGTGTGCCCATGGTTAGACCCTTCATCTCATCACCTTTCCCCATTGCAGGTGCATCTCCCCGCCCCTCTATTGCCTTTGCATCCACTTTTGGACCTTATTCTTCCCATTCCTTCAGTAGACTGGATACCTTGCTCATCATCCTTAATACATGTTGTGCTGATGCCAACCCGCTTGTTTAACTTGTAACTTAACTTTTTAACTGTTCGGGTCCCCAACCTAGTGTGTAGAAAATTAGTCTTGGAGATGCTCCCTCTCTCACAAGGGGCCACTTTGGAGCAAGTAAAATGGCTCCCCTCCAGGAAATGTTTAGTAACTCTCTGGGCATCCGTCCGGTTTCAGTTTTCACATTGTCAATTACTTACAGTCTAGTCCCTGGAATCTCGCTACGGCCATTGCTCCTACGTGGTAGGTGACATTCGGGGTGAGGGCTTCCACTCCTTCCATCTCTAACTGCAGAGAGAATGGGTAGCCCCATCTGTATCAAATTTTCTTTTCCACAGCCACGTTGTGAGGGGTCTGCAACTTCTTTGCTGCGCTAGTGTGAGATTTGAAAGGTCCTGATATATTGTGACTTTAGAGCCGTCAAAAGCCACTTCACATTGTTGTTTCGCCCTGTTCAGAACCTCCATTCTGTCTTTGTAGCTCAGGAATTTGGCCACTATGGAAATGGGGCCTTTTCCGTAGGGTCTGCCTCCTCTGTGCCCTCTCTCAAGTTGCACTATCTTGCCCCCTTATGCTTCAAAGAGTTGGTGTATTAGCGCAATGACTTTCTCCTCCACTTGTCTCAGGGTTTCCCTTTCCGACTCCTTCAGCCTCAGTATCCTTATGTTGTTCTATCTTTCTCTGTTTTCCTTATCATCCATTTTCAGCATTACCTCTTCCTCCCTGAGCTCCAGTTCGGTCATCCTCGCGTCCAGCCTCATTTCCACCATATCCACATTCAGATGATTGTGCTAAAGTCCTTCTACTTTATCTTCCACTGCTGTCATTCTGCCAATTTTGTCTGCCAGAGAGGCCTGTATGTCCCCTCTGAGGGCTTTGATCTCTGCCAGAATGTGTCCCGTATCTTATTTTGTGGAGAACTTGGACATATCCATTCATGTGGCCATTTGTGCCACCTGGCCATTCTCTGTTATTGCCTCTTCTTTCTTAGAGCATCCTTCCTCACATGCCTTTGTTTTTGTGCCTCTCGCCTTGATAACAGCTCTTTTCTGTCTGAGCCTCATGCAGTCCAGTTCTTACCCTACCTATGTTCCGGTCCTCCCTCCTGCGTTCTGTTTTTGCACTTCTTGCAGGCAGCAAACATCCTGTTACAACACTCCGTTCCACAGCCTTCTTTAATATGTTTGCTTTATCTCTCCTATCTGAGCGTCCCACTCCCCGGTTTCCACTTCACTTGGTCCACCCTGAGGCAACGCTCCCTGTGTCCTGAGTGCTCAGCGGCTCTCTGTGCCTAGTGTGTCATCCCTTTCTGTTCACAGTCCTCACCTTACCAATATTCCATGGGAGCAGCAAAGTTGGTGCTGCTACGGTGCCCTTCCCTAGGGCCTCCTCTAGATGTTTCTCGAGTACTGTTTTATGTCCTCACTTCAGCAGTGAAGGCCTAGGGGCATGTTCCCATGTCGAGTCCCCTTCTATTTCTCATCCAGTGTGAAGCTGTCCACCTTAACCCCTTTGACCTCGGCACTGGGCAGCTCCCTTCTCACTTTCGCTGGTCTCATGCCTGACAGTCCGGCCTCAATGTGGGGCTTTTCCACTCTCCTGTGCACTTCTAGGCAGTGGCCACCATCACAGGTTCAAGCACAATGATTCCCTGGTTTAATGGAGTCTCCTGCTGCCTCCGCTGCTGCGTGGCCGCTTGTTCCCATGAATCCTGCTTACTCTGCACCGTAGCAGGGAGTTCCCACCAACCTTTCATAGCTCGGGTCGCTGCACCATAAGTGCACGTTTCCCCAGTTCCAACCAGGCTTAATATCAGTTTCTGGCCTGTCCCTGTCTCCTCATCCTATGTTATTGCATTCACCAGTGTGGGGCTTGTGGGGCTTGTGGTGGCTTGCATGGCTAGTTCGCCTGGTATAGCCTGTGGTGCTGAGGGAGAATGCCCACAGCAGGTGTACGACCGTGTCCGCCTCCTATGTCTCTGCTCTCATTTGTTTAGCGATGGTATGTTCACTGTACGGATTATGTCCACACACCTCTGCTCCCCGGCCCCAGCTCTACCCGTGTCTCCTCTGGTTACTGCCCTCTCCGCCTGCGTTGCATGAGTGTCTCTGGGGGCCTGGATGTACCTTAATTTTAGAACTGTGTGTGCTTAAAATCTTTTAGCTGCATTGCAATTTAAGCTTCTTAGTACTTTTAGACTGTGCTTGCTTGCTTTTATTTGCGCCGTATTCTAATTCAGTTTAGTTGTTTTTTTGTACATTTTGGCCAACATATTACACATTGTACATCAAGGAAGCTGTTTTGTAATATTGGGGTGTCAAGTAGCTAAGTAACAATCCATGGTTTCGCTGCATTCTACGAACCATGTCAGTATTCTATCACCATAAAACTACAACTCCCAAAATATTTGTAGTTTTCTGGCATATTTAGTTACACATCAGGAGCATAAGCGCTGGTGCGTAGGGGCCGGTTTGCTTGGAGTATTTAAACCGCCGGTGAGTTTCTCAGGTGATTACCTTAATTTTAGAACTTTGTCTGCTTGAAATCTCTATGCTGCATTGCAATTTTAGCTCGGTAGTATTTTTAGACTGCATTTGCTTACTTTTATTTGCGCCTTATTCTAATTCAATTTAGCAGTTTTTTAGTTAATTGTGGCCTATATACTACCCAGTTCATATCGAGGAAACTGCTTTGTAATATTGGGGTGTCTAGTACCTAAGTAACAATCCACGGTTTTGCTGCATTCTATGAATTGTGTTAGCATTGTATCGCCAGAAAACTACAACTCCCAAGATATTTGTAATTTCTTGCATATTTAGTTACACGTCAGGCGTGTAAGCACCGGCGTGTAGGGGCCGGTTTGCTCCGTGTCACAGGAAGCAGGCCACCATCCTGTGTTATTCACTTCGGTAAGTTTTAAGGTCTTACAATGGGCATTAAGTATGTCTTGGCAGCAATTCAGAGTGCCAGAGACAAATCAGTATCCAATAGCCTGACCTTCTTAGATCAATACAACCAGAGGGGAGCCTCTCCTAGGAGGAATGCTTGTAAATCTTCACCCCTGGAGTCCCAGAAAACAAAATCTTGCCTAATGCTCACATGCCTACCGTAGTAGATTTAGCTATGAATACTGTAGTCAAGCAGTGATCTGATAACTTTAAATCTCCCTCTCCTGTTGGTAGGACAGACGATAAAGAACATATGAAAGATGGGCTAGTAGTGACTCATTTTGGTTTAAATATAACTCAATCCTCTCAAGTGAGCATACCAGCTGAAACCTCTCCCACCTGTAACTTGAAATGTATGCTGCTAAACACAAGATCACTATTAAAAAACGCTATGGAAGTAGTTAGTCATATTGAGCATATTGAGGAGCACAAGCTTGATATTTGCGATATCACCGAAACATGGGCTAATGAGGCAGCTGGACCTTTATTAGAGCTACCAGAAGGTTACTTCATGATTAGACAGGGCAGAGCTGAGTCTAGAGGAGGAGTGGCTTTGATCATTAGATTGAATCTGAAAGTTTGGGAATATAAAACAGAGGTTATTCCAGGAATGGAATCCGTACTGCTGAATGTAGGGATAAGTGTTGAAGCAATGCTCATCATTCTTCCCCTGTAAAGGGCTCCATCACCATCATCTACTTTCTCATCTCAACTTTGTAACTATGTTACTTCTCTCCTTAAACCTAAGACAAAGTTGATTCTTTTAAGATATTTCAACCTTTGGCTAGGCAGCGATTTGGACTCAGCAGAGTCTATGGTGACCGCATTGGAAGCCTTGGGCTTTGCCCAGGCCATAAGAGAACTGACTCATATAAAGGGACATACCCTGGATTGGGTTGCAACACATAATCTTGAAGTAACGGACGTGGCAGTTACACCTTGCCGATGGTCAGACCGTTCTGTGTTTCCAGAGTTGCATAAATTAAATTTCTCGAAGATGGGTTAAGCCCAAAGTTCTCCTTCTGATACAAAGCTCCAAAAAATGAACCTTGGAGAATCTTGGTACTTGGGCGTTCCACCTGAACATAGACATTTCTGATATAACAGGACTGGATGAGATATCAGTCATGCTGATGAACTCATTAAAGAAAGTTACGGAGAATCTAGCCCCTCGCAAGATGGTTTACAAGAGGAAAAATCAAAGTCACACTTGGTTTAATGATGTCCTTGTAGAGCTGAAAGCAAAGAAAATGAAACTCTTCTACTCCTGGCAGCACAATAGGGACTCTCATAGCTTAGACACTACCAAGGAAGCAGATCAGATTTACAAATCAGCTACTATCTAAGCTTTAAAAGACTCACTGAATGCTAGAATTGCCAAGGCATCTTCTAATAGTAAAGAGCTCTTCAAAATTCCAAAAGAGCAGGAACATCCTATAGGTCCTACTCAAGACCCTATTCAAAAAGATGGAACATGGTGCACAAGCATCCAGGAAGCCTTGTCTAGTAAACTATTTAAGATCAAAGAGTCCATTGAAGTAAAAGAGTTGCTTTTAAGCTTGAATCATTCAGAGGTTATGACCCCTTCGACTGATAGGAGGGATTCAAAGGCTGTGGCCTTTGATTTCTCCCCATTTCAGAGGCTGAATTAGCCAAAATAATTGTGCAAATTAAATCACAAGCTGCAAAGGGAATCCTTGCTCTGCTGTGATTATTAAGGAATACTTGCTGGTACTAATATCAGCTATTACAACATGTGTTAATGTATCTTTCAAACAAAACCGTGTACCTAATAACATTAAATCAGAATGGATTACTCTGTTATTGAAAAAGCCTAATCTCTGACCCAAGACTCCAGTAAACTACAAACTGATAACCAATACTACATTCCTGTTGATGATTTTGGACAGAGTGGCACATAACCAAATCTCTCAGCACCTCAATAATGTCCACATTCTTCACAAATTTCCATCAGGTTTTCGACAGGCCCATGGGACCGAGACTTCCCTGGTATCTTTAAAATTGGAATTGCTCCAAATGATGGATGATGGTCAATATCTTTGTTAATGATACTGGACCTTTCAGCTGCATTTGACCTGGTGGACCATGCCATCTTGTCCACCAGGTTAAAGCAGTACGCCCACTTCTCAACCCAGGCTGCTGAATGGGTGAATTCTTTTCTGTCGGACAGACACATAAGGGTAGCAAGCGAGACAGCCAAGGCTAAACCCATTCCTCTGCTATTTGGAGTTCCACAGGGAGCATGTATATCTCCTTGTATTTATAACAACTGTATGATTCTGTTCTCTTATCTGCTAGTGGGGACTAATCCAAGATTGGCCAAACTTGATACAGCATACAAAACCCTCAGTCTAGACACCTGTACAATCAAGGTCATGATGGAAGTGAAGACACTGGGCGTCTATTTGGACAAGAATGTGTCCATGAAGGCCCAGGTTAATAGTATAGTTTCATCATCTTCATATTTCATTAAATTGCTCAGGTAGCTTTGCCCATTTATTTCTGAGAAGAACTCAGATTCTTGCCTGAGCCATTATTGGCTCTAAATTGGATTATGGCTGTTGCCTTTTTGTGGGCTTTGCACAAAAGGACCTCCACCGACTCCAGGTGATTCCAAATGGAGTGGTGAGATCGTTGAAAGAACTCGGGCATAGGGATCAAGTCTCGGACGCCAAAAGAAGCCTACATTGGTGACCAGTCGAGGCACGAGTATGCTTCAGACGCATTGATTCTACAGAAGTTTTTATGAAAAAACTGAAAACCTTATTGTTCCACTAGTTTGTGTTCATTTGTTTTAGGATTTACCCATGATAGTTTATCTCCACAGAATAAAATCAGATTATGTTTTTGTGTTGCGTTTGTTCTCTGTCTGCACCCTTAAGCCCTTGGGGACCGGGTCACGCATTACAAATGTATACACATAAACATTGTTCACTGAGTGGGGTGTTTCTTTCCTGCTCCGTGGCCCGTTATTGGTGTTTCCTCTGCTCTGCCTGTTGAATGGCCGCTCTACCTCTGGGGTGTCCTCCCGCCTCAGCTGCCACAGTTGCAGGTGTTAGGTGGGCGGCTGCTTCTCTGGCATGTCCTCAGCCGGCCCTGATTCTCAGCCCACTGTTGATGGGTTTGGATGGGCAACCACTTCTCTGGCTTGCTCTCTGCCAGCCCTGTATTTGCTGCTCATGTAGCTGGATGTTGCTGCAGCTGCCAGGGTCTAATGGAGCTATCACTTCCCAGGCTTGTCCTTTGCTCATCCAGGGCACGCTGTTCCCTCTCCATGCTCGTGGCTCCCCAATGGCTGCCTCTCCGGCACACTGTAGGGCAGTCCGTGGGGGGGACCATTTACTTAATCTATTTCAACCAGAGGTCTTTCAGACCTTCCCGGCTGCTCGCGTGTCTTTCACTCATTCGGTACGGTGTGTGTGAGCTGTGCATAGCGCTCGGCCTCCGGCAGTCACGAGATTCTAAGGGCTATCTTCTATACTCTGATGATCGTGGATTGCAAAATCTTGGGCATGGATGCACAATATCCTTTCCTTGTTGCTGAAGGGGATGGGAGCTGCAAGCCTAGGTGGCCATCTTCTCCTGCACCCCCTAGTGGTCCTCCATTGGAAGACGTTTAATGAATTATAACCTCTGCAATTGTAACAGGCAACCCTCCAAGATCCTTTTGGAGTTGGCCATACCCTTACAGACAGGGTAAGGCGCTTTGCAAATCAGGATTGGTCTCCACCTCAAATGTGCAGTCCAGCCTGTACCGCTAGGTCACATCCCTGCTGCATGAAACTGCAAGCAAAGCTTCATTGCAGTTTGGCTCTATAGCAGTGGTCAGGTCAAGGCCCTCATCTAGTCATACTCGTCCAATTCACGGTGACTTTAGAAAAACAAGAGTGATGGCTGGAAGGGTTTGAAGGAATCATAACTTCTGGCATTACTCTGGGTAAACCTCAATTTTAACATCTGTTGGGCCGTAGGTGGATCAAAACCGAGTGCATTTTCAGAGTTCTCTGGTACGTCAGAGGTAACGTCATGTAAGAGTATTCAACACATCCGAGCTCCAACAATTCATAGATAGACCACCAAAAAATGTGCATTGTAATTGGTTATTTATAATGCACTTAATGCCCAGAGGTTTCTAAGCACAGACCAAGGATTGAAACGTGTGTTGCCCTGCGTCGTCTTGCTTCCAAGGCAAGCGTGTTGCCCCTGTGCTGTCCTCCTGGCATCTGTGCTGGTGTATGAAAAATAGGCTTTTGGAAAACCCCTAGTGGTTCTGTTATGTCTAACTAAGGGCCTAATTACAAGTGTGGGATTAACGGTACAATATGTGATATAGGAAAACACTGGATGATTTGCCACACAGTGCAAGTACGTGTTAATCCCGACCCATGATATCTCCAGATGCAAAGCTTCCAGAAAGAATGGATGCGTTAACCATGCCTCAACTCACTAGAAAAATACCGGATTTTACTTCACAATTCTGACAACGATTACTGGGAAACATAATACATGAAACACTGTTCTTCATGAAACGTTAGGCAAACATGAGGGGAAGCTGTACGCAATCGATCACAGGTGCACATACTCACCCCTCCCAATATAAAAAAGATGTTCTCAAACTACTCCCAAACAAAACTGAAAAATGCAACTCATGGAACGCTGACAATTTACCTTGGGGAGCTGTGCCTGCTATATGATTCTCAGAGGAATGCAGCAATCATGCAGCATGGGCTCAAACAAGGAATGATGAGGAGACTGAGGGCAGGAATACCTAGGATCAGAACAATCCCATGGGCTCTATAAGAAAGACACATCCTGAGCGATGTAAAGAGCTACTGTATGTAGTGTACTTCAGACCATTCAGAGTGGCTTTGAGTGTTAAATTGGAATACATACTTAATTCCCCCTCCCCCTTTAACTATGTTACTTATGTTAGCTGTGGTTCAACATGTTCTTTCTCCAGGTAGTTATCATCACACTATCAGCATGCTGCATGGCATAGGTCAGCCCACATTAAGAAGAATACTGACACAGTTGTTAGCTGCCCTACTACATCATGTATTAAGCAGGCATGTCCCTTCCAAGGACCCAAGAGGCCATACATACCATGGAAGAACACTTCTAAGATGTTGCCCAAATTCCAAATATAATTGGGGCCTTAGACTGTACACACTTGGAATTTGATTAATTTTGGAATTGAATTATTAGATAGTTGGATATTTTAGGACTCATTATTTGTATTGTGGGAACAGAACCTAACTAGCAAATAGTGATATCCACAGGGGCCCATGGCACTGGGGATGGTCCCATTGGTCTTTTTGTTTGGATTAAGATGTTACTTAAATAGCACTGTTGGTTTTACAGTTAAAGGTATAGCTACATTTCCACAGTATTCAAGGGAGCTATCTGATCACAACAACAATGTGGGTGTTGGCAAGAAGGGATATTTGGATTCGGATTCATGCAAATAACAGCACATGTGTACAGATTCCAAGGGAAGCAATATGGGTGTTCATTGGCAGTGTTTAAAAGCAGCCACTTCGAAATTGGTGCAAATGACATCTTTTCCCAGCAACAAGCCAGTAAAATGAGTGTTGTTTTAAAAGCATTCAAGCCAACAAAGGGATGATTATTACAAAAAATATCCATCAGAATGCGCACTCCTTTCAAAATGCAGAAACATGCATATTTACAAATTGAATGCTTTTCGATCTGTGTGGAACTGCATTAGAACTATATAACCGACTAACCTTATTAATAAAAGCCCAGTAACCAATTAACTGTCCCAATTAACTTTATAATGCAGTTTGGTAGGCACAGTTTGAAATTCATTTCATTTTGTGTTTTTTCATGGGGAGATGCATAGTAGAAAAAACAGAAGGGCTGTCTTTGTGCAGGCTGAAAACTTCCGTTGTCCTCGCAGGAAATAACGTGTTAAATATATGCCCATGTAAAATGATTGGCTAATGTGGTCGGCAATTCTGGAGGTGTCAGAACTACGTCAGGGGAGGACGATCTAATGTTGATGGACAGCCAGAGGAAATTTAAGCAGCTGAGAGAGGGGTGTAGTCAGTGCTTCCTGAGATTAGAGTGAGATCGGTGCCTCCCGGGATGTGAGCTCCGTGGCTGCAGTCTTGAAGACATGGCAGATGGGGTTACGCCTGGCTTGGAAGCCTTGCCGAGGCAGTGCAAGGCTGGGGAATCCCATGCAGATATCGACTACAGCAAGAGATAAACCAGGCGAAAGACAGGAGCCTCGCATATTATTGTAGGTTTCCAAGTGAGGAGCGCATGGGATGGATGACATGGTATCAGTCAGCATAGGGTAATACGTTTGAAACCAAAGTGTTTCATTTTTGTCTCTTTCTTTCTGCACTTGTTTAAGAAAAACAATTACATACCATGTTTATTATCTATTCCATGTTGCCATGTGTTGTTTTCTTTTTTATCTCTCAGAGAGTCGGAGCTGGGCTCGCTGTTGGTAAGAACATATAACTGTAATATCTGTAATATCATGTAATGTATTGTTTTATTCTTCTGTTAGTGCAACATAGCATATAAAAAAAGAAAACAGAACAAGGTTATTGCTTGGTTTTTCTGTTTTACTTTCTGCCTCTGATGATCACTGTGTTAGGGGGAAAAATCAGTGGATGATCCTAGTGTTATACCACTGTGGTAAAAATGTGCTACCTCATTTACCACCTGGACAATGTGAGGGAAAAAAGTAAATACATACAGATGAGCCAGGTAGAGTGTATGTATGTGGATGTAGATGGGCTTTCTTTGCATGCTGAAGAGAAAGTGGTGCCTGCTAAGGCACGTAGGTTACTGATGTAAATAAATCAGTAACATGAGCTACATTCAATACGTTGCATTTTGTATAATTTTACAGGGTTCCCTAAATGTGAACCAGGTCCAAAGGTTCTTTATTGTCATCTAAAGGTGGGTCATAATTATAAAGAGGGAAGGTTTGTCTTATTATGGGGCTGTATGATGGAAGATAAAATTACCACTATACCACAAAAATAAGATAACACTAAAAATTACCACCAGGATAAGTAGTTCTGAGCTATTATCAAAATAGGGTAATACTGAACTGCCACCAATGGTAAGGCCCATTAACGCCAAAATACTGCCAACATACCACAATACAAAATTACTGCCAAATCAGGAATTAGCCCTAAAGACAAAATCTACAACAGGCACTATGCTCTTTGCATTAAGCCCAGGGCAAATTATTTAGCTGAATCCTGAATCATCAAATCTTTACCATATTTGGGACCTGCTAAACTTCATGAACTTTAAGAGATTTGGTGAAAATTAGTTTGGGCTTGAAGATTCACCTGGATATAAAGAAGGATGCTTCTGGGAGCCCCTTCAGCAATCACTGGGAAGCATTCAGAGAGGAAGGAGTGTGGTGTGGACTAGTTGTCGTTTCTGTCTGAAGGTTGGAACATTTAATTTTCATTTCTAGGTAGAGCTTTTCGGCCTTATAGGTTTAATATATTGATTGGGCGAGATCGAAGAAGGAACATTTAACTGGAAAGAAAGGTTTGGGTGTCCCTGGTTGAGAGCCGTAGCATTTTACTTTTATTTTCAAATAGGCCATCTAGGACTTTGAAACAAAAATGTATTCCATGTTGTGTGTTTAATATAACAGGAGACACCTTTGGCAAGGAGATTCAAGCAGTGTTCAACACCACTTAAAATAAATCTGTCTTTCACTGAAATGCAGGCTAACCTTTGGGATTTATTTGAGAGTTTTCAATTTCTCTGCCAGGCAACTTGGCCATTTCCTTTGCAGATATGAACTGGGCTGCTTGATTGAACATGTGCTCCCACACAAACAGTTGGGATGCATTTATTTGCCACAATGTTGTGGAAACATATACAAATAGGGATTGTTTGAAAAATTGTTGGAATCATTGGGGGGCAATAAGTGGCATGATGATTGACTCTGTGGCGCCACAAAGGTCCTCTGCAGTCACTTGGACTTGGCCACACACATCTCCAAGGAAGCCAATCATTTCTAAATAATAGAACCACAAGGGTCTTCTCCCCTATAGCAGTGGCAGACCCCGTCCCCATTACTTGCGGAGTCCCCCAGGGTTCATGTGTTTCACCCGCTCTATGTAACATTTTCACAAAGCCCCTTTTCTATGATCTGGATAGTCTGGGTATCACCTACACTAACTATGCAGATGATACTCAGATTCTCATACCACTTACTGGGGATTAGAAAAAAGGATTTGGCCTTGGTGAATAAGGTTTATCTCATCATCCAAGCATGCATGGCTACCCATGGACTATGCTTGAATGATAATAAGACTGAGATCATCATCCTGGGGACCATCTGAACCCTTACAAAACTGGGACCCAACTACGCTTCATTTAACATTGACAACAACCTCATCACGGTTGCGACTGAGGTGAAAACCCTGGGCTTACCTGGATTCCACCCTCTCCTTCAAGAAACAGGTTAAAGGAATGGCATCTACCACTGCTTATACGTGCAAATTGATTAGAGCAGGAAAACCCTTAGGTTAGGAGTCATTTGTTTGTATCCATTTTAGTACATTGCGTCTAAATTTAGGATAAGTTGTTCCTTTCGGAGATCTGAGCATTCCAAGATTGCGCTGCCTTGACCGGGAAACTGGAACCACCAGCTGTGATTCGTTTGAATCTGGGGATCTCTTGAGTGTGGGCATTGGCAGATCTCGAAGAGTGAGTAGCATTTCTCCTACTTATTCTTTCTGAGAGATATGGTGGTGCTAGGTTGTTCAGGCACTTAGATGTGAGTGAGACTGTTTTAGGAGGATCCTGTCATTTATTTTTAACCAGTGGATATCTCTTCTAAATTTAGAGACATGCTCTCTATTAGGAATATTCAGAGCTGCTCTTAGGGCATTATTTAGCAATCTTTAGCAGGATCATTGGATCTCCTAGGATTTTTAGGTGTCTTAGAGACATGTGCTGAGTTCAGATTGTTAAGTCTGTTCTCCTGCACTCGCCTAGTCGGGAGTTCATAGGCTTGGGTGGCATTTTGCAGAGGACAGTTCTTTTTGCTATTTATTTTAGGTTTGTAGATACGGTGCAGTCTTAATCTAAGTATCGTGTTTCTCTCCTTAGGTGGGCATGTTGAGATAATAGCAAGGACCATTATAGCAAAGAGACTGAGTGTAAGTAGGATACACTGGGGCCTATGGTTTTACTCATATTCAGGGAATTGACTAGGTCGGGTTAACGTAAGTAGTATAATCTAAGTCACAAACCACAAGTTGTACATCCTCCGCTGTTACAACAAGTACTGGAAGCATTCAAACTATGTAGGGTGGAAACTATTCCTTTCAAAGTCATATCAGGTTAAGCTGTTTCTGCCACTTCATTGCAGCCAGCATGAACTCCAAGTTTCCAAGGATAAGAGTCTAGCACAAGTGGGGATGTATCCCAGGTTTCCTTGTTGCAACACTCTGCCATGCATCTCCAAGTTCTGCAGGCATATGTTGAGGTGCTTGCTAAACAGACTGCCACTGAATCTGTGGCTTAAGGAGCAGATTTTCTTGAGGAAAGTTTTGAGTTGCAGCTTTCAACAATAGGCCAGGGCCAGAAGAAACATCCCCAATTTCCCATGTTAGATACAGGATGTATCTGAGACTCGCATATTCCATTGCTCATTTGGCCCATGATTTTTATGAGGTCCCTGGTGGATGATAAAGGTGATGAAGAAGATGAAAAGGACTTAAACCACATACCCTCTTCTCGCAAGAGAAGACTGGCAACAGTGTTTATGGCTACACGCACAGCAACTGAGTTGAAGCCCACACAACCTGAAAGGGCACCTACTACCACCACACATCCTGCACATGGTCAGAGTATAGAAATGCCATCCCAACACACTAGCCCTCTTGACACTATCTTGGTGACACCTCATAGATCCCAAGGTGGAAGTGGTGGAAGCATTTAATGGCAGCACCTACCAGCCCATCACTGCAACCAGTTTAATTAATATTATAATTGTTCTTGTATAACACGCTTAATACCAGTGAGTGGTTTCTAAACGTGAGATCGGGATTCAAACCTGTTTTGCGCTGCATTGTTTTGCTTCCATGGCAAACACGTTGCCCCTGAGCTATACTTCCTCCCTCATTGGGTCAAGTTATTTTAAAATTCAATGATGGATGTCCATGGTCCCCATTGCTTTTTTATGCTACCCCTGAAGTGATTTTCAATTGTAGTAACACATAATGTGCAAATTAGAGGTGTAGATGTATCATTTGGTCAGCTGGAATCACTATTATATGCTACATGACGATTCAAGAGATATTATCTCCTCTCCCCAATGGGGAGCCACCACATTTGGGACTAGGGGGATGAACCAGCTTTGCTTAAAATCCCCTAAAGGACAGGGTAAGCAGGCTGCCTCTGGTTATGACTGCCCCTTAGGGGATAGGCACCCAAAGAGGGGTATAAGTCACCTTCCATCCCCTCAGGCACCATCACCTTTTATATAGGCGCTAGGTTTAATAGTAACCATACGCACCCCTTTGTAATTGATAACTTGTCTTCTGATCTCACATGGGCCCGATATCCTACAAAGACTACCGAGAGATGATTGAACCAGAACCCTGGAGGTGCATCCTGCAGACAACCAATCACAGAGGTGGCTCAGTCACTCCATCTGAAAGTAACAACCCTAAACAGGACCAAAGAGGGTGTGCCCAGCAATGGCGAGAGAATGTAGGGGGTCAGTGGTAGGAACCAGGATGGACACCAGAGTGCAAAGAGTTGCAACAGAAGGACAGCTGGAGCAGCTGCGAGAGGTTTGTGAGAGTGAGGTCGCAGGGTCAACAAAGGCTGATGCACAGCCATGCTGAAAGGTCGCATAAGCGACTTCTCTCAGTCAGAGAAGCCATGAAAACAAGGCAAGAGGGCCTCAAAGACCAAAGCAGAGGCCCTCTGAAAAGTTTCATAAGCAACACCTAATCAACAGAGAAGCTACTAACTGGTGCAAGAAAAGCCTTGTGATGCAGAAGTGGAACCCAGCTGGAAAGTCGCATAAGCATCTCTGCAAATGCCAGAGAACTGACTTGACACAATGCCCCTTCCCCAGACCACTGCTATAGGCAGTCAGGTACATGGTGGTTCCACTGGAAAGGGAGGCAGGCAACAGGGAGGGTAAGAGGAAGCATACCTCAGAGGGGAGAGTGGAAAGAAATATTCCTGCGAGTGAATACACCGGAGTGGGGAGAGAAAGAGAAAACTGGAGAGTGGGGCGTGAGAAGGAAAGAAACCTCATAGTGGGGAGAGAAAGCAGAGATGCCAGAGTGCAGATGGAGATGGAACAGAGCCCTTTTAGTGGTGAGAGACTTCAAAGGGCATTGAGTGAGAAGCAAAAAGGTGGGGAGCCCCAGAGTGGAGATTAAGAAAGAGAGGAGCCCCAAATGGGGAGAGCATAAGAGAACCCCAGTAGACAGGAAGAAAGGCTGAACAATTTGCAGGGGGGGGGGAAGAGACGGAGGGAGTCCCGGGCTAGAAAACTTGGATAACCTTCCAGCACCTCAGGAACTGTGTTCAAAACTGTATCCATGGGCAAAGATGTTTACTACTATGGGCAAGGTCGGAGTCAGGAGCCGGCAGCCATTCCTGTGACCAAATAATTCCACAAAGTCTTTCGACTGGTATTTGTGTTCTTTTGATATTAATATTCCTTGTTGGTAAAATGGTACACAATTTGATGTTGATATTTTATTGGGAAAGTAGAGACAATGATAGGTTAGAGTAGGATTCTGGACAAAGGACATCCTGACGAGCATGTTTTTGACTTTCTTTAAAAGAATAGGGTTGAGTGGATAGACTTAAGGAAACATTGTTTTGAACTTGAGAAGAATAGAAACCAATACACTTTGCCTCATTGTCCAAGTCCTTGTTCTGACTTAAGACAGCACACAATATCATCAATATCATAGTCAGTAGAAGAGCTAGTGAAAATAGTTCATACATGTACTACCTTCTCAGTTCATGAAATCAATTGGGACAAACGTGAGGATCTCCCACTAAATCTGCTTTTCCTTTCCCTACTTCACCACTGACTTATGTAAACGTATCATCAGCTGCTTAGCATTCATTTGCCACAGGATATAACTACACTGCCTGAGCCTTAATTCATACTAAAGTGAAATCACATTTTGTCCTGCTTCTAAACCCAACACCACCCTTCATCTCTTTATTTTGCCCTGAAATTCCCCACTCGCTAAACCAAGGCTTTCAAACTTGCAATTCTCTTTGACAGCAACGTTAGACTGCAACAGTTCATTCCAACTACTTCCACATCTGAACGACTTAGCCTTCCAATATCAGAAGAATCTGTACACATCAGACACAGCACTCTGAGAAAATGTTCATCTGCTCTCTAGTGAGCTCTCTAGTGATAACAAAAAAACATAATTACTGATCAAGCATATTCCTCACAGTCCCCCCCTCTTTCTCTCCCTTCATCAAATCCTCAAATACACCCCATGCACCCTCTCCAACCTGCCTCTAGTGTTTTCCCCTCTGGACATTGCCTCCATGATGGATGGCTCAAAATGCAAAATTGCTCTCTCTGTAAATGCTTACCTTGCGTTTTTAAAGGATCTATGTGATCACTGCGACCACGCACATTTTTTTTTAATTAAACCCCCTTTACACCACATAGATATGCCCCCCCTATATTAATATAATATCCCCACATATATATGTTTAAAAAAAAAAGTCGGGGATTTCATCCGTCGCAATTGTGAGGGCGACATTTTGGGCCATTTCCTTTCTAAAGGTATTCACAGTCTTGCCGCCTTTCCTTGCTAAAAGCATCTCTTTCACGCTCTCACTCCCTATGATTGCCCTCCCTCCTTAAACTTTCTGCACCACCATAAACCCTCATTCCTCCACACGTTCTCCCTACTTGCCCCTTCACTGAAACACCCCGACCCCGACATCAAAGTAAGTCCATTCCTTATGTTCTGCAATGGACTGACAGAAACATGTTTCAGTTGAGCAATTTAGCTGTACCATAATGTACCAAATGATTCGCAGTTACTGCTGGTGCTTGCTCGAGCTGAGGCACACAATGCGCTTGGGCCTGAACTCTGGTCCTGCACCACATCCCTGTCTTGCTCCCAAAAAAATACTCAACAGTTCTACAGAGTGGATTGCTTTAGTCACCTAAAGCAGAATGCTGCTGCCCTTGCCACATCCTGCTGCACAAAGTTACTCAGCTGCTCTGCTCTTACCCTAAGCAAATGGGATATCCTACAACAGTGCATCTGAAACAAGACTGGCTGCCTTGAATGTTTGCTAATCTCAGAACCTGCTGTAGTGAGAGCAAGGCAGGTCTACCTCTGCTGTACCTAGATTTCCATTCAGCCTAATAGTAAGCTGTTCTAAAAAACAGTGACAAGCATATTGTCAAAATAATGGACTATCAGTATGGTGTACATAGTGGCATAAGTATGATCATCAAACTAACGTGACTTTAACTGCATAACTTACTTATATATACATTCACTATAAAAGAGAGGGTAATACTCATCATTTTAGATTGGAGCAATAAGAAGAGTGGATGTCCTGCTGCAACTAGAGGCTAAATAGGTACTCACTGAAATGGGATCGAACACAATGGGGGTCCTCCGAGTTGGGTGGTAGCCATGGTGCTATTAGCACCATGGCTGCCTCCCATACCGGGTCCCGGTCCGGTGTGGCTGAATGGGGACTTACCGGGTCATTCCCACCCTGGAGGACCCGGTAAGTCCCCATTCAACTAACCATTCCCCATTCCCATTTGAGCCCCCATAGGGCTCAATGGGAATGGGGAAGGCGCTAATAACGGGCCCGCGAATAGCAGGCTCATTATTAGCGCACTGGTCCCTTAGCGGAGCCTGTAAAGGACGTGTGGTCAGACCACACGTCCTTTACGGTTCCCGCTAAGGCCCTCGGAATTGGGGGGTAAGGGATTACCGGCACCGGTCTCCTTACTGGTGCCCGGTATCCCTTACCGCCCAGCTTGGAATGATCCCCAATGAATTGGGGGCACTGGGTGGGATTGTGGGAGCAATAGTTTGGCAAAAATGTGTCACTTGTTTCTTACTGCGAGATAAAATAAATGTAAAGAAAAGTGCCTAAAAAGTAACCTACATGCCGTGCCATACAATGTGACCATTGCAAGTGTAGAGGCTCTCATCAGGCAAAGTTCTCCAAATCCTCATTTGTTTCAAAGAAATTCTGCTGCACCAAACAGGCCCATGATGTATCAAACATCGTGGTGCACCATAGACTATCTGCTAGTATCAACAGCTGCAACCCCGAATTCGGTTGCCCTACCCGTTTGCCCTATTATTTGAGAAATCGCTTGAATGGTCACCCACGTTTCAGGTGTAGGGGATCTCACAATATGCACCAGCAAACCAGAAGGGATGAGGAAGACCCGGGAGCTTTCACTCAGGTGCACTGAATGGACAGGCAGCAAGCACCGTTAGTGACAGTGGCCCTCATTACGACCCTGGCTGAAAGTAACTGACCTGACCGCCATAGCGTAAATAGCGTTTCCGCCATTGCACGATGGAGGAAAGTGCGGCTAATTCCGACCCATCGGGCACGAGCATTACGCCATGGCGGAAGTGCAAAGTCCGCGATGGCGGAAATGTCCCCAAAACGCCCCTCACCGCCGTCGTACGGCGCCCTAGGTGCAATTCCGCCACCCATCATAGCAGTCACCGTAATGAGCGGTAATCGCAAAATACGGTGACCGTAAATATACGGAAACGGAAGTAAAAACATGGGGCCGGAACGGGAAACAGCACGCCGTACACCTATAAAATCAGAATCCCAACACAACCATTAAAATCCGACCCTGAGACACATCCCAACCCGTTAGCCACCCTAGTTAAAACAATCAAAATGGGAAAAGTTGCTAAAAAAGCGTGCGACCGCAAGCGGCAGGTCCACTTCTCCCACGAGGAACTCACCGTGCTCACAGAGACCCTCCAGGAGAGTGCTGCCGTCGTCTTCTCGACGCAAATGACCAGGACGGCACTTGCGAACAAGAAGGCCATATGGGCCCTGGTGGCACAGCGGGTAAGTGCGGTGGGGACTGCACCCCGCAACCCACAGCAATGCAGAAAGCGATGGGACGACTTGCGGATACGCGTACGGAGCATACTATCTGCCAACCGTAACATTGCCACAGCTACCGGGGGAGGATCGGAATCACCCATCAAGTTGACCCCCTGGGAAGAAATCTGTGCCTCCACCTTTGGAATGGAGAGTATAGAGGGAGTTGGAGGGATGGAGAAAGGAGTGCAGACATCCGAAGAATCAGGTAGGTGGGCCAAATAAAACAATGCTAAATCCACAATGTCCAATCATGTGAAGTACAATGTGTCCACATAGTGCAACAGAAACACATGTCCAGGAGAACGTCCACATACATTGGCCTGATAGCGCACTTTAAAACTCACATTAAATACATAAATAATTAAAAATCCTAAAAACACCCTCTACACGTGCAGCATGCACACCCTAACTGCAGGCTGCAAAACAACTGCATCCTCAATCCACACAAAAATGAAACCACCTCCAAGGCCCTGACCCAAATCACCCTCAGGTACCACCCCAATGCATGTGATACATTGCCATTCCAATTTCCACAGACCCATAAATAACGCTCGCCCTCCTTTACTCCACCACAGGGTCCGATTCAAACGACGAGCTCCAGGACACCCCTACCAGCACACCTGCAAAGAGGGCCAAGACCAACGGCCAAAGACCCTCCACCTCAGCTGAACGGATCAAGACACGGCAGCAGCACAAATCAAGTGGCAGCACACAGGAGGGAACTTCAACAGGCACCCCAGCAGCCAGCATGCCCACAACAGCAGCACCACAGGTCCCCCCAATGGATGCCACAGAAGGCACTGCTTCTGGTGGCAGCAGCACCATAGGTGACACTGCATTAATGGCAGCATGCTCCGACACAGAAAACGGTGCTGTCGATGTAGGACCCATCCATGACCTGTCTCAATCCCCCTGTTTGTTTCATCCCGTACACCATGAGGATACCACGCAGGGGCACCCACAAGACGACGACTGGCCATCCCCCACAAGCCCTGTGGCAAGGCAACATGAGGTGATCAGCCCCTCTGTGACACCACCGCAAATGGCCATGGCCCAGCAGAGGCAACAGTCCCTCGACCAGGTGATCGTGCAACAGCAGCAACTGGCCACGCTCCTCAAGGAGCATGCTGATGAATGTGGGGGTTCTAAGGCAGTCATAGAAACATCTACTGAGACACTTAGGGCACAAATGGAGAGAAGTACAGAGACACTAAGGGTACAAATGGAGAGAAGTACAGAGACACTAAGGGTACAAATGGAGAGAAGCACCGAGAGCCTGAGGGGGGAACTGCATGTGACGTCCAAAGACGTATGTGGTGAACTTGCCGCTGTGCGCCGTGTGCTCACTGAGCTCTCACAAACCCTTAGGGACATGCATGGACGTGAGCAGGCAGAGACATCATCCGTTGCAAGTTCCGTCCAGGGCAGCCCCCAACGTAGATATGGGAGGAACCTGCGCTCCACAGGCAGGGGTGCCCCTGATACCCGGAGAGGGGGCTTGCAATAGCGTCTGCCCACTGACAATGAGCATCTTTGGACACTGGTGTTCGGGGGGGAGGTAGGAGGGTGGAGGGGGGGTGTTTGCCTTTCTTGGGTGGCGGGTCGATGGGGTGTGTAACATAATTTCACATATGCTATAAACATTATATAATCACCCAATGAGATGTGTGGACATTGATCTTTGTGTACGAGGCCATTATTGGCGTACAGTCCACATTGTGCATGTTCCAGACACACACAGTGCCGCAAGTCCCGTGTCCATGTATCAGCCACCAGGCGTGAGTGCTAGAAGCATGAATCTATGATATTCTGACGAATTTCACGGGCCTCCTGTGCCTCGCGGACTCCTTGAGGTGCTGCCACATCCCCACCCTCATCATGACCATCTTCAGGTGCTTTCAGTTCTGCGTCAGGGGGCATGGCCACATTTCTACGTACGCACATGTTGTGTAGCATGACACATGCCATGACCATCTTTGCAACCTTCTCATGGCGGTACAGGAGTGCCCCGCCAGACCTGCTGAGGCAGCGGAAACGACCCTTCAGTAGGCCGAATGCCTGTTCAATGACTACACGGGTACGTGAGTGGGCATGGTTGTAGTCCTCCTCATGCTGGTTCTGTGGGTTCCGGAGTGGTGTAAGGAGCCATCTCTTCAGTGGATACCCGGCATCACCTGTATGTGGACAATAAATGATGTTTGTGGAATGACATTGCTACGTACGCATCCCCCCCACCCCCCCCCTTCCTGCCAGGTCATTGCCGCATCACATACCCCACATTATCATGCATGAAATGAGACTCACCGAGTAGCCAGGATCTGTTCCCTGCGTGTCGCTCCATGTAGCGTGGTATTGTAGAGTTCCTCAAGACCATAGAATCATGGGCTGATCCAGGAAATCGGGCACAACAATGTGTAAAGATCCTGTTGGAGTCACACACCATCTGTACATTAAGAGAATGATATTGTTTCCGGTTGCGGTACTGGGCCTCCATGGCATGTGGGACAACCAATTCCACATGGGTGCAGTCGATGGCACCAATGCAACCCGGTATGCTGGCCAGTGCATGGAATCCAACTTTTGTGTTTGTAATCTCCTGCTCCGAGCGTGGTAAAGAGATGTAGTCGTCTGCGTGCTTCAGGAGGGCATCGAGCACTTGCGATAGTGTCCGTGACAACAGTGGCTGTGAAATGCCATGCAACTGTCCGACTGTGTGCTGGTAGGTGCCTGTGGCCAGGAAGTGGAGTACAGACACCACCTTCAGTAGGGGTGGGATGGCGGTTGGGCTATCTATCATGCTGACAAGGTCAGCGTGTGTCATGTCCACAATGGCGGTTATGGTGTCCCGATCCAAACGGTAGAGGGTGTGGATCTGCTCAGCAGTGAGGTTGAACGGATGAGCTCGGAGGCGTGGGATTGCGGGCTGCCTGCGTGGTGGTAGTGGCTGTGCTGGTGGGCCTTGCTGGCCCTGCCTTGCCCTCCTCCTCCTCCTGCGTCTCCTCTGTGCGGCCGGTTGTTGTAGTAGTTGGTGTTCGTCTTCTTCTTGAAGTTGTAGTACTTGCAGTGCTATCAGGTCCCCCAGGGCCAACATCGCTAGTCCTGCCGGTAGCATTTTGTAGTGGGTGTGGTTGTGGGAGGGGGTTGGGTGTGCAATTTATGTGTTTTCAGGCTGTATAGTCTCCACCTGTGGTGATTCATTCCACCTGTGCCAGCTGCAATCCCCTTTGGGCGAGCACGTCCCGCACACAACGCTGCAATGTGACGCATGGCATCTTGCTATTACAATCATGTATTTAACCCCAATGGCAGTGAAATATTGGTTTATATGTTCATTCTGCTATGGTCCCATTGTTTCACATACTATCTTTGCAGTCGCGAACAAATTTGTGAAGGGTCAGTGGAATGTAGTACTCGATTAACGCTGGACCCTCATGCAGCACTGTACCGAGGTTCACCGACGGGCGGGGCGTCCCATTTGTGAGTGAAGCCAGTTGCCATTTTCACACACTGCCGCACTACATGGATGAATTTGTGATTTCAAGCGGTCACAGATGCCTTATCGACGTGATGTTGCAAATGAGGAATTCGAAGGACAGCGCTTTCGGTTTTCAGCTAGCGGCGAGGAGACGCCCACAGGTCTGACTGCAAATATAACGTTCTATTGTTTAATGTCCTTGGGACAGGGGCCATGGCGAGAATGCAATGATTGATATGAAGAGTATGGGATGCGCAATAGCGTAGTGGACGATAAGGCAGGACGTTCCCAAATACATGTTACTTCACAACACTAGAATTCCGGGCTGGAGCACAGTGGATTTTGCAGACTGCATTACGCACAGACTCAATGGAAGTTTCAAATGTGATGTGAGTAAATAATCAGGCGTTTTCATACCGGGATGAGGGAATGATGTATGGATGCATGGACAGATGATTTAATTGAGAGTTTGCCATGTACATGGCTTTTCGGGATCTATCCCCTTCCCCTGCGCTATGTGATGCAGAGCTGCCATAGTGGGACCATCGTCTATCTGCCCTTGTTGAACCCTCCCTGTCTCGACGCGCCTTCAAACACTTGTGTCTATGCACGTTACGAATCCCATCTAATGGATTCTGTCTTAACAGACGCATGCACACAAACACTCGTTTGTAATAATGTTTTCACCTCGATTTATATAGTTATGATTCGCAAGTGATTTTTGGGTGGAAATAATCCTTTTGAGTGGGCTAGCATGCATATGGCTGTGGATTTAGTGTGATCATTGAAGTGAGTAATACAAATGAAGTTCTGATGCCCATGATATTCTTTTTCATTTCATTTGGGTGACATTTGGGTGACAGGTATCTCCTCCCCTTTTGCCGCTGCCATCTGTATGCCACTCCTGCAGATGGCTTTTACTCCCGACACCTGCTGCTTCGAGTTAATCAGTGGAGCACCATTACGATCTTATGGGACGATCACCAATGGGCCACATGCCCTTACGCAGTACTAGTGGCTAGGAGCTACATATCAGCCTTTCAGCTGGACTAGTGCCTACCTAATGGGACGGCCCTGCGGTTCTCGGCACTTCCATGTTGCCTTTTTGAACGTGAATGTAGCCCCTGTGTACCATGAAGGAACAGGGCGTCACACAAGAAGAAGCTGGTCATTTATTGCGGATGCAGCCCACAGTAATGAAAAATATTTTGGCGTTTATGACCTAATAGCTGTATGGGCTTGGTGAATTTGATGTGCATTAAAATTTGATTATGATTTCAACCGTGTAGCGTTATTCTTTGCAAGTAATGTAGCATATTCCTATTTGTGGAGCGGTGTATTGTGAGGAGATCTGCATTGGGTTCCGCCTTCTGAGTATAGTTGCGTGGTACTGTACTGGCCGCGTTTGCCTACGAAGCCCAGTAAGGTCAGGGATGGGGCCTGCCATTATGACTGTTTTGATGATGTCATGCTCAGGGGCGGGGGATTAGCTTTGTGTAACAGATGCCGGTCAGCCAGGTGGATTGGTGGAATGATGTGATTATCAGAAAATGGCTGGTCACAGGTGCCTGTGTTTGCATGCGTTTCTTGGAGGGAGACTGAGGTCATGTCCATTGGAATAGCTTCTGTATTCGTGCCATCTGTGCCCTGCAGCTCCCATTGGCCCCTCTTGAGATGAGCCTGGCTGCTCAGTCACTCTGCCAACTTGTGTGGTACATGCTTATGCTGATGGTTGGTTTGTTTACTGGCAAGGGTACAGGGCTGGTGCAGTCTCCCTCAGGATACTGCTTTGAATGTTGCCTTACACTGGTGTCAAGCAATGGGGGCCTGTTGTTGTTTTGTCTCATGTTTCAGTTCATATTGCTGTACTTGAACCTTCACGTGCCTGTGCTGCATCAGTACGGCAATGGTGCCATGCCAAATATGGATGGCCACTCACAAGGCACTTGGAGCCCCTACATTCATTTGTTCGTTGGCATGCATGGGTGACTTGTACATTTCACTGGTTGCATTGTGTAACTTCATTGCACCTACGAGGTGTTGTGCAATGTGGACAGGGAGTGGTGTACAGGCACTCAGTAGGGCCATTTACGGTTGGTTCACAATGCCGTAATTCTCACCATGCTTGATGGCGTTAAGTGAATGTCCGCTAGGGTCAGCATTCGCGTACCGTTGCGCCATGGTGGTAATTACCGTTTGGCATGGCGCGCGTGCGCGTACTTGGTGCAGTTTGCGTTGGCGTTCACTACGGTGTCGCTGATGGCATCGTACTTTACGGTGACGGGTCATAATCGCACCGAGCGGTATTCGATGGCGGTATTGCATTTCCGCCATCGTTTTTCGATTTCCGCCAGGGTCGTAATGAGGGCCAGTGTAATTTTCCTCCTTTAACCTGCAGCTCTACCACAGACCGGTATAACTCAAGAAGCATGCTCGCCAGAAGAAGTTTCACCCAGGGTTGTGTCTCCAACAAGAAGACTCACATTGCATGCAGTGGATCACGAGATAGGCAATTCAGGAGCAAGCAACGACAGGACCAGTGTATGCCATTAATCTAAAAAAGACATGCAAAGATCGCATGAGCAGCTGTGCCAGCACTCACAGTTGTGGTGTTAACATTATTTCTGAAACGGTTCCGGCCAAGACAAGAAATAATGTGTATTGCAGCACTTTCAATTTGATGGTTTGTCCCACAAAATAAAATATAAATAAAAAAGAAGCAGAAAGGTGCCCTTTTTCACACAGGGGGTTACACATTCTTCTCACTGAAAAAAGTTCTACCATGAATGTATTGAGTTAAATAAATAGAAAGACACATTAATCGGAGATGAGGCAGCGCTGAGTTCTCAAAACAACATGTCATATAGGGCATCACAACCAGAGACTAATGACTAGAAGATCATGTAGATTTGATAAGTTCTGAAAAAGTAAAACTAAAGTATGAAGAAATCTAACTTGTGTAGGAATAATAGCTGTCACCCAGAAAGCAATTCATAGGCGTTAGCAATTCCTACCCAAGATCTAACAATGTTAACTGTCAAAATCACCTCATTTATCAACTGAAATCATAAAACACACATTTAACATTGATCAATTCACATAATAAGAGCGCAAGAGAAAGGAACTCAGTAGGGAAATTCACTTGCATAATAAACGGTATATCGTTGACCCCATCAGCCATGTTTCAAGGGTAGTGTAAAAACGACGTGGGCCAAAACCCGCTTAACACAAGCAATCCAGGCACCATAACCACTGCACCATTTTGCAAGCGAAAACAAAGTTTATTACATGGAAAATGTGTCAGATGGTCCCGTAGAACAAAACTGACATGGAGTTTGCCACGTCCCACTACATTGTCACTACTGAATGCTAATAAATGACTGGTGCGCAAGTACACTGCTGCATTTTTCTATCCACAAGGAATGTGCCCTACAAGGCTGCGATCATAGATCGGCACCTTGTGTGCATGTTATCTCACACTGGCCAAAGCATGACCCGGCCCATCCCCACGTGACCACGAGTTATAGCCCATATAACTGACTAAACCCCAAGATCCCTGAATTGCATGGCACCATGTGTCCTTTGACCACCAACCTCAAAGAAACAATTCCTGAAATGTCCAAAGAGGATGGACATTGCACGTCTTTAAGCTACAATCATGTAATTTGTATTGCAAGGTGCTGGGATGGATACATTATATTTCAAAATGAGGGTGGAGACCTTGGAGCCGGATGGCACGGAAGAAAGTGAGTGAAATGTGTGTGTTGAATTGAGAGTGCCCCAGAACCTCCTTTGTGCCAGTCTTAGAGCTTGCCATGGTTCACAGTATAATGAAAAAGTTGCATTGTGTTAGGAGTGTAGTTAATTTGTTCTTTGAACTTCCTCTGTGAGATGAAGATGATCTTTGCAGCACCCACGTGATGGAAGACGGATGGACTTGGGCTGGAACAAATGACCTGGCATCCCTTATGGGGCTGGCAGATCCTGTATAGACACACACCCACAAGCCATGCAGGTTTTTACTGTATGTATTACATCACAATGACAATGTGTCTCCTCTTAAGCCTCTGCTTGTACCCTTTTTTGGGAGAATGTTATTAGCAGAAGAGTACATTGCTGTTGCTCTCATCTGTGTGTGAGATTAAAACTCCTTATCCTTACTAGATCTATGTGGGCCTTTCTTCCCTAGCGGGTTGTATTTGTTCTGGTGTGAGCATTCAGGGGCGTGCCTTCATGTGCCATGACTAAAAATCCCATACGTTGACACACTTGTCATGTGGACCCGCTGACTTTGCATTTACTGCATAACCTTTCTGACTCCATGTTCTCGCTCTTTCTCTCCTCGCACCTCCACGACCTTCTTGCACCTTCCTCAAGAAATTACCTTGTGTACTGCTCCTTAACACCGAGCCTAAAATAGACTGCTCTATTTATGACTTCTGCAACCACAATATTAATACATGTGGTCCGCTTTCCGTGTGATACATCTAATGTGTGTCAAAACTAGCTGCAAGTGATACATGCACCTTCTGCTGCGCAAACCTCAAACTGCTCACACTACTGCACTTACTAATAGGTCTTTCTCAGAATTAACCTCTTTGCCTGTTTGGGATGCATTGTTTGCATCCCAATATTCTACCCTTTAGTTAATACTCCTTTACCTAACCCAGCTGTTTCTCTTCTTGTTCAGTCATCATCTTTGGGTACCCATGCTCTACACAGAGCGGGAAAGCTTCCCCCACTTTGGGCACATTCCTCCAAAGTACGCATCATGAAACAACACCCCCTATAACCTTCGAAATCCAACCAGAGCTCTACGTAATTCTCCGGGTCAAGTCGGAGAGGGGGCCAATGTCCCCTGCGGCCCAAATCCTGCTCTACTTTCAATATTCTTGGCTTTACAACACCATCCCACTTATCAGTCTGCGTGTATACATGTCTTGTGAGGGGAGGACTTTACCCATTGGAATAGGCACCATCATAGTTGTGCTCTTTGCAGGGTCTTCAAACAACATCTTTAAATAATCTTGCATGAGAAAAAATTCACGAGCAGAAAAACCACACTATGAACCAGCAACTTCACTGTTATCTGCAGCCACAACAGACCCATGAGAACATCAAATTCGAACCAGTCATCAACATTTACATCTGTTTTTTTTCTCCACGGCAATCCTCGACTTGCGGAGGGCCCCTATCACATGGGACCCATTATCTGCATCGTATTCTTTTGGGGGATGTACATGCATCAAGATGGACCAATTTTCTTGCACAAGCCCACTCCCATAGCCATAAGTAAATCTAGAATATATCGGTTCTAGAGGGTCATGAGCCATATAGGTCGTAATTCAGTCTATATTTAATCAAGACCCTGCTCTGTTTGATTCACTAACTGGAGTATCTCCCACCTGGAAATTTGCGACAACTTGGCATTTGCTGCAGTCTGGATATTTGAGGTAACGAGAGAGACTGCCTTCTATGTGGAAGGATTAAGGGCTCAAGGTATATGCAACAAGGGGGGGATCCTACGACATAACTTTAATGACATTTCATTGTTCAAAAAATGTGGAATTCAATTCAAATGATCTAATAGCTTTAAATAATTAGCTATTGTCTCCCATTCTCAAAAGTGTTTTGGATTTACAGGGTCAGTCTACAATCATACAAAAAACATTTTGTTTCTATCTAAACAGCTTTATTGAATTGGCTGTTAGTTAACTTGTATTATTATTTAATTATTCTCAACTTTGTTTTGTATAAAGATAGAGTGCAAAACAATGTACAAACTAACATGTTCCTTGCTACAAACATGCATACAGACAAGCAGGTAATTAGTGCAGTACAAACAGTAAAATATAAAGTGCAGAGACTGTCAATATGAGTTGAAGATGGTCTACTTCAAACATTTCTTGCATTTGAAAGCAACACATTTTTAAAGCTACTTGGTTTTTCTCTGATTCTGTGGTTCTATGACACAGGACCTATGTGTGTGTCCTAGTTCAAAGCCTAACATAAAATGGAAGTAAGAGATGACCAATCCGTAGGTCTGCACGTGGGGGTGTGTGCCCTCAGTGTGTGGTGGACTTCTCAGCAAAGGAGGTGCTAGGTCCAGTGGCGTCTTGGCTCTTGGTGAATGCGCCTTCTTCCGGGCCTCGGAAACTGTCTCTCTAAGGGGAGGGTAAAATATATAGAAAGTCTTTTTAAGAGTATTAAAGACCAAAAACCAGACCTAAGGGAATGGATCGCTAGGTGAGTGGGTGAAATAAAAGAAGAGACTCAACTCACAGGGTAATTCATAGAATTTCGCAGAAAAGTGTCGCAAGCGGCTGGCGCAGAGTGTCCGCGTGCGATTGTGTGCGCCAGGCACGTGCGCTAAAACCGATTTCCGCGCACAGCGTATTCATGGATTTCATGCACCCAAACCAGCCGTGGCGCAGAGTATCGCAGTGAGCCTGCAGCAGTGCCAGTAACGCCCCCAAGAACGCCCTCGCGCAAGGAAAAGCCATCAAAATCGCTAAATCATCACAAAGGGCTGCGCTAACCCTGGACCAGTTTACAGGGCTGCCAAACAAGGAACGCAAAGCGGGCAACCTTCATATCAGGAGTACGCGGGAAGTTTTACACGCGATTAGCCAGGGTACGTGTATTACAGGGGTACGCGGGAAGTTCAACACGCGATTGTCCAGGGAACGTGTATAACAGGGGTACGCGTGAAGTCTTACATGCGATTAGCCAGGGCACGTGTAATACAGGGGTACGCGGGAATTATCACACGCGATTTGGCAGGGTACGTGAATTACAGGGGTGCGTGGGAATTATCACAAGCCATTTTGCTGGGTACGTGTATTACAGGGGTGCGTGGGAATTATCCTCACAGGTGTTCCCTGTAAACCCTCCACGGCCCCTGCAGGCAGCCCACAAAACAGGGGACTACCCTGCACACCTGCTCATGTCCCCCTGCACCCCCACCCCCCAGCCACCAGGGGCAGCCTCCACCAGGCCCCCACCCATGTCTCCCACCACCCCCACCCCCCAGCCACCAGGGGCACCCTCCACCAGGCCCCCACCCATGTCTCCCACCACCCCCACCCACCAGCCACCAGGGGCAGCCTCCACCAGGCCCCCACCCATGTCTCCCACCACCCCCACCCACCAGCAGTGCAGGGGCAGCCTCCACCAGGCCCCCACCCATGTCTCCCACCACCCCCACCCCCCAGCCACCAGGGGCAGCCTCCACCAGGCCCCCACCCATGTCTCCCACCACCCCCACCCCCCAGCCACCAGGGGCAGCCTCCACCAGGCCCCCACTCATGCCCAACTCATGTCTCCCACCACCCCCACCCCCCAGCCACCACGGGCAGCCTCCACCAGGCCCCCACCCATGTCTCCCACCACCCCCACCCCCCAGCCACCAGGGGCAGCCTCCACCAGGCCCCCACCCATGTCTCCCACCACCCCCACCCACCAGCAGTGCAGGGGCAGCCTCCACCAGGACCCCACCCATGTCTCCCACCACCCCCACCCCCCAGCCACCAGGGGCACCCTCCACCCGGCCCCCACCCATGTCTCCCACCACCCCCACCCCCCAGCAGTGCAGGGGCAGCCTCCACCAGGCCCCCACCCATGTCTCCCACCACCCCCACCCACCAGCAGTGCAGGGGCAGCCTCCACCAGGCCCCCACCCATGTCTCCCACCACCCCCACCCCCCAGCCTCCAGGGGCAGCCTCCACCAGGCCCCCACCCATGTCTCCCACCACCCCCACCCACCAGCAGTGCAGGGGCAGCCTCCACCAGGCCCCCACCCATGTCTCCCACCACCCCCACCCACCAGCCACCAGGGGCAGCCTCCACCAGGCCCCCACTCATGCCCAACTCATGTCTCCCACCACCCCCACCCCCCAGCCACCAGGGGCAGCCTCCACCAGGCCCCCACCCATGTCTCCCACCACCCCCATCCCCCAGCCACCAGGGGCAGCCTCCACCAGGCCCCCACCCATGTCTCCCACCACCCCCACCCACCAGCAGTGCAGGGGCAGCCTCCACCAGGCCCCCACCCATGTCTCCCACCACCCCCACCCCCCAGCCACCAGGGGCACCCTCCACCAGGCCCCCACCCATGTCTCCCACCACCCCCACCCACCAGCAGTGCAGGGGCAGCCTCCACCAGGCCCCCACCCATGTCTCCCACCACCCCCACCCCCCAGCCACCAGGGGCAGCCTCCACCAGGCCCCCACCCATGTCTCCCACCACCCCCACCCCCCAGCAACCAGGGGCAGCCTCCACCAGGCCCCCACCTATGTCTCCCACCAGCCCCACCCCCCAGCCACCAGAGGCAGCCTCACCAGGCCCCCACCCATGTCTCCCACCACCCCCACCCACCAGCAGTGCAGGGGCAGCCTCCACCAGGCCCCCACCCATGTCTCCCACCACCCCCACCCCCCAGCCACCAGGGGCAGCCTCCACCAGGCCCCCACTCATGCCCAACTCATGTCTCCCACCACCCCCACCCCCAGCCACCAGGGGCAGCCTCCACCAGGCCCCCACTCATGCCAAACTCATGTCTCCCACCACCCCCACCCCCCAGCCACCAGGGGCAGCCTCCCCCAGGCCCCCACTCATGCCCAACTCATGTCTCCCACCACCCCCACCCCCCAGCCACCAGGGGCAGCCTCCACCAGGCCCCCACCCATGTCTCCCACCACCCCCACCCCCCAGCCACCAGGGGCAGCCTCCACCAGGCCCCCACCCATGTCTCCCACCACCCCCACCCACCAGCAGTGCAGGGGCAGCCTCCACCAGGCCCCCACCCATGTCTCCCACCACCCCCACCCCCCAGCCACCAGGGGCACCCTCCACCAGGCCCCCACCCATGTCTCCCACCACCCCCACCCACCAGCAGTGCAGGGGCAGCCTCCACCAGGCCCCCACCCATGTCTCCCACCACCCCCACCCCCCAGCCACCAGGGGCAGCCTCCACCAGGCCCCCACCCATGTCTCCCACCACCCCCACCCACCAGCAGTGCAGGGGCAGCTTCCACCAGGCCCCCACCCATGTCTCCCACCACCCCCATCCCCCAGCCACCAGGGGCAGCCTATACCAGGCCCCCACCCATGTCTCCCACCACCCCCACCCACCTGCAGTGCAGGGGCAGCCTCCACCAGGCCCCCACCCATGTCTCCCACCACCCCCACCCACCAGCCACCAGGGGCAGCCTCCACCAGGCCCCCACTCATGCCCAACTCATGTCTCCCACCACCCCCACCCCCCAGCCACCAGGGGCAGCCTCCACCAGGCCCCCACCCATGTCTCCCACCACCCCCACCCCCCAGCCACCAGGGGCAGCCTCCACCAGGCCCCCACCCATGTCTCCCACCACCCCCACCCCCCAGCCACCAGGGGCACCCTCCACCAGGCCCCCACCCATGTCTGCCACCACCCCCACCCACCAGCAGTGCAGGGGCAGCCTCCACCAGGCCCCCACCCATGTCTCCCCCACCCACCCCCACCCACCAGCAGTGCAGGGGCAGCCTCCACCAGGCCCCCACCCATGTCTCCCACCACCCCCATCCCCCAGCCACCAGGGGCAGCCTATACCAGGCCCCCACCCATGTCTCCCACCACCCCCACCCCCCAGCCACCAGGGGCAGCCTCCACCAGGCCCCCACCCATGTCTCCCACCACCCCCACCCCCCAGCCACCAGGGGCAGCCTCCACCAGGCCCCCACCCATGTCTCCCACCACCCCCACCCACCAGCAGTGCAGGGGCAGCCTCCACCAGGCCCCCACCCATGTCTCCCACCACCCCCACCCCCCAGCCACCAGGGGCAGCCTCCACCAGGCCCCCACTCATGCCCAACTCATGTCTCCCACCACCCCCACCCCCCCAGCCACCAGGGGCAGCCTCCACCAGGCCCCCACTCATGCCCAACTCATGTCTCCCACCACCCCCACCCCCCAGCCACCAGGGGCAGCCTCCACCAGGCCCCCACCCATGTCTCCCACCACCCCCACCCCCCAGCCACCAGGGGCAGCCTCCACCAGGCCCCACCCATGTCTCCCACCACCCCAACCCACCAGCAGTGCAGGGGCAGCCTCACCAAACACCCCACCAACCTGGATGACTCTGTGCCATCTTCCCCCGTTGGGCCCTGTGGGGTCCCAGCTGCCCCTTCTGCTGCCGAGGAGTCCAACTCTGACCTCTGCCTCTTGGACCTCCCCTCGCCAGCTGCGGGCTGGGAAGCCGCACCAGACTCCTCACTCCCCGACGAGATCACAACTTGGGAGGGGATCCGGGCCTTGCGTCTCCGGCTGGTGGTGCGACCCCTGCCGCTGTGCTCCACAGCACCTTCTCCGCCCTCTTCAACAGTTGACGCTGCAGACAGGGAGAAAGAAAACACAGGCATCAGGGCACTGTAAAATGGACTCATACACACATGACAGTTATACATGAGTGGCATTGGTAAACCTCACACATGGCATCACAATCCCCAACACACATGTCATTTCAACTTGCACACATGAGCCATACCACAGCCATAATGCAACAGCCAGCACCATCCATTCACATACAGCAGCATGGGCAGCCAAAGGTCATCCACGCATCACATGCAACATAGGGAGTACACTACACATGCACACACAACACCAAACCTGCATGCATGTGTACACCTCCGCCAACTGTCGCAGTTTCTCGATCGACATCCATGTCACACCTGACAATCATTCCTCCACATCCTGTGCCATGCAAGCCCACACACACAAGCACCATCCATGTGTCACACATGAGACCCCTCGCATGTGTCACCCTCACAGCCCTGTACAACCCCCCTACTTGGCCACATAAAAATACATGTTCAACCTGCACACTCCTGGCACACCACCACACGCACAGCTTACAATCAGTATGCATGTACACTTACCGCTCGACTCCAGACGAGTCTGCTTCTCAAGGACCTGGATGTGGAGCGCTGGGGATATGCGTTCCAGGACACTCATCTGATCTTCCGACAAGTGGCCCCGCCCGCCCCTTAGCATCTGCTGCCATCATGAGGCGCCGGGCCTTGTTGAGGGTCCTGGACCTGAAGTCCTCCCAGCGCTTCCTGACACGTTCGTAGTCGCGGACTGCCACCTCCTCCGCGTTGATGGCAGTCACGATGTCCATCCAGATCCGAGTCCATCCTTCCTTGTCGGCGCGCAACCTTCCGAAGAGGGCATCATACTGCCCCAGGACATGCTCCACCAGGACACCAACTTCCCTGGCACTGAAGCTGGTGCCCCTCTGCCTCCTTGGCCGGGGGTTGCCACTGGTGCCAGATGTTGTAGTGCCCGACATGGCAACCCCAGAGGCAGGAGTGGGTGGGCAACTGGGTCCTGGGGCTGGGCTGTGGGGCGACGGAAAAGCAGTCGGGAGCCTTTGGTTCCAGCAGGGGTGGTCACAGCAACAGCACCCCTGGCTGATGTGCAGGCAGCAAATGGCAGGGCACGTGGGCAGCAGGCAGTCAGGCAGCAGCAGATGGCAGGTGGGAGCGTGCTCAGGGCTCTGGGGGGCAGTAATTTGGCCTCCTGGCCAGGAGCGTGGTCTTTCGTGTGTGAACGCGTGGACAGCTTGATACGGAGTGATTTTGCACGTGAAAATCCCACACGTCTGCGTGTAAATCGATGAAAGGCCCTTAGCGCGTAAACGCGTCACTAGCGTATGCGCGTCTATGAAGTCACGTGCACGCGTAGGAAAAAGTTTAATGACACGTCCGAGTGTCAAAGCGTGTTATTGGTGGAAATAGCCCTACACGCAGAAGTCACAAAGCGTGTAATTGGTGAAAATGGACCTACACGCAGAAGTGTCAAAGCGTGTAATTGGTGCAAATGGACCTACACGCAGAAGTGTCAAAGCGTGTAATTGGTGGGAATGGGCCTAGCACGTACACGCCGCGTAAGTGACGCTGTACGTGTGGGCCTGCATATAAGGTATGTGTAGAACACCAATTCCTTGTACGTGCTTTTCGTGGAGAGCGAGTGGGTGAATTCTGTACTTCTTGTCGTTTCACACGCGATTTACTTCACGGCGTTTCAAGTTCGTACTCCCTGTTACCTCTGACAGCTTTTTCTATTTTTTCTCTTGTACTGGTTTACCTGGGCCTGTTCCCTCAAACAGTGTTCCCTTCTACTGTTGTCCTGTCTCCTCAGACAGCGTACATATCTTCTTTTGGCGGGGGTGTTGCCAACCAAACGCGCTCATTTTTCATGCTCTTTTACCTGGCAGACGGTGAGTCATGCACGTATCTAACATCTGTGCTTGCCCCGTGTGTAGCCTACCCCTTCAGAGGTCATTCTAGGCTGCGTGTGACACGCATACGTTCATTCTTGTGTTACTGGGTGCCACAGCGTAGTGCAGGTTTTTCTTTCTGCACACGTGGTCTAGGAGGGGTTGCGTGCACGTCATCTCCCTTTTTTGGGCCTCCTGTGCGTTGCGTGACCCGTCATCTTTCCCCAGGGGTTACATTCAGCCTTGCTAGAGCACTAGGGTACAATTACCATCTGGTACCCAACCCCTTTGACCCCCAATTGCCCAGGACAATAGTCTACAGCCACTCCCATATGCACATTAATATCAGTGCCATGGCTGGGAGGCGAGGATTCCGTAAGGGTGGCAAAGGTGGAAGAGCCACAAGTGGTGGCCGTGGTGGATCCGGTAGGGGACGTGGTCGGAACTTGTAGGGTGAGCCTGTCCCCCCATGTGTGGAGGACCAGTCAAGGGCACCCATAATCCCCCCCCCCCCTCCCGTTGAAGCTGATGTGGCTGACACCATCCATGCTCAGCCCTTGTTGGACCAGCCCATTGTGGCACCAGACCTGGCTGACTCCATGGCTGACTTCCAGGTCAGCAGGGCTACGACAAGTGCGCTGGTGCACGTTGATGCCATCATGCCACGTGGATCTGGGGCAGCAAGGTCATCTGCTGCCCCAAGTAGGCAGGGCGGAGAGGCTGCAGGGGCAGCTGCGGCTCCATCCACCCCAGCTCTCACACACCCAGCCAGGACAGTGTCGGTCCTAGTCCATCCTGCTGACATTCCCCCTGACACCATTACACTTGAGCCAATGCCTGCACCAACTCCCATGCTGAGTGTGCAATCCCACACACCTGATACAGAGCCCACCAGGGCTCCTGCCCCTAGTGTCCAGAGCGGCGCAGGACACTCAGGATCACCACCACCTTCCAAGCGGAAGAGGAAGAGTGCTCGTCCGGCACAGGCTGATGCCCCAGACACGGCTACACAGTCCGGCCCGTTGAGGAAGCCCAGCTTCACGGATGACGAACTGAATGCACTTGTCGAGTATGTGTCCGGACATGATAACGAGATGGTCATTGTTGCAGGATCCAAGACCACACCTGCACAACGCCAGGCACACTGGCAGACCGTTGCGGACATCGTAAGAGCTCTTGGAATCGTGAGGCGCACAGCCAATGATTGCTATAAGCGCTGGAATGACCTAAAGCGCAGGGCAAAGAAGAAGCTGGCCTCAAGTCATGCCGCAACTCTAGTGACTGGAGGTGGGTCTCCAGTAGTAGACATGGAACTCACTCCACATGAGTCAGTCGCTGGGACCTACGTCACGGAGGAACAGATCCAAGGCGTGGGAGATCTGCCTGATTACGAGGCATTGTCCGGTGAGTGCACATGCATGTGTGTGTCATCCATGTGCATGGTGTGTGTGGGAGGGCTTCTGTTTGTGTGCCAGGTGAGAGTGTGTGCGCCTGAGTCGTATGGGTCAGCCATGTGCTTCATTCAATACATCCTGCGCAGCTGCATTTGGCCATTGCAGTATCCCTTCTGCCAACAGTAGACATCTAGCCCAACAGCACGCCAGTTGCCCTTGAAGTGTCACCTTGCCACAACATTGTTGCTTATTTTTCTCTGTTCATTCAGACAGATTGTTTGCATTCCACCACTTATACTAGGCATTTCTCAGTCCTCTAGTCACATGTCTGGCATGGCTATGGTAAAGTGGAGTGACTTTGTTACCTGGATATCATATGTTCACACATGTCCCTGTGCAATTGGACCATTTAGGACTGGCAGCTCCAGGTGAAAATCAGACCTGTTTGAATTAGAAAAGCTATTACATGCGGGAACTGGACTGAATGAATAAGTGCTGCCCTCCTCTCCATCTTGCCTCAATAGCAATGGTACATGCCATCTGTGTGATGGCATGTGTGTGTCACCTGGCAATCACAGGCCAATGTGTGATGCCACTGCCAGGCAGCATGCAGGAAATGTGTTCATCTTCCATCTTTGTGTCATCAGTGTGTGCCATTTGCCTGCCCTTCATACGCAGTGAGGGTGCATGCATGGGAGGGTCTTAGTCATGTGGGACATGTGTCAATCAAGTACTGGTTCTCTTGCTTCTCAGCCCTCATTGTGTGCCATGGTGCTAATGCCTGTTTCCATTTCTTTGTTATTATGTCTTTGCAGGGGAAGACGCACCTGATACTGCTGGGGTTGTGGAGATGGTGCAGAGCCAGGAGGGGTCCGAGGGCCGACCAACCACCAGTGAGGGACGTGGTGTGCTGGTGGGTGAGAACCCACAAGTGCTGCAGGTCGTGCTCTCAAGGGGTGTCTCTGGCTGCACCTCCCCCGAGCTGTACTCAGCTGTTGATTCGGATGATGAGACCTACGTGCCGTCGCAGGTGAGTGTTCCAGGGAGGGATTCTGTTCTGTCCCACCCACCTGCACCAGGGTCAGAACCCTCAATGGGGATGTCAGTGTTGGCAGCTAGGCCTTTGGTGGTTACAGATGCAGGGTCACACTCCGCGACATCTGATCCTGTTCCTGGGCCAGCAGATCAGAGGGGGAATGCAGTCCTGCAGCCTCAGGCAGTGCCGGCACAGCAAGGCGCAGTCCGCCTTGCCCCAGACAGGTGTGGTGCCCGCCGACGTGGTGGGCGTACGCCACCTGGCAATACCGCATGGGAGCAATCCATTTACGGTATGGCTACCCAACAGCAGCATCATCCGAGTTGATGGCTCAGGCCATGGATAGGGTGGCCACTTCCATTGTCCCCCCTGAAAGGCTGATGGAGCGACTAGAGCAGGCAACCAACTCCATCTGCCAGTCACACAGGGAGGACATGTTGGCGTCCAAAAGGGACAGGCGGGCGGCACTGGCGACTCTGCAGGAGGCCATCTCCATAGAGTCCCAGGGCCACAGGGAAGCCCTGAGGCAGGAGCTCCATCAACTCAGGACGACTCTTGTTGAGCTTGAGGCTTCAACACACCAAAGGACAGAACAGCAGCTGGAGCGTCTCACCCGTACGCTCTCAGCTGAGATGCAAGCAACGAGGGCGGAGGTCCGGGCATCCTGTGAGTTGTTGCATGGGGACCTCCGCACCCTCATCCTCCAGAACGAGACCTACCACACCCGCATGCTTGCAGCCATGGAGGAACAGAGTAGGGCCTTGCGTGGGCTGCCTCCCATAGTGCAACCACCCCCGGATGCAGCTGCACAGGGTGATAATAGCCAGAACGGTCAAGGGAGCGAAAGCGTGACTTTAGCACTCCGAATGTGCGCTCCATTATGCCCCGGGTCGTAATGTGGGCTGTGTTATATCTTACCTCGGGTGGCGTGGTGGGGTTCCGAATTGGCGTCATCATGTGGGGGCTGAGAGGGTAGGCACTGTCCCCTGTGGAGGTGGTGATTGGTATCATTGGTGGGGTTGTGACCTTGCTCAGTATCCAACATGCATGCATGTGCAGTGGCATACATACTCACCAAGCAGCTATGTATCGCCATGCCGCCCAGCTTCTAGGTCCCGGCTTAGGGTGGACATTCGGTAAATGAAGCTGTCGTGGGTGGACCCGTGATAGTTGGCATATACTGAGGTGATGATTCCCTTGGCATTACATGCTACCTGCACGTTGATGGAATGCCAGTGCTTGCGGTTCCTATAGATGTGCTCAGATGCCCTGGGGGGACGTAGAGCCACATGGGTGCAGTCGATGGCACCTAGCACTTTGGGGAATCGTGCCACACCGTAAAAATCCAGGGCGGCAGCATGCCTTTCTGCAGGTGTTCTGGGCAGGTATATGTGCCTGCGGACTGATGGGCGTGCAGTGATGATGTTCAAGACCTGGTGTAGGCAGCGTGACTGGGTGGCCTGTGACACCCCACCCACTATGGCACTTGTCCGCTGAAATGATCCAGTGGCTAAGAAGTGCAGTACATTGAGGACCTTCTCCAGGGGGCTGAGTGCTTGGGAGCACAGGGTGGGTGATGTGAGGTCATCCTCCCACTCACTCACCAGGTCCAGTATTATGTGTGGTGGAAACCTGTACCTCCCATACACCTGGTCATCAGGCATCCCGAAAAGGCTGGTTCTGGGTGTGAATATTCTGGCCCTGACTATCCTCCTCCTCCTCCTTTGGTAGCCCACTGCCACTGCTGCTAGGAACGGTATGTTCATCCTGGCGTCTGAGCTTGTTATTGTTAAAGTGCGCAAATTTATGCTTTGCGTGTGTTCTAGGCGAGCGTGTGACCCGCGCACCCCTGGAATCCAGTTCCCAGTCCAATAGCGTGTGGAAATTCCCACGCACCACGGGATACAGGTGCGCTGACGTACTTGCATGTGTAAGTGCCCGCGCACCCATGAAATACACATACATAGGCCAATCGCGTGTACGCGCACTTTTGTCCAATTACACGTGATGACACTCTGACGTGCAGTATTTGCACGTGTGCTCCGTCATCACGTGCTGAGTGGGGAACACCCATGCGGGTCACGTCACAGACGCGCTTACGCGCTGAGGGACTCTGGTCCAATGGAATCGCGTATGCGTGCTGACGCGCTTACGCGCTAAGGGCCTTTCCTCGGATTTCACGCTGACGTGCAGGACGTGCCAAATCACTCCGTATCAAGCTGGCCAGGGGAAAACACACGGAAGACCACGCTCCTGCCCAGAAGGCCGAGTTACTGCCCCCCAGTGCCCCGAGCAGCCTCCCACGTGCCATCTGCTGCTGCCTGCCTGCCTGCCTGCTGCCACCGTGCCCTGCCATTTGGTGCCTGCACATCAGCCATCTGCAGGGGTCCAGTTGCTGTGTCCACCCCTGCTGGAACTGAAGACTCCCGACTGGGATTACATCGCTCCACAGCCCAGCCCCAGGACCCAGTTGCCCACCCACACCTGCCTCTGGGGTTGCCATGTCGGGCACTTCCACATCTGGCACCAGTGGCAACCCCAGGCCAGAGGGGCAGAGGGGCACCAGCTTCACTGCCACCGAAGTTGGTGTCCTGGTGGAGCATGTCCTGGGGCAGTATGATGCTCTCTTTGGATCGTCCCGCGCCAGCAAGGAAGGACGGGTGTAATGCTCACCTGATTCCCGTAGAGGCGCCGGTCTTGACTGGGCGTATACCGTATCTGCAAAGGTGATGTGTAACACACGGCTGGCTCTTTGGGCTGGACCTCTGTGCACTGTATGTCTGACTTGAAGGGTAAGATGTCTGCAGATAGAAAATATGGGATTAAGGAACTGGGTTATTGAATGTCTCTCTCTTCTTCCCTTTCTCTTCTCCTGTAGAACCCCAAAGGTTAACGCTCTCACCTTAGGTAAGTGAACGCCGTGCTCTCCATCTGCCTCGGGGCAGGGTGCTGTAACCAGTTTCTTCACTGGATAAGGGGAGCAGGCCTCTTGACTTCAGAGGACTGCTGTCCGTCGTTTACTGCACAAACGGTAAGTTTCGAGTAATTCTAATGTCTTTAAAGTCTTTAGTAATGATGTTTCTTGTTTTGCAGGGTTCCGGCGATGGCGGATGACGGGCTGAAGTGAGTTGAAGATGGAGCCCGTGTGATGAATAGAAGCGCCTGGAAGCACGTAAGTAAGCGCTTGTTGCCTGCTTCACGATGCGCTCTAACTGTCTTTTTATTTTGCAGGTACAAGTTCGGAGCGGCTGCAGGGTTCCGGAATACCCACTGGGTTAGATGTGGAAAGGAGTAATGGCACGTGAGTATTAAAGTTCCCCAATGTCTTTAAACGCACCTTGTTTTGTCTTTCAGATGCGGGATGCAGCGCCGAAGGCCTCCGGAGCGTGCGAAGAGTTGGTAAGCTTTTGTCTTTCAGATGCCGGAATGCAGTGTGAAGACCTCCGGAGCGCACGAAGAGTAGGTAAGCCTTTGTCTTTCAGATGCCGGAAGGCAGCGCGAGGCGTTGGTGACAGCCGATGGATCAGGTAAGTGAAGAGCTGTCACTGAAGACCGTAATGCTAATAATGCTAACCTGTTCTTTCTTGTCTTTATAGGTGTTGCTGAAGACTGGATTCATGATGGTAAGCCTTTTTCCTTAGGCCCAGGATCAGATGCAGAAGACACGATGAACGTTCTGCTTGCGAGGATGCAGAATAACGCAAAGCAAGATTCATCCATCGGGTGTGGTTTAAATAGCCTCCTGTAGTGCTTAGGTGTCTCCTTCCACAGCCACGCCTAGGTAAGAAAAGAGTTCCTGCTTTCCAGAAGAGTTCCAGTGTTCTGAATCTAGGGAGTGCCTCCTGCCCCACCCAACAGGAAAAGTAGTTCCAAACAGAAGAGGATCAGAGGCTCAACTGGCAGGCAAGTAAGCAGCATGGTCTGCTGCAGGTAAGTCCACCCAAGCATTATGAGCCCGGCGCTTCCAGCGCTGGGACTGGGCATATTTATGAGCCTGGTGCCACTGGCGCCAGGACTGGGTCCAAAAGGTCCCAATTGGGACTGGTTGGCACTCGGAACCTGGATTATGGATCTGCTTCCAAGGGAGTTGGGAAAACCCTGACCTTTTGGAAGCAGAGATCATGACAGTACCCCCCCTCAAGGCCCCTCCCAAACCAGGCTTCTCCCGGGGTTTTGGCTTGTCAGGAAATGTTCGGTGAAATCTTTTGATTAGGCGAGGAGCGTGGACATATTCAGCAGGTTCCCAGGATCTCTCTTGGGGGCCGTAGCCTTTCCAGTCAATTAGGTAAAATAGTTTAGATTTGGAGATCTTGGAGTCCAGAATGCTTTTGACTTCAAACTCGAGTTCTCCATCAACTAGGATAGGTTTTGGAGATTTAGTTAGTCGGGTTTGAGGTTGCACGGGTTTTAATAGAGAGACGTGGAAGACCGGATGTATCTTCATGTGCGGGGGCAAGTCCAACTTGACCGCTACTGGGTTTACTATGGTAGTGATGGAATAGGGACCCAGGTATCTTGGGTTGAATGTGCGTGGCCCTGTTAGAGGTAGATATTTGGTGGATAACCAGACTTGATCCCCTACTTGATATTGAGGGGCTTCCTTCCGATGTTGATCTGCTCCTTTCTTGTATTGTTCTTTAGCCCTTTGAAGGTGAGAAACAGCTTCCTTAAAGGCTTGGGTGATTGTAGAATGCAGGTAGTCTACTGCTGGTGTTTCAAGATCCTGGAGGGGATCCAACTCCGAGGTTCGAGGGTGACTGCCGTACAAAAGAAAAAACGGGGTTTTCCCAGTTCCCGAATGGACAGAGTTATTGTAGGCATATTCGGCTATCCAAAGGATGTCTTTCCAAGTTTTTTCAGTTTGTTGCAGCATGCAGCGTAAATACTGTTCCAGAGTTTGATTGGTCCTCTCGGTTTGTCCGTCGGTCTGAGGGTGGTGACTGGTCGATAGTCTCACATCAATTTGAGCCGACCGACAGCAACTTCGCCAAAAATGCGAAATAAATTGACTACCTCGATCCGAAATTAGAACCGAAGGAAAACCGTGCAGTCGGACGATGTTTTCGAGAAATTCTCGGGCCAGAGTTGCTGCTGTTGGCAAGCCTTTGAGCGGAATGAAATGCGCCATCTTGGAGAATAAGTCCACGATTACTAAAATCGTATTGTATCCGGAGCATGGAGGTAGATCGGTGATGAAGTCCATAGAAAGCGTATGCCAAGGGCGAGGTGGGATGTCAATAGGGCGTAAGAGGCCTGCTGGTCTTTCCTTTTGACTCTTGTTTTGGGCGCATACTCCACAGGACATTATAAAGTCTCTGATATCTTTTTTCCAAGACGGCCACCAGAAGTAGAGCTTGATCTTTTCTGAGGTCTTGGCCATACCGGGATGTCCTTCCATTAAAGAATCGTGAAAACAAGAGATTACTTTTTTCTGTAAATCTGTGCTGGGTAGGTATAATCGTTCTTGGAAATACAATAAGTTGTCCTTTACTGCAAAGTCCTTTCCCTGCAGATGCCAATTCTGTATGTCTGCTGGAGTTACAAGTTGCCTGGCCTTATCCTTAACTTCCTCTATGGATTCTGTGGCGATTACACCCAGAATTCTTTGTTCGGGAATGATTGGTACAGGTTTAGGGTTGATCAAGTGTTCTTCCACTCCCATCCGAGAAAGGGCATCAGCTTTACCGTTCTTTGTACCAGGTCGATAGGTAATTATGAAGTCAAACTCGGCAAAGAATAATGCCCAACGGAGTTGTCTAGAGGATTGGGCTTTTGCGGTTTTCAAATATTGCAGGTTTCGGTGATCCGTAATCACAGTAACGGTGTGTCGGGCCCCCAGCAGATAATGCCGCCAAGCCTTAAAGGCAGACTTGATAGCCAGAAGTTCCTTGTCAGTAATCGTGTAATTGATTTCAGGAGGTGAGAATTTGCGGGACCAAAATGCCACGGGATGCAACTGATTGGTTACCGGGTCCTTTTGTGATAGAACTGCCCCCATGGCAAGGCTTGAAGCATCAGTTTCCACGGTGTAGGGGAGTTCGGGGCGAGGGTGTTTTAAGATTGGTGCAGAGATAAATTTAGTCTTCAAATCCTGGAAAGCTTGTTCCGCCTCGGTAGACCACTCAAAACGTTTGTTTTTCTTTAACAAGGCAGTGATGGGCTGGACTATTCGAGAGAATTCGGGGATAAACCTGCGGTAAAAGTTAGCGAAGCCTAACATGCTTTGCACACCCTTTACGGAGGATGGTGATGGCCATTTGAGAACTGCATCGACCTTCTTTGAATCCATACGCACTCCGCCAGGTGATAATATGAATCCCAAGAATTCAACTTCAGTCACATTGAAAACACATTTTTCCAACTTAGCGAAAAGTTTGTGTTGACGCAATCTTTCGAGGACCATTTTCACGTGTTTCCGATGTTCAGATTCCGATGAAGAATAAACGAGGATGTCGTCAATGTAAACAACAACACACACATCTATGAGCTCTCTGAGGACATCGTTCATAAAATATTGAAAGGCGGCCGGGGCATTGCAAAGTCCGAAGGGCATGACCTGATATTCAAATAGTCCATACTTGGTGCGGAAGGCCGTCTTCCATTCATCGCCCTCTTTTACTCGTACCAAGTGGTAAGCTCCTCTAAGATCCAGCTTTGTATATATGCATGCTTTTCTGACTTGGTCCAGGAGTTCAGGGATCAAAGGTAACGGATATCTATTCTTAACGGTGATCTGGTTCAGGGAGCGATAATCTATACAAGTTCTAAGGTCTCCTTCCTTTTTTGGAACGAAGAACAAAGCTGAAGAAGCAGGGGACTTGGAAGGATGAATAAACCCATTTGCCAGGTATTGATCCAGGTATTGTCGAAGGTGAAGGTTCTCAGGCTCGGTGAGGGCATAAATTCTACTACAAGGAGGAGTAGATCCAGGTATCAGGTCTATCTGGCAGTCATAAGACCTATGAGGAGGTAGAGAGTTAGCCTGATCCTTCCGGAAAACATCTTGGTATTCTAGGTATTCGGGAGGTAACTGGGGAGTCTATGAAGAAATTGCTGCCAGTGCAACACCAGGTGGAGGGTGACAAGTAGAGACACATTCTGGAAACTGGACCGTTCTTGCTCGCCAATCGATCAGAGGATTGTGTTTCTCTAACCAAGGTATTCCTAGTATAATCTGAAACTGAGGGGCCTTGATCACATCGAAGACAATCTTCTCATGGTGTCCATCTTGACTTACTAGCGTCACCTCTTGAGTGGTATGCCTTACTGGCCCGGAGGCTATCTCCGTACCATCCACCGTAGTAATGACGTCCTTTACAGCCTTGGGACAAAGAGTTAGATTCATCCTCAAAACCATTTCATGATCCACATAATTGCCGATGGCACCGCTGTCGACGTAAGCTTCAATTGCATGTAATTGATCCGGATTATCAGGACTAATGAGGACCATAGGTATCACGAAATGCAAGGTCACGGAACTGGTTTTCACGCTCGGCAAGAGGACCTCTATTCTTGTCGGGCGAGGTCGTTTCCCTGCTCAGAGTTTGTAACTTTGGTAACTGCAGCTCCTACTGCCTTCTTGGCAGGTTTCACCGGACAGTCTCGAAGAAAGTGCCCTGAGTTTCCGCAATAGAGGCATAATTGCAACTGTTTTCTCCTTTCCCACTCCTTTTGTGTTAGAGGACCTTTCAGACCCCCTATTTGCATGGGTTCCCCGGGGTCTACTCCTTTGGAAGGAGTTGGCGGTTTGGAAAATACTCGAGCATCAAACTTGGAACGATCGGCCTTCCTGTTCTGCAGTCTGTGATCTATTTGAACGACTAAGTCTATATAGTCCGAACAATCTTGTGGGGGATTCACTACTTGGGCTAACACATCTTTGAGCTCTCCACGTAGACCTCTATAAAACAGCGTAATCCTTTTGTCCTCAGGCCATTGAGTTTCCACTATCAGTCTGTTGAAAGACGCAATATTAGCCAAAAGGTCTTGATTACCTTGTCGCAACGAAAGAAGCTCATTGTCCAAGGCCTGCCCCTGTGAATGTCTTGCGAACAGTTTTTCCATACTGAGCTGAAAAGCTTGAAAATCATGGAGGACCGGATCATCTTGATTTACTAGAGGGATCGACCAGTCTGCCGCATTGCCACTAAGGTACGAAAGCACAAAAGCTACTTTAGCTTGATCAGTTGGAAAGGCTGCTGGCCGGCATAAGAAATGCAACCGGCACTGATTGATAAATACTGCAAACCTCTTTGGGTCACCAGAAAATCGTTCGGGCGGAGCCAGAGGTACATTCCCAGGTAGGTTGATCTGCACTGGATTCATAGAGGATGTAGAAGGAAGATTTCCCCCAGATGCGGGTAACGGGGTCAGTCCGGCTTGTGACTGTAGCAATTGTCTAGCGAGATCCTCTGTCCGCTCCTTGGAAATAATCAGTTCCCTTCTTAGAGCGTTCGTTTCCTGACGGGCTGCATGCACTTCTGCCCTTAGTTCCCCAAGTATCTGGGCTAGCTGGTCGGTATCCGAGGTTTCCATAGCGCCTGGACGGGAGTTTTGTGGTAGGCTTTGCGTTCTGTAACGCTCACCTGATTCCCGTAGAGGCGCCGGTCTTGACTGGGCGTATACCGTATCTGCAAAGGTGATGTGTAACACACGGCTGGCTCTTTGGGCTGGACCTCTGTGCACTGTATGTCTGACTTGAAGGGTAAGATGTCTGCAGATAGAAAATATGGGATTAAGGAACTTGGTTATTGAATGTCTCTCTCTTCTTCCCTTTCTCTTCTCCTGTAGAACCCCAAAGGTTAACGCTCTCACCTTAGGTAAGTGAACGCCGTGCTCTCCATCTGCCTCGGGGCAGGGTGCTGTAACCAGTTTCTTCACTGGATAAGGGGAGCAGGCCTCTTGACTTCAGAGGACTGCTGTCCGTCGTTTACTGCACGAACGGTAAGTTTCGAGTAATTCTAATGTCTTTAAAGTCTTTAGTAATGATGTTTCTTGTTTTGCAGGGTTCCGGCGATGGCGGATGACGGGCTGAAGTGAGTTGAAGATGGAGCCCGTGTGATGAATAGAAGCGCCTGGAAGCACGTAAGTAAGCGCTTGTTGCCTGCTTCACGATGCGCTCTAACTGTCTTTTTATTTTGCAGGTACAAGTTCGGAGCGGCTGCAGGGTGCCGGAATACCCACTGGGTTAGATGTGGAAAGGAGTAATGGCACGTGAGTATTAAAGTTCCCCAATGTCTTTAAACGCACCTTGTTTTGTCTTTCAGATGCGGGATGCAGCGCCGAAGGCCTCCGGAGCGTGCGAAGAGTTGGTAAGCTTTTGTCTTTCAGATGCCGGAATGCAGTGTGAAGACCTCCGGAGCGCACGAAGAGTAGGTAAGCCTTTGTCTTTCAGATGCCAGAAGGCAGCGCGAGGCGTTGGTGACAGCCGATGGATCAGGTAAGTGAAGAGCTGTCACTGAAGACCGTAATGCTAATAATGCTAACCTGTTCTTTCTTGTCTTTATAGGTGTTGCTGAAGACTGGATTCATGATGGTAAGCCTTTTTCTTTAGGCCCAGGATCAGATGCAGAAGACACGATGAACGTTCTGCTGCAGAGGATGCAGAATAACGCAAAGCAAGATTCATCCATCGGGTGTGGTTTAAATAGCCTCCTGTAGTGCTTAGGTGTCTCCTTCCACAGCCACGCCTAGGTAAGAAAAGAGTTCCTGCTTTCCAGAAGAGTTCCAGTGTTCTGAATCTAGGGAGTGGCTCCTGCCCCACCCAACAGGAAAAGTAGTTCCAAACAGAAGAGGATCAGAGGCTCAACTGGCAGGCAAGTAAGCAGCATGGTCTGCTGCAGGTAAGTCCACCCAAGCATTATGAGCCCGGCGCTTCCAGCGCTGGGACTGGGCATATTTATGAGCCTGGTGCCACTGGCGCCAGGACTGGGTCCAAAAGGTCCCAATTGGGACTGGTTGGCACTCGGAACCTGGGTTATGGATCTGCTTCCAAGGGAGTTGGGAAAAACCCTGACCTTTGGAAGCAGAGATCATGACAACGGGAGAGGATCTGGGCCGACTGTGTGGTTGCCATCAACGCGGAGGGGGTGGCAACCCGCAACGTCCAGAAGATCAAGAAGCGCTGGGATGACTTGAGGTCCAGGACCCTTGTGAAGGCCCGGCGCCTCGTGGAGGGGGGCCGGGGCCGCATGAGTTCCATCCAGATGAGGGTCCTGGAACGCGTACGCCCAGCGCTCCACGCCCAGATCCTTGAGAGGGAGGCCCGTCTGGAGTTGAGCGGTAAGTGTCCAAGCATTACTGTGTGAGACAGGGCATGTTGCGGTGTGCTGGTTCTATGATACTTGCCTGTATGTGTGCCATAGGCCATGTATGCATGTATGTGTGCAGGGACATCATGGTAATGCATGTGCGACCAGTGATGTGTGACCCACATGGTTGTTGCATGTGTTCAAATGCTGCATGGGGAGCCCTATGCAGATTTTGAACATGAGAGCATGCCAGTCTCTGGACATGGGTGGGGGTGAGGGATGGGTGCTGATGCCAGGTACATATATGGTAGCCATGTCTGTGTGCCTGACCTGCGTGTCTGTGACTTGTGCATGCCATGGATGCATGACACATGTGTGTGACAATGCACAGATTCAGTGAAGCAGCCAAATTACCCTTGTATCCGCTGTGTTTGGTGTGTTTGGGGCCAGATGGATGTGACTGAGGTGAAGTGTGTGCATGTGATAGGCATGAGCCATGATGCATGTGAGTTACATATCATTGAATGTTTCAAGAGTCCATTGGACATGCATGGAAATGTCCATGGCATGCACCATGCCTGTTACTGTGTGTGTTTTGCCTGGACTGACCCATGTGTTGTGGAGGGACATGATGGAAGTGTACTTTGACAGTGGTGCTCATCTGCTATTGCTTCCTGTCTAGGGGACCATTGTACAGTGCCCTGATGCTTGTGTTCTTTGTCTCCCTCTACGCAGCGGCTAGTGAAGAAGAGGGCGGAGACGGCGCTGTGGAGCAAGGTGGCGGGGATGCCCCCACGGCTGCAGCGGAAGGGGTGGGTGAGCCCCCACAGGGGCCTGCTACGGTGGGAGACGGTGAGGAGCCATCCAGGTTGGTGGTTTGCACCGAGGAGGAGGAGGCCGCCACTAGGGCACACATGGGGCCTGGTGGGGGCATCCCTGCTGGTGCAAGTGGTGCAGTCCAGGGCCAGGGGCAGGAGGCAGCACAGGTCACCGTGGAGGGGCCTGTGCATGTCGCTGTCCCTGACCCTGTGAGTGCACCACCATGCACCAGCAGGGATGCCCCGTCCCAGGCCCGTCCGCAGGTAGAGGGGATGTCCATGTCACCTGACTCCCCTCCACCTGCGGATGTGGGAACCCCTGGCCGTGTGGAGAAGGTCCTGATTGGGGTCGCGATGCGCACGGCTGTGATTCGTGATGCCGTGCGTGCTTCCCGGGAGGAGCACGCACATCATCACGAAGTGCACCGTGCCGACGTGGCCCAATTGGGATCGGCCATGTTCGGGGGTTTCCTGCATGTGTTGACCAATCTGGCGGCCCTCTCCTCCTCTGTGCAGGCTATACACCAGTCGTTCTCCTTGCCGTCTTCCGGCCCAGATGCCACCAGGGTCCCCTGTGGACCTGCCCCGACCAATGCAGCCAGCTCGGTGGGGATCCCATCCCTGCCACAGTTGGGAGTCGGAGGTCCAGCAGGGGTGGACAACACAGCAACTGGACCCCAGCAGATGGAAGATGTGACAGCATCATCGGGCAGGGCACGTGCACGACGGCGTCGGTGGTTTCCATCAGCCTGGATGCCGTCGTGCTGGCAGAGGCAGTGGCGTCGGAGGCAGCAGCAGGCTCGACGTGGGAGGCATCATGGCTCGGGGCCATCAAGATCAGAGGGGCAGGCATCGGCCGGAGGGCAGGGCAACCCTGGGATGGTGGTGTCTTCCGTGTGGGAGCAGTTGGTCCAGCGGATAGGTGCGGAGCGGCAGCGGGCGGAAGAGGAGCGGCTCACCATGGTAAGGGCGCAGTTCTCCATGCGTCGGGCGTTGAGGCGGGCTCAGTGCCTCGAGGAAGCTCGCAGGGAGTTTGAGCTGGACATGGGGTTATCCCTGCGAGACCTCGGGGCCAGGACAGAGTCCCGCCTCCAGGACATCGACATGGAGTTCGATGATGCCCTGGCCAGCAACATCACCGAGTGAGCCACAGGACTTGCCCGCTGCCTTTGTATATAGTTATTTAGTTAGTTAGTGTTAGGTTTCCTTTATTATTTTTTATTTTTTTGGACCGCTCGGACAATGGACACTTTTTGGTATATATTATTTTCATTAGGTAGTAGTAGGTTTCATTTATGGTGTTGGGCTCATGGACCCTGGAATATTTGTGTATATAGTTTGCTTTTTGAAGAAACATTTTTTTTATTAATTATTGTGTTCACCATGAGGAAATGGTTTTTCATTATTTTCCTTCCACATGATATTGCTTTGGACAACATTTGTTTTTGGATTACTTTGTTTTTTTTATTTTTACATTTGTTCTCGGACATGGACCATTTATTTTGTTATCCCCATTGTTGTATGTTTGATTTGTTTACTTATTTTTCATCTTTAATACATGTTTTTTTAACTTTCACTTGTGGTATTTTCTCATTGGTTTCATACATGTCATGATATGGGTTTTGACATTCACTTGCACCCATTGTGTATGTGTGTGTGACGGACATGTGTTCATTTACAGACTTGCCATTGGGGTTGTATCATGTAATTGCATTCACTATGTGGGTGGATGCAATCCTTGCCTGGGTGTTTGTGCTGGGTATGCTGCCCATTACTGCCATGATTGAGTATCGTCAGGACCTGGGGGCAGGGGGACATGTGTGGGTGCCTGGCGGAGGCTGCCCCTGCACTGCTGGGGGGTGCGGGTGGTGGGAGATATGGGTGGGGGCCTGCTGGCAGGTGCCCCACAGTGCTGGGGGGTGGGGGTGGTGGGAGACATGGGTGGGGGCCTGGTGGAGGCTGCCCCTGGTGGCTGGGGGGTGGGGGTGGTGGGTGACATGAGTTGGGCATGAGTGGGGGCCTGGTGGAGGGTGCCCCTGGTGGCTGGGGGGTGGGGGTGGTGGGAGACATGGGTTGGACATGGGTGGGGGCCTGCTGGCAGGTGCCCCACAGTGCTGGGGGGTGGGGGTGGTGGGAGACATGGGTGGGGGCCTGGTGGAGGCTGCCCCTGGTGGCTGGGGGGTGGGGGTGGTGGGAGACATGGGTTGGACATGGGTGAGGGCCTGGTGGAGGCTGCCCCTGGTGGCTGGGGGGTGGGGGTGGTGGGAGACATGGGTGGGGGCCTGGTGGAGGGTGCCCCTGGTGGCTGGGGGGTGGGGGTGGTGGGTGACATGAGTTGGGCATGAGTGGGGGCCTGGTGGAGGGTGCCCCTGGTGGCTGGGGGGTGGGGATGGTGGGAGACATGGGTTGGACATGGGTGGGGGCCTGCTGGCAGGTGCCCCACAGTGCTGGGGGGTGGGGGTGGTGGGAGACATGGGTGGGGGCCTGGTGGAGGCTGCCCCTGGTGGCTGGGGGGTGGGGGTGGTGGGAGACATGGGTGGGGGCCTGGTGGAGGGTGCCCCTGGTGGCTGGGGGGTGGGGGTGGTGGGAGACATGGGTGGGGGCCTGGTGGAGGGTGCCCCTGGTGGCTGGGGGGTGGGGGTGGTGGGAGACATGGGTTGGACATGGGTGGGGGCCTGCTGGCAGGTGCCCCACAGTGCTGGGGGGTGGGGGTGGTGGGAGACATGGGTGGGGGCCTGGTGGAGGCTGCCCCTGGTGGCTGGGGGGTGGGGGTGGTGGGAGACATGGGTGGGGGCCTGGTGGAGGATGCCCCTGCACTGCTGGGGGGTGGGGGTGGTGGGAGACATGGGTGGGGGCCTGGTGGAGGATGCCCCTGCACTGCTGGGGGGTGGGGGTGGTGGGTGACATGGGTGGGGGCCTGGTGGAGGGTGCCCCTGGTGGCTGGGGGGTGGGGGTGGTGGGTGACATGGGTGGGGGCCTGGTGGAGGGTGCCCCTGGTGGCTGGGGGGTGGGGGTGGTGGGTGACATGAGCAGGTGTGCAGGGTAGTCCCCTGTGGTGTGTGCTGCCTGCAGGGGCCGTGGAGGGTGTACAGGTAATACCTGGGAGCACACAGCCAAATCGCGTGTGGAACTTCCCGCGCACCCCTGCAATCCACGTACCCTGCCTAATCGTGTGTGGAACTTCCCGCGCACCCCTGAAATCCACGTACCCGGCCAAATCGCGTGTGGAACTTCCCGCGCACCCCTGAAATCCACGTACCCGGCCAAATCGCGTGTGTAACTTCCCGCGCACCCCTGAAATCCACGTACCCTGACAAATCGCGTGTGGTACTTCCCGCGCACCCCTGAAATCCACGTACACGGCCAAATCGCGTGTGGAACTTCCCGCGCACCCCTGCAATCCACGTACCCTGCCTAATCGCGTGTGGAACTTCCCGCGCACCCCTGAAATCCACGTACCCGGCCAAATCGCGTGTGGAACTTCCTGCGCACCCCTGAAATCCACGTACCCTGACTAATCGCGTGTGGAACTTCCCGTGCACCCCTGAAATCCACATACCCTGACAAATCGCGTGTGGTACTTCCCGCGCACCCCTGAAATCCACGTACACGGCCAAATCGCGTGTGGAACTTCCCGCGCACCCCTGCAATCCACGTACCCTGCCTAATCGCGTGTGGAACTTCCCGCGCACCCCTGAAATCCACGTACCCGGCCAAATCGCGTGTGGAACTTCCCGCGCACCCCTGAAATCCACTTACCCTGACTAATCGCGTGTGGAACTTCCCGTGCACCCCTGAAATCCACGTACCCTGACTAATCGAGTGTGGAACTTCCCGCGCACCCCTGAAATCCACGTACCCGGCCAAATCACGTGTGGAACTTCCCGCGCACCCCTGAAATCCACGTACCCGGCCAAATCGCGTGTGGAACTTCCCGCGCACCCCCGAAATCCACGTACCCTGCCTAATCTCGTGTGGAACTTCCCGCGCACCCCTGAAATCCACGTACCCGGCCATATCGCGTGTGGAACTTCCCGCGCACCCCTGAAATCCATGTACCCTGACAAATCGCGTGTGGTACTTCCCACGCACCCCTGTAATCCACGTACCTGGCCAATTTGCGTGTGAGACTTCCCGCGCACCCCGGTATACACGCACACTTTTTTTTTCTGTCAGCGCGTGTCTGTGTTTGTGGGTACCCCTTTGCACGTCATTTGTCCTGGAGGGCCACAGTATTGGGCATTCATCATGGCTGTATATAGGTGCTATTTGTTGGCGCACCTTTTGGCGCACATTTCTTACAGGCGCAGAGACGCTACCGCCTGCTTTCTTGTGGCGGTCGTGTTTGTGCCTGTGCGCTGGTTTGAGCGTGCACTTTTTTGCCCTATTCTATTCCATGAATACGTGTTGTAGGTGAGCGTGTGGGCGTTCCGCGCACTTGTACCCTGTGCTTCCCCTGTGACGCCCACATTTTGGCAAGTTGTTCCCCATTCCGAGTGGTACGCCCCGTGTTCCGCCTACTTTTGTTGCGTGCGCCGCGCTATGTGCGATTTTCGCTCTGGCCTGTGCGATTTTCGCTGTGACCTGGCGCACGCTGTTTGATGGCCTGTGCGCCAACGTGCGCCGCGAACTTTTTTATCGCACATCCGCTGGTTTTCTCGCGCACGGACTTCCATGAATCGATGTGTGCTGCTTTTCGTGCGATTTTCGCACTTGCACTGCGAATCGCACGTTTTTGCCTACTTGCGCCGCATTAATTATTCCATGAATCGGCCTGCCAATGTCTCTGTGTCCTCATTAGAGGGAAGGCACTAACCTTTGGCGTGTCCCAGGTGCCAAGTGGTGGCAGACGGGTTGGGGACCAGTTTCTTTGTCCTCCTCCTGGGTGGCTGCTGATTGCATTGCAATCCTGTGTGGTGTTAAGGATTTTAATGGGGCGTCACACTCCAGACCAGGACTCTCTATAATGGCTAGAGATGCAGTGCACAATCAAAATGCTTTTAATTTTATTCATTTGGATTCTGCTTTGAGAAGGTAGCCAACCCGCCTCGCACGCCCTTAACGTACACCCCGTGTCGACATGGACCATGAACCAGGCCGGTGTGTTATAATGACATTTTTATTAATTTTAATTTTGAAAAAAAATCAAACACCTTCAATATATGGCAGAAATCACCAGTGTGGTGCTAATTGCACAGGAAAATGATAGAATACACTTAGTTTATCCTTCTTACACAGGATACACAATGCACAATTGAAAGAAAGCAAAATTACTTTTGGGGAAGTGCTTTTAAAGGGCACCACAGTTAAGCATTTCCGCTGCAACACCCCCTTCAAACCCTTGTTAACCAAATGTTGTGTGGGTGGAGAGGAGTAGCAAGGAGTCAGGTATACTATGCAAAAATCGGATTAAAAATATGACCTACCACCCCTAAATGGGAGGCATGAATCAGAATTGAGCTCCCTTGAAAAATGAACAAGATGGCACTCAGAAATTATGAAATGTTGGTTTTACAGGTGCGGTTGAATGAATAAGACAAGAATGAGTGTGGCTGTACTAAAGAAGCATGAAAACTGACAAGCTACAAGGCAATGTACTACACAATAGGAATAAAGTTTAAGAATTGACTTTGGGAAGGAAAAACAGTGCAGGATTGCAATTTCTTAGTTTCACTGGTTTAACATAGCAAAACAGCTTGGAAATTGAGCTAAACAGACAAAATGAGAATGTGGTTTTAATGCTAAGGTACAAAGGCACATCACAGGTATGATATGAAAGAGAAAGGATAACTCTGGATGGATGACAGTATGGAATTCTTAAAGTGAACGGAAATTCGGTTTTTAAACAGGAACAATTTCACAGGACAAATCGGTTTTGTTAGTAAAGTGATTTCTTTTACTGAAATTATATTTTAGTGACTAGATTGTTAAAGAAAGACTAGGGCCTCATTATAACTCAGGCGGTCCGGAAATAACGGTGGCGGTAAACCCGCCGCCACCGTTGTTTCCGGACCGCCTGATTCCGACTCCTGCAGGCGGGAGGTGATGTTCCCGTCAGGTCTGACCTGGCGGGTTTAACACCGCCCGCCTGCAGGCGGACGAGGAAACACCAGCAGCATTACGAGATGGGAATGGGGATTAACACCATTCCTCCTCCGTGAATCCTGGAAAACTGGGGTTGTAATGCCCCGGTAATTCCGGGAATCACGGAGGCGGAATGGTAATACGAGTCCGGCGGTAACCAGGCAGTTTTACCGCCACGGTTACCGCTGGACTCATAATGAGGCCCAAGGTATGTGAGGTGGTTAATTGCAATGGCAATCCAATCCATGCCGCGTTCAGCTCTATATGGGAATTAATTAAAATATTTAAAATAGTACTAGGGACTTAAACAACAGACTGTAATGATTAGGAAAAAATGGCGATAACACATGGAGATCAACACAGATTTTCCTAAGGACAGGATACACAGAGGATTCTGACAATTTAAGAATTTAAGAATTTACTATGGTATTTATGGGATTTCTTATAGGATTTCTTATAGGGTTTGACAAATGGCAAGGTAACAGAGCAACGGATACAGCTTTTTGGTTACTGGGGGAGGGAAATACAAAGAGCCCTGAATGGGGTAGTTTTGACAGCAAACCTGGTTTCTGGACAGCAGGGCAAGATCCAGTCCTGCGCAGCAGCGGGCTCTCCTGGAGGGGACAGCTGGGCCTAGTCTGGTAACTGTAGACAGCAAGGTGCATCATCTGTGCAAAACAGTTAGCGGGGCAAAAGCCGGTCTGGTCACTGGATAATCCCAAAAAGGATTCCACCACCTTACCCCTTTCTCCCTGAATTATTGGGATTTTTATAGGGTTTAATTCTGGATTAGAGGTTCAGCCAGGGTAAGAGGTTCTGACTGGATCTGCTCTCAGCTACCCCTGGCCTAGCACTGGAACCTGCAATCTTGCAGGGTGAATGTTGGATCTCTGGATCTCTGGATGTGGAGTTGGATTTTTGAATCTTGTATTTTTGAATCTCCTGACTCCCCCTACGCTTCCTCATTATAAAGACCGGATGACATTAGAGGATTTTTATGATGTGGGCAGAACTAAGCTATACCTACCACTAAGAATCAGATAGGTCATCCTGTGGAGGTCTCCGCCTCCCTGTCAGCAGATCGGACTCAAGGCAGTGACTCATTTTAGTGTGTGTGTTTTTTACAATGTGCTTTGTTCTACCAAAGTTACTTTTGCCAAAATCAGTTATGACACAAAACACTTATATTTACAAATGTCATCATCAGGAAAATTATATGGGCAGATCCATATTTCACAAGGGACATTTCTGTTCAAACGCCCAGTTTGTGCAATATTGTTTAGTCATTCTGTCAATCTTTCGCCATTTCCAAGGAAAACATTCCACCTAAAATTCTATATTTGTCTATCACTGGGCATGTTATCATTCATTTTCAAAACCGTACCAAGTATGCTCTCCCCAGTAATGACATTCTACTGGCGTTTGCATCCACAACATGTCAGAAGAACCTACAATGTCTTATTGTAATAGTGCAAAAATTACATTTAAACTGTCATAATTCCACCTTACTGTTTCTTTAGGCTACTGAAATAAATACTTTCACATCAAAAACTCCTTTAAATCAAATGGATGGCATCTGTCACTGGAGGGTGGTCCTTAAGATTTCCCCAGTCATCCCACCCCCCCCCCCCCGTGTCAGCTCTGGGCAGCAGGGCTACCATAGCAACCTTTCATTCTGGCAGATGCAGCTGAAGAGAGGTTGCCCGTGACAAGACCAGTTCCCCTGATCCATTTTTCTTGGCTGGAGAAAGTCTGACAAGGTAGCCATATCCTACACATTGGCCCTTTTCATGTGCCCCGGGGCTGGCCCACTTGGTGAAGGTAATTTTGTTCCAGGGGAGGCAAGGCCCTTTGAAGCCAGTGCCTGCCAAACCAATTCTGCTGGTCTCAAAGTCATTTTTAATTTTTTAAAATTCTTTCTTTAAACAGAAATCAAGTCTTTTTGGAAGTACTATCATGTATATTTTAGAGCAAACCCCCATCTTCCATCACATTTTTGTGCAAGCACAGGGCATCATTTTAACATTTCCCTTTCAAAAGGCATTTTCCTGGTTGCCAAAAAACACATTTTACACATGGGTTCATTCTTCTTGGATGTCACGTTGCAAATGCATTTTTTCCGTGCATATTTATTCTGAAAATTTCCATAGCCCTAGTCAATTTCTAATACACAGGAATGGGTTCAGAACAGGTTTTCTTTGAAACTGACATAAGCAAAAGGGAGGGAGCTTCTTGTGAAGAGTTTTGCCAGTGTCACTTTGTTGCAAAAGTAAAACACTTGCTGTACGGCCTGGAGAGAATTCCTCTGCCAGATTTTACTTGACACACATGCCATTCAGTGAGGACTGCCCTCCTTTGTCGGTGTACAAACTGACGATAGATGGGCATGAATGTGTCTTATCAGCAACCAAACTGTGTAATGTTGAAAAAAATTGAAATGGCATCATTGCACTGTTATTTTAAATACAGAATATTTTCTTTTTCAGTGGGAAGTTTTGAGCTGGCAGCATAGCACCGCTGCCTTTGAATTCTTTTCTTTTCTTTGGTGAACATGAAAAAAATATTGGCAACCATTCTCGGGGTGTTCCCGGTTCCATGTCAGCCCATGTGTGCTCGACAGAGCAAGCACAGCCATTATTTTTGTAACTGCAAATCACAGTTTTGATGCATGGGAATAGTGCTCTGCGGAGCCAGCTCAGCCATTCTTCTTGTAACTTCTGAAAATGCAGTTTCGTGATGTAGGGGAAGTTCTGCTGGGCTAGTAAATGTACCCCACATATTCCCACCCCCCTGCTTTCCTGAGACTTCTTATTGAGGGAGTAGGGCAAAGTGGGATTCATCCAGTGCAGTTCTTCTTTCATCGGGGAGCGCTACGCCACTATGTTCCTTCGGTCTTTCATTGGAAAGTGTGGAGCGACACACCCAGATCTTCCTTTGGTCTTTCATTGGAGAGTGTGGAGTGACACCCCCTTTCCTTCCTTCCCTTTCCAGGTCCCCGGGGAGGTCCTCATCGGTCTAAGAGGGAATGGAATTAGTACTCTAATAGGAGATAGATAAAGACAGGTTTTAGAATCTTGCTCTGACAGTCTTCCCAGAAGGTTGACTTCAGTGTGACAAAACATATATTTTAATTTCTTAAAGTACTTGAACAATATCAGCAAACATTTATTTGACAATGCAAAGTCATGATTGAACTTTTACACCATAGTTTTGTGATCAATAAAAATAATGGAAAGTACTCCCTGTTACAAAGATATACCTATGGACCTACCTATTCCCTTCACCTTTCTCTTTTCCTTGCTTCTTATTCTCCAGATGTCTCCTCTATTTGGCTTTCGTTGGGCTCCTCAATCTGCTGCAGAGTGTATCTGGGGTGACAACTTTTTAACTGGTTAATGTGGACCCATATCTCTTATAACAGCTCCCCTTTGGGGATGCGGATTCAGTAGGCGACAGGTGATATTTTGTCTACAATTTCAAATTGACCCCGCCAGGAGGGGAGAAATGTTCGCTCCTTGCTTCCTCTGAAAATTGTTCAAGTAGACCCTGTCTCATGCTTGGGATACCTTTTTGGTTGTTTTTAAATCATATTGAGTTTTCATCCCCTCTGCCGATTTCTCCAGATTCAACTGAGCGTATGCAAATACATACTGAAGGTGTTTTCTTAGATTCTCAACATATTCATGTGTTGTGGAGGCATTTATTAGTGACTGCTTGAGTTCTGTAGAGCAGATGCTGAGGTAGTATCATTTTTCATCCAGTCATTAGCCCAAATGGAGACATTTGGGTAACAGAAGATGGTGTAGATCTGATGGCCATAAGGACAAGCCGTATTCAGATGTCCCAACTCTGCCGTGAATCTGCCACAAACATTTTTAGAATGCTCACAATGGTTTTAGTTTACCTCTCAACTCCCCCACTAGGGGACTGCGGTATGCAATATGAAGTTTCCTTTTTACCCCATGCATCTCCCAGATCTTTGACATCACTTCGCTGGTGAAGTGATTTCCTCGGTCTGACTCAATCCTGTGGGGTAGGCAAAAACGCGAGAATATGTGGTTGATCATCAGGGCAGCTGCTGTTTCTGCCTTGCAATTTGGGGCCGGGATGATATTGCACCCATTTGGCGAACAAGCAGAAACTTGGGCATCCCCTTGCACTTGTCGTCTTCATAGACTTTGTGCGAGGAATTCGGGTACGCCTCCATGTTGTCCTGTGTTTTGAGACTTTCGTCCACAAGGCAGTTTTCTCTGGCACGATCATGCAAGTTATCCAGACCTTGCGCGAGGGGAGGCTTCTTGTTTTGGCCATATCTGACCTCCACAGGAAATCCATGCATGGACAGAATCCAGGAGGTAATTCTGGAGTTACTTACATTTTCTGCCCGTATTCTGTCACTTTGGAGGTATTGCAAAGGCTGGTGTGGAGTCTCCACTATGACGTGCACCCCCTGGATGAACGGGCAGTAATTTTAGTTCCGGTTCTGGCATGCCCACACCGTTGCCAGGAGTGCCTTTTCACAATCGTTGAATTTTTCCCCCACATAGGATAAAGTCTAACTTGCATAGAAGATGACTTTATTGACCTTGTCATGCTTTTGGTATAATACTGCTGTCAAGCATGTAATCGAGAAACCTGTCTCCAAGAAGAACTCCTTGTTTTTGACAGTGTAAGCTAGACAATGCACTTGTGAGAGACTTCATTTTGAGTTGTTTTACTGCCTCAACTTGTTCTGGACTCCACTCCCACTTGACCCCCCCATCAACAGATGGACCAGGGGTCTTGTGATGTCTGCATAATCCTCAATGAACTTCCTGCTGTAGTTAGTAAGTCCAAGGAGACTTCTTAGCTCACGCAGAGTTGTGGCGTCTTTTAGTTTTAATAGTGCTTCCACTTTCTTTGCTGGGGACAGAGACCCTCAGGGGTTATTTCAAGTCCCAAGACTTTGACACGGGTCCTGCAACACTGTGCCTTCTGGAAGGACAGTTTTGTGCTGGCAACCATCAACCGGGTCAGAACATAGCGGATTTCTGCTATGTGTTCCTCCACAGTTGAGCTTTTCATCAAGACATCACAAGTTGGGCATGGCCTTGTGTAAGAAGATGCTGAATTTGTTGCCTATGTTTATGTATCCGAAGGGAGTCCGGGTCCATGTGTACTGCTGCTTCCCGAAGGTAAAGGCCAGCCTGTACTGCTCATCCCTACTAACGGGCTCAGTCCAGTATCCATTTCTCAGGTAAATAGGGGTGTACACCTTTGATCCCTGGATCTGGGCCTGCCCCTGGTCAATGTAGGGAAGAGGCCATCGGGACATGTGGACCCATTTGTTCAGCTCCCTAAGGTCTGCGCAAAGTCTCCATTGGCCATTTGGTTTTAGAATCCACAGCACCGGATTATTAAAGGTGCTGTGGGCTAGATGCATTATCCCACGGGACTCTAGCTTTATGATTATTTCCGTCAGGGACTCCATAGATGCGAGAGGCAAGCGATATTGCTTCACCAACACAGGAGTCATTCCATGGCCTGTGGGAATTGAGGTAGTATATATCTCAGTGCGCCCACAGTCATACGAGTCCACAGCAAAGATATCTTGGAAATCTAGGAACACCTGTTTCAACTTTTGCTTTTGCTCCTCAGCCTCACAGGCATCAGTGAGGTTGACCCGCTCTTCAACCATCTGCCTGAAGCCTGGAAGACTTTGGGTTTTGCTATCTCAGCGGCCTCCTCCTGCTGGGTGGAGAGGTCTCTGGTTAGGGTGTTGACCTGCACAGAGGTTTTCAGGTAGGAGAGGCTATCATTGTGGACCTGGATGATCACCTCATCCTTCCTGATGTCACAGGTCACCTCTTCCCCCCCCCATAAGGGTAAGAAGAGTACACCAGGAAACTCCCCCCTTGCCGTGTGAAAATCTTTTTTGGTGGTATGTCATTGTTATTGTCATAGCAGTCATTGGGGATTGGTACTATCAGTTCATTTCCTAGATCAATGGAAACATTTTGGTTATCAAGCGCCATTCCAATAAGGGTGCCTGCACCCAGAGTGATACTCCTGAGGTCACTGTTATCCACCACTATTGGAATGGTGTTGTGTTTGACCTTGACTAATGGTGTTGGGATTAACCCAAACCCCTGCTGTTGCAGATGGTCATTGAGGTGTACATATGCGTCTGGATTTTGTAGTTCTGTCCTCTTTTCATTTTTAAGTCAAGTGGGAATTGTCGGGTCCATCTGGGATGGTGACCTCCTCTCCAATTTGAACTTCAACTGCATACAGCAGCAAATGAGCTGACCAAAATGCCTTTTCAGAATCATCAAAGTTTCCAGGCCTATTTCCCACTTATCAATCAATTTAAGCGTGGGAATGGTTGGATCTTTTAGGAGTTACCTGTACATGGCTTCGCTGATGGAGCTCTTTCCATTGTTCAAACACACTCTGGCGAGAACAGGCTCCTTCTCCTCATTTAATTGAATAGGGAGGAACAACCGTTCTCTTATTTTCTTCAGATTGTGAATTGGTATAACCTTTCTAAGTATTTCCTTCCAGTGTGGAACGGCACTTGAAACTGGGAGGAAGGTTGATTTTCAGGAATGGAGAGGAGTTCCCATCACCACTTTGTTGTCCTACAGCAAATACTGTAATGTCAGGTGTTTGATTATTTGGAAATGGAGAGGAGGAGTTCCCAGCACCAGATTGTTGTCCTACAGCAATTACTGTAATGTCAGGTGTTTCATTATTTTGGAAATTAAACTCAATTTGATCAGATTTTTGTTCAACCATGTGGAATGTGCCATTTAAACTGACATGGTTGACACTTTGTTTTAATTTTATCGGCCGGTTAGTGCAGAGGACCTTATTCACACAGTCTTTCATGGGAGACAACCTCCAGAGGAGGTCATTACCTAATAGACATGGGGTCCCCTCTGGAGTCACAACTATAACCGGGTGCTTCACCTTATGTCACTTTAATTTCCAGATCTGAAGTGCCCTCGACAGGGATTTCATTTATATCGAAGTTGTGAAGTTGTCCAGGAAGAGGGGTGAGAGGGATTTGGTATCTCTCCCCCCTTCCTGAATGTAGCTGCTCAAAGGCCCTTTTTTGACAGAAGAGTGGCTTGGGATCCAGTGTCTACCAGTGCTGAAAGTGCACATTGTCCTTGCACTCGGACGGGGGCATAGAATCTACCTTCTTTCTCCTTCCAGGGGCAAAGTTAATTGGCTTTTTGGGCAAGCTGGGCAGTCAATTTCTTTATTTTGGACTGGTGGAGTTTTAGACAGTTTTCTGTGCCTTGGTCTGAGAATCTGTAACAAAAATTTGGCATCCTGAAATATGTGGTATTTCGGAATCCCCTTATTCCCTTAGCTCTGTGCTGCCCCCTCTTACTTGGTGGCAGTCACTAGAACCAGTTTGTTGGGAGGAACCCTCCATCAATATTTTGTTTTCTGGATGGCAATTCTGGGATTCAGTGATGGGCGATTCTTCATCAGTCCCCACACCTACCCAGTCCAAGTTCTAGTCTCTTGAGACCCATTTCCTTTGAGAGGAATTCCCCATCCCTGAAGAAGAAGATTTTCTTGCCAGAATCCTCCAAGGATTCTTCCCCTTCAAACTGGAGGACACTGACTTCCTCCACAAAATGGGTCTTTTTGATTTCTTGGTTTCTCCTACCTACCCTCTGTTCCCTGGGTTGCAGATATCCAGGGCAAGAGATTTTAGTTCCGGTTCTGGCATGTCCAGTGGCATTTCATGGGTGAGGAAGGAAGCTTCCTCTAGGGCTTTTTACCCCCCTTCCTCCCATGCCCCCTCCACTGGAACCGGTGGGTTGTCAGGGTTCTCTCCCCGTCATTGCTCCGGTGTGCCAGACCCTTGGTTTGAAGGTTTCTGAGGTGCCATGTTCATCTGAGGTTTCTGCTGAGCCCTCAACACGGGACTCAGATCCTGAGTGAGGTTCTGGACTTGACGCTCCACTTGAGACACCCGATCCGGCTGGTAGTTCTCGGGAAGTGTAACTATCCCTTCTCCCGGAGTACCCTGGGTATTGGGGATTCCCTTGGGAACTCTCCACCCTTGGCCTCCCCTCTCCCGGATTGGGGGGTCTGGACTCCTGAAAGCAGGGTGAGTAGGAAGGGATATCCTGCATGTTGGGGCTTGGAAGGTCCCAGGGGAAGAAACTAAACCCAGAATTTGGAGGATTACCTCCCTCAGGAGGGAAGTTGGGAGGGATGTTTAATGGCGCAGGACTCACCTGGTTGGATCCTCACCCTCAGGCTGGCGGATTCCACATGTATCACAAGATAGGTCTATTGCCCTTATATCTAGGACTGATATAATTTGCAGAGTTAGAGGTCATATTGGTGGGGTTACCTACCAGACCACCACCTACAGCTGATTGATCAGATGGCCTTCTTTGCCTCTGATTTGGCTGGTTTTGAGAAGGTGTATTTTTAGCCTCCCTCCTCCCCCATTTCTAGGTCTAAAACCTAGAACCTCTGCCACCTTAGCAGCAGCTGGGGTGTTGGTTGGTTTGGATTTTTGCTTTCTGCAGGTTTTTGGACCTCATAGATCTGGGTAGCCTGCTCTACTACCCAGTCCAGGGTCCTGTTGACGTGAAAATCCCTCACCAGCTGGGTCATTATATATTTTGGGAGCGCATGAAAATAGGTGGTTATAAACTCTACTATTCATGCACTCCTGCCTGGTTGTTTGTTGAAAGGAGCGTTTTAGTTCCTGCACACATTCTCTTGGGGCTTGATCCTCTCAGCACTGCAGATTGTAGGCCATTTTGTGAGCCTCCTGGGGGTTTCTGTGGGCGGAAAAGTGCTTCAAGATGGCCACCTTATAGGTGGATCACCTGCAATGGTTCTGGTCTTCCAGTCGAGCAAAGAAGCTGGAGTACTCCGGAGAGAACGTCCATTTGGCATAGTCTATGCAATTCCAGCTACTTTTGATGTTAAAAAGAGTCCATTGTCTGTTCATACAGCTCCAGACGCTCCCAGACTTTTGTTAGCATTAGAACTGAACATGCTCATATATATGTATATTTTTTTTTTCTAGCAGAACGTTTGCCTTTTGAAACAGAGCTGACCTACAGTGCAGTTACTTAAGCCACACAGTATTGCAATGCAACCAGCAGCCACCCAGGAGGAGTACACAGAAACTGGACCCCGACCCGTCTGCCACCACCTGGCACCCAGGACACACCTGAGGTTAGTGCCTTCCCTCCAATGAGAACACAGACATTTAGTTGAGTCTCTCCTTCTATTGCACCCACTCACCTAGCGATCCATTTCCCTAGGTTTGGGTTTGGTTTTTAATACTCCTAAAAATACTATGTATATGTGTTTCCCTCTCCTCAGAGAGACACCATCCGAGGCCCGGAAGAAGGCCCATTCACCAAGTGCCAAAACACCACTGGGACTAGCACCTCTGTTGCTGAGAAGTCCACCACACACTGAGGGTGCACAACCCCAGGAGTAGATCTATGGATTGGTCATCTCTTGCTCCATGTTATGTTAGGTTTTGAACTAGGATACACATAGGCCCTGTGTCATAGAACCACAGAATCAGAGCAAAACCAAGTAGCTTTGAAAATTCTTTGCTTTCAAATACTAAAAATAGTAGAAAAAGTAGACCATCATCAACTCATATTGATGTTCTCTGCACTTTATACATTACTGGTTGTATTGCACTAATTACCTGCTTGTCTAAATGTATGTATGTAGCAGGGAACATATTAGTTTGTACATTGTTTTGCACTGTATCATTATATAAAAGAAAGTTGAAACACAGTTGAAAAAAATAAAATGGTAAAACAAGTTAACTAACAGCCAATTCAATAAAGCTGTTTAGATAGAAACAAAATGTTTTTGTGTATGATTGCAGACTGACCCTGCAAATCCAAAACCTTTTGAAGATTAAGAGCTAATTGCTTAAAGCTATTAGATAATTTGAATTGAATTCGACATTTTTTGAACAATGAAATGTCATTAAAGTTATGTCTGGATATTTGGCATGAGGAGGGAGGTAAAAAAGGCCTCTGTCTTCGTGTCTTAGTGAACAGATGAAACTAGTCCAGTCACCGTCAAGTTTGTCAGATGAGTCAAGTGACCAGTTATTGGACTTTTTCTGGTGATAGCACCTTAGAGAGTCGCGGACACGCCCGTTGGTCAGGAGCTTAGTTGCTACTGAGTGTGGCATGCTTATAACCATGTGATGTGAATCAGGAATGCTGAATGTAAAGTGGTGAGTGAACAGACATCCCGAAGATGGTGAAAGGTGGAGGTACGGATATTGCCCACACAATCAATACACATCCATTAACGCTGCTTTGCCTTCCGTCAAATCTGGAATAAATAATGTTTTATTACAGCAAATGTTCATTACTACATATATAGTGCAATTTACTCTGAAGCAAAAAGAATAGTCCACCGTTACCTGATCTTTTGCTGGCTTATTGCTTAACTCAATCCATGTCAGTTTCGGTACGTAATCACCCCATAACTCCAGTAAGAACCCGCTGCACAGCTCACTACTCCTGTCACCCATCTATCATTGGAAAACAGAACACTGTCCAGTTTCAACAATGGTTTATTCTTGGCACACTCTTCATCATTTCTGTCTATTATAACCTCTTGGACCATGTATCCTTGAAAAAAGCTTCATAATCTTCAAAGGCCAGGAGTACTAAACATTGGGCTATAATAGGTGGCATTTCTTGATGTATGAACAGCTTGCCTTTACCTGTTACATGAGGTATTAAAGAGCATACATAGCAGATCTCATTTGATCTTGCCCTTCCCACCTCACACATGTGATTATGCCACACGTTGTCCATTTTGGGGTGGTGCACATTTGCCACAGTGTCTAAAATGACCCCTTATGATGATTGTTCTCTATCTATGTTTCACTTTCCATACTAGTACGCATTATTCACCCCTTTTCCTCATATGTATAATTTACATACCCCCTTTTATATTCCAGAACCATATAAAATACACAAAGAGGGACAGTAGAGAAAAACCAAAAGCAATACAACCTATACCAGTTTATAAATTGCACAATGTTTGAAATCTTGACCCTGCAGAGGGATAAAAAAGACAAGAACGCTCACAACTATCATCATTTTTCATGAAATCATATGTACTCATCATGTTCAGCACTGTAATGAGACAGAAAGCTATGTGCACTTTTATTTCATGCACTACGGTCTGCATTTTTGCAAGAGGGTGGGGTGATACTGGATGCTTTTCTAACATCAGACAAGTGGGCCCAGTACAACAACTCCTTCACATGCACTTCAAACAGTTTTGAATACACAGTGGTGAAGAGACCCTGATATCACCTGTCGTACCAGTGCTGTACACAATTCTGGATGTACAATTGATCTCTAGGATACTTACCGGGGCGCGGGGCGCTAATAAGCTGACTGGATCATCTACGGTTTTGTCACTGTCTCTTCTCTTCTAGGAGCAATCTGTGGGGACAAGAACTTTATGCTTTTTTTAGCTCCCTCAAATATTCCTGAAACTCCTCCTCCAATATTTCTGCTGGCCTGTGAGGGTATAATGCTGTGCGTGCAGGTGTGAGAGGTGTGTGCATTCTTCTTCCCATCAAATGTTCTTGTGGAGACAAGTGGTGGTCTGTACTTGACTGTGCCCTGAGGCTGAACAGAGCAAGAGGGAGACAATGCAGCCAATTCCTACCTAAAATAGTGCACTTTTTTGACGGTTTTGATTTAAACAGCCTGTTCAATTTTTCCATAAACTTGTTGGCCTGAGGGTGGTATATTGAACACAGTGTGTGTTGAATCCCTAATAAGGATGCAATTCCCTTAAACAAATCATTGTGTCCTTGCATGCTAGAAATGTAGCTGCTGATTTAGCATCAGGTTGTGAGCAAGGGCCAGCCTCGATCCAACTGGAGTATGGGCAAACCAAAACAATAAGCTAACATAAATGACTGCACCTATTTAGCATGTGCACATAATCAATTTGGAGTTTCTAGAAGGATCCAGCTGGTTCAACAATGTGCCACACAACGTCCTGAGGCTGTTCCCATACTGTAGTAAATAATTTAATTTGCAACAAATTTGTTGAGATATTCATGCAGATTGGGGACAAACTGCTCCTCCTGAACATCTGCTGCAATATGCTGCTGAGAAGTATGTGCTGGGTGGTGCAGTTGCTCAAGAGAAACCATAAGAAGTTCCTATTTTACCTGTAACATGTTTTCTTCATTTCAAGTCAGTTGGTGACAGTGAGCACCCCTTTTAGCCCATAGGTCTTTCTGATCTTGGGGTGCCTGACCTTGTAGTTCAATTATTTGTTTAAGCAGTACTGCTGTATTAGGTATTGCTAAATGCAGCTGTTGAATTCACACCTTCGGATATGCTGTGGCATCTGGTTCCCGCAAATACACAGCTTCTTTGGCGGCCTTCTCTGCTGTGTCTTTGCAGAGTGAAACTGAGTCTGTGTTTTGGGTTTCGGTGGCATATTTGACCACAGCCACTTGTGATGTGTAGGATAGGTCATTAATCACCCTCTAACGAGGCTGCATGAGGCACAGGTGTGCCATCTGACCTCTGTAAGTGATCAAGAGTAAGACTCGAATACAGAGGCATGTTAAGTGATCATTACAGATTTTTATTTTCTACATAATATTAAGAGGGGTTTGGAGAAATACTATCTGTCCATATCTCTAATCTTAAAAGGGGTTTACCTACTTCAAAAAAACTAAACAGAATCTGTGTCACGATGATAAACCAAAGAGCGTCCTCTGTCCTGTGTCCAAAACCTAAACTGAGCCTTACACGCTAAACTCAGTATAATGTGCAACTTGGGAATTTCTGTAAGCTAAAAACTTTTAGTTGTCTTTCAAAGATCCAAACATAATGTTTTAAGGTGCAGAAAGGAAAAGGAATACAGATCCACCAGGAAAAGGGTATTTCCTTCCCTTAGATTTCTTCAGTGATTCAAATGTTTCTTTATCACAGTTCCAGTTTTTGCAAAGGGGAACACTCTTCCCTTGAGTCTCCTTTTAACACACAGTTCTTTTAAATATATTCAGTTTCTCTCTCTCTAGATCTCCAATAGTCTTAAAGCGGTATGGTTCATCCCTTCTCCGTTTGACTATCTGACTGTCACTGTTTTAGAATTTCAAGGAGGGGTTGGACCCCCTAAGCTTTCTCAATCCTTTTCCTAACCCTGGTATACTCTCCAGCTAGGGTATTTGCAGCTTTATTACTTGTCTTGTTTTCTGGATCTCAATTATCTTCCAAAGTGGTACGGATCTTCCCTTTTATATTGACGGTCACTGTTTTGCAGTTTCAAGGAGGGGTTTTGACGTCTAGGTTCTCTTACTTCTCTTCTTACCCCAGGTTTAGTCTACTGCCTGGGTATCACACTTGGGTGATGGTTCAATACTCACACACTGCCTGGTTTGCTTTCATGCCAGGGCCTTTTATGTCCTCTCATGGGTGTGATTCCCAGACTTGCTGCTTGACTGGTGCACTATCCTGCCAGGGCTTTTTCATTCTCCATTCACTCTATCTTGCAACCACAAAATAATGTCTTTCAATTATTGGGTCACCAACCATTTCTTAAAAGTTTTTGCATTTATATCAGTTATTACAGTTGCTTTACTGAGGCGCTCTTGTGCTGTCAACTGTATGCAGTATTCATCCTGAAGCACTCTGGTATCTCATTCATTCTCCCTGGTCTTACCAGTGTTCACTGACGGTTTTGGTATTCCTTGCATCCTTCTGTCTTCTCTGATCTTGACTCGCTGACTGAGCATCCATCCCGTTAGCCACTTGGTTCCCGCTTTGCTGCCTTCGGCCTCTGGTGGCACCAGCTGCATATGGAAATATTGTTGCAAACTTCTCTCAGCTCGGTCTCTCTACGTGCTGTTCTCATCAGCTTCTGTGCCACCTCCAGTGTCCCAACCAACATCAGAACAATTTGGTTCCAGCTACAGTCTCTCCCTCTTCCTCTTCCTCTCTCTTTCTCTCTCTTTCTCTCTCTATCCCTCTGTGTCTCTATCACCCGCTCCCTCCTGTGCTGTTCAGCTGTGTCAGTTTTAAAATTCCCTGCATTGGTTATCCTGTTCCATAGACTAGATTACTCCTTCTGGTCATCCTCATTACTCCATTCCTCTTTCTCTTCTCAGTACTATAAATTGAGGAGGAAGGTACATAAGGTTGTTGGCTGTGTAAACCTGGGAATCATCCTTTTACATTGCAATAAGCCATATAGGAGCGATTTAAAGGTTCATGGTGTCTTTAACAATTATAGCTGAAGGATTTTTATGATCCAGTATTTTTGTGCCTTGATGGAGTTTGTCCTCCCCTACATGGTCCTCCCGCAGATAGCCACCCGAACTGTCAAAGTCAGGTATCTTCTGCCTTTCCCTGACCTCGTAAGAGAAGCTTGGAAATCAGTGATGATGTTACTAGCTCCATCGCATACCCTTCCCCTAAAGCTGCTGGTTTCTTCTATATCTATTGGAAAACAGGAAAGGTAATCTATGTTGCCTTGATCTGTTCCTTTCCTGTGTTCAATAGTAAAACAATATGTTTGTAAATCTAGAAAGCATTGCATTACTGAGGTGTTATTATCCTTACAGAGACTGATCCAGGATTAGAGGGAATGATCAGTTACCAGTCTGAAATGTCTTCCTGTGAGGTATTATTGCAATTCGTCACAGCTTGTTTAATAGCTAACACTTCGAGTTCAATTGTGGCATAGTTATTCTCCCTACAAAAGAGTTTCCAACTGATGTACAGAATCAGGTGTTAAATTCCATCATATTCCTGGGAGAGGGCTGCTCCCAATACAACTTGAGATGCATTCATCTGGAGGATAAATTCTTTGCTAAAATTAGCCCCTTTCATGATTGGTTCATTACAAAGAATTTACTAGAGGGTTGAACAACAGGCTTGATCTTCTTGGGTCCATTTTATCTTTTGGGGTTAAACATTCTTAAGTTTGTCAGTAAGGCAAGCTGTTATAGAGGATAATTAGGTATAAGCCTTCTATAATACCCCACCTTGATTAGAGCGCCATAAGCAATTTATACTTTTTGAAAGAAAATATTTCTATAGTTGCTATAAAAAGGGGGAGCTGTTTTTAATCCGCCCTGCAGTGTTTTGCCAAAGCCAGGAGTGCTTTAAAACCATTATTCCTGACGATCTAATGGTGTGATGCATTGGAGTTTGTCTGTTTGCATCCCCTATAACATGGCCACCTCCTAACTGCTTCAAATGTCTAAGCACCTAGCACTCCTAGGTAATTTACATAATTAGTTGAAACTTAGGTCTCTATCTGTATTCTAGACAATCAGTTTTCAACTTCAGGTGCAGAGGAGAAGAGAATCAACCCAGGCATATGGGTTGTAAATCAAAACCGAAGAAAGAGGTTCCCAGTTAGGGAACTCCCGTCCCCTGCACACTATCAAATGGCTCAGAAAAAATATATTAGTCCTTTTTATAAAAGGAACCTGGTCTCATTAGATCTTAATGATTTCAATTTATAACGTAGATTATACAACTTTGTTTCAAGGAATACACATCACAGTTCACTATATGTTTCACATAACATTTTAATTTTCATGTGGCCCAACGCGTTTTTATTCATCATACTCTGTTACTTCTATGTATATTTGATCAAGAAATTATGTACTATGGTTATTAAGTAATGGAATAGTTATATATATTTTTCAGAACTTTTTTTCTGTAGAAAATGTTGAAAAATTGAAAAATATGATACGCCCCTGATGAAGAGAAATTCTCGAAACACATTGGGTGTGTGCATTTTTTATATCCTGAACTGAACTGCTGCATTTGCATTCTCTGCCCTGCTTTGATTTTTCGAATTTGGATGTGTGCATTCTTAACATCCTGCACCCCACTGCTGCATTTGCATTCTGTTCCCTGCTTTAATTTTCGAATATGGGTATGTGCATTTTTAACATTGTGCAGCCTGCTGCTGCATTAGCATTCTGTGCCCTGCTTTGATTTTCGAATTTGGGTGTGTGCATTTTTAACATCCTGCACCCCACTGCTGCATTTGTAACATATTGCACCTCACTGCTGCATTGTTTTTTGTGTCCTCCTGTAACTACTTGACCATGTGTAGCTTGTGCTAGGACTGTGTAGTGCAACCATCCCTTTCTCCTTCAACAATCCTCTGCCACCCTAATGGCACGCAACATCTCTCCTATCTTCTCTGACTGCTACACTATCACCTACCCTCCCTCTATCACAAAGTTTCAAAGAGAAAAGCACGAAAAAGACATTGGGCCTCATTACGACCCTGGCGGTCCCGTAATGAAGGGTGCCGGTTTGGGACGGCACCCTTCATTACGGGAGCACATATTACGAAGTTCCCTTTGCGGGACCAGGAACAGACGTCTTGTAAAACCAGACATCCTTTCTTGGTCCCGCGAGGAGAAGAGGAAGCTAATAATGGGCTATTTGTAATGTGCCCGTTATTACCTCCCTCCCCATTCCCAATGGGGAATGGTTCCTTCAAGGAGGAAATACAGGGTACTCCAATGATGGAATGACCTGGTAATTCCCCATTGAAGGAACCCGGTATTGGAGCCAGGTATGGAGGCAGCCATGACGCTAATAGCACCATGGCTACCTCCATAATCGTAATGAGGCCCATTGAGTGCAAACTGTGGCTTGCACATCACAGACACCTATGTCAGCGCAACTTCCAGACATGTCTTAACTGATATCCTCTTCTCTGTCCCCTCACCAGATGTATGGACTCCTCATCTCATCTCCATTCTCTCTCCTTTTACATCCTCTCCCATTAATGATGACACCAAGTGGGAAGTCCTCTTGCTGGGCTTCTAATCTTCACGCTGTATCATTAATGTTTACCACACTGGCACCATCTTCTTTCAGGGTCCTCAACCCAACCTCATTCTCTTTGACCAGCACATGCCATCCCTCATTAACTTCCTTTAATCACTTGCCTTCCCCCAACCACTCTCTCTGCCCCTCCCCCTCCGACTGGTGTACCATGCCCCTGTACTCCTCCTCAGAAAACCTCAAAGGGGGAGACCTCCTTCACCTGGCCACACTTAACGCCCGTTCAGCCAAGAAACACGCCAGCGACATCTGCCTCCTTCTTGAAGACATTGACCTTGACATTCTCACTCTTACTGATACTTGGATCAATGCCAGCACAGTCATTGCTTTTGACTCCCTTCTCCCCGATTGATACAATATCATTCCCAAGCCATGACCTAACCATGCTGGCAGTGGGGTTGCTCAGATTTTCCTGAGTGGGTCCCTTTCTCCCTCATAACCACCCAGTCTTACTCTTCCTTTTAGAGCTTGGTCTGCAAATTGGTAATCTCGCTCTCCATCTCTAGACCATTGCCACAATCTACAGCCCCCCTGGCACTACCACCCTGTTCCTCTCTGAATGAGATGATTTCTGCTCCTCTCTCTTCACTGCCACATCTAAACTCCTTCTCTTGGGTGACATCAACATCCGTTTGGACTCCTCTATTGCAGCATCTACCATCTTCCTTGACCTCTGCACCTTGCTCTCCCTCTCCATTCTCCTGTCTGGTCCAACCCACTCGGCAGGACACACTCTTGATGCTCTCATCCACTCAGATATTTTACTCTAAACCCTCTGATCACACTGCTATCCTGGTCAGACCACTCAATCCCCTCTTCTTACCTAGGTCCACCTGAGCCCTCTGACTGCACCTCCCCCAGCCTGTCATCCTCATCAATGTACATTCATCTGAAGAAACTAGTGTCAGCAGCTGCCTTCTCATCAACCTCCATCCCCACCTTTCCTCCCACCCCTGACTCAACCACTGATTATCCTGTAAGCAACCTCCATCTGTCTATTACTAACACCCTGGACATTCTTTCCCTAGTCATGTAGATCTGCCTGAAACCTGCCACCAAGCGTAATACTTGTTACGACTCCAAACTTGTATCCCTGAAATGCAAGTGCAGAGCTGTGGAATGGAAGTGGCAAACCTCAGGCTCACCATCTGACAAACTGGTCTTGCCGCCTGCTCCAAAGGCAATACAGATTCTCCATCCGTGCCAAGAAAAGAGTCAACATCAAGGTACGAATATCTGGTGCATCGAACAACACAGTTGGGAACTAGCCAACCCTTCTGCAGTCTTATGTCCCAGGCCATCTGCAATGCACTGGCCACACAATTCACCACTAAAACACTGGACATCCTGAGCACCCTTGCTACCCTATCCCCCACCCCCATCCCTTGCCTTGTATGGCCTTCCACCCTCCTTCTTCCTCTCTCTCCTCCTGCTCCCTGTCACACCTGATGAGGTCACCACAGTTGTCCGCTCTATGAAGTTCTTCTTCAAACAGGTTTCCCCTTGCTCCTCAGAACCATCAAGGACAGCATTGGCTCTCTTGACACCACTCTTGCTGATTTCTGAAATCACTCTTTTGCTACTGGAACTTTCCAGGGCACCCTCGAGCACTCTCTTGTGCACCCTCTCCTCAAAAAACCTTCAACAGATCCTACCTGTCAAGCTAACTACTGCCCTATTTCTATCACCCCCTCCCTTGGTAAACTCCTGGAGAACTGGCCTTCCTGTAACTTACCTCTCAACCTGAACTTGTTGGCAGTCTCCGAAGGCAAGAAAACTGCTCTTCTGAACACCCATGAAGAACTGCTTGCATCTGTATTCTAACTCTCCAGCTTTACTCACTCTACTTGATCTTTCCTCTACATTTGACATGGTCAACCCCTCCATCCTCATAAAACGGCTCCATGATACCCTGGGTATCTCGGAGCAGGCACTGGACTGGCTGAACTCTTCCCTAACTGACTGTCCATCGCAGGTTATTCTGGGCACCTTCTGCTCACCTACCTCCTTCTCTATCTGTGGTGTCCCTCAGGGCTCCAAATTCTCCCCCTGGCACTTTAACACTTACTTTGCTCTGCTAGCACATATCATCTTCTTCCTTCTCACCCAACATCCTGTGCAATGCATATGATACTCAGATCTTCTTTGAAACTCCTGCTGACCCCCTTGCCTCTTCCATCATCCTGGACTGCCTATCAGCCATCCAGTCATGCTGCACTTCAAAAGATCTTTGCCTTAATGCCAGCAAGACTGAGATCCTTCCTATCGGGACCCCAAATCCCTCTTTCTTCCCCTCACTCTGGCATTCCTCTACGAGTTCTCTCCCTTCTCCCTGAAGCCAGACATTGTGGAGTCATCTTTGACTTCTCTCTCTCCTTCCTCACATTCAGGACATTGCCAAGAAGTGCTACTTTCATCTCTTCCTTCACACTTTTCCCCAGAAACTCAACCCTGCCAGAGCTCTGGTTCTCTCTAGGCTTGACTATTGTAATAGCCTTCTCTTCAATCTGCCTTCCTCCTCCGTACTACCCCTCCAGCTAATCCAGAATACAACAGCAAGACTTATCATTTGCTTCAAGCCCAGGAACCGCATCTCTCCTGCCCTAAAACTATTCACTAGCTCCCAATTGCTGCACAAATGAAATTCAAATCCCTCTGCTTCATCCACAAGGCTGTCTGGGACCAGGAACCGTACTTCCTGCAACTTGCTACTACTAAATATTCTTACTCTAGACCTCTACATTTCTCTGGTACCAACTCCCACTGTGTAAAGTGTTTCACTAAACAGAGGGCCAAAGGCCGATCTCTTGCTTTAGCAGACTCCCTCTTATCGAACAGCCTCCCCCTTCCTGTTCGTATTGCGCCAGAACTCATCAAATTCTGGAAGCACCTAAAAACATTCCTCTTCATTTCCCCCTTCTCTTCTCCAATCCTCTGCTAACCTCTCCATCACTGTGATTGGTGATTAGTGCCTTTATGTGTCCTCGGCGTCCTGGCCTCCCACAATCAATCGCCTCAGCTTCTGCCTAGACAGATCACTTGCCTCGGACCCACTGGCCTATGCTACTGTACGCCTGAACTTACCCAATGGATTTCAGCTCAACGCTCCCCAGCACTTACTATTCTTGGGACTTACATCTGCTGTTCACTCATGAGCACAGACACTCCAGCACTTATCCCTTGATCCCTCTTCCCCTCTTCTCTCTCTGCACTTGCACATTCTAAATACTCATAAGGCCTAGTAGGTTCTTCTTTATCCTCCAGTGTATATATTGTTTTCTATCCTATCTTTCCCTCCCTGTTGCCAAATGGGCACTTTGAAACACAATTTACTTGTTGTATAAGCACCTAACAGATGCAAAATAACATAAATAAAATAAATACCAAGCCAAGGAATGCCTTTAAATCTCTCTTTGCCTTGGGTGTCAGTGTTTCTTGCACAGATTTGACTTTTTCTGCCTGAGGTTGTACAAGACCATTTCCCACAATAAAAAATAAAGTATTTCGCTGCTGATCGGGCAAGCTGACACTTTTTGGGGTTGGCCAGGAGACTGGCTTTCCTTAAGGCTTTTGATACTTGGTAAAGGTGGTACATATGCTCACTCTAGGTCTGTGGATGACTATTTCATCAATGTAGGCCCCAAGAAATGCCAAAAATGGAAGGAGTACCTGATCCATCAATCTCTGAAATGTAGCCTGTGCCCAATGGAGACCAGAGGGGAGTACTTTAAATTGGTACAATCCTTCCGGAGTGAATAGGGGGACCCCAGTTTGGTCCTTGTGATGCCCACCTAACTCACAGCCCGAAGGCAGAGAAATGAGAGGTGCACATCACTCCTAGGCCCTTCCTCACCGTCGTTGATGTATCACAGATGTAAGAAAAGGTATTCACTCAGACAGTAATTTAAACCATACCCGAGTGACAATATGGAGAAGATACAGTTGTCCTCGATCGACTATAACGATATTTAAAGCGTGCAGAGATTGAGGCCAACAGTCGACGAAAATAGCCCAAAACAGACCAATTAGACAAATCATTAGGTGGCTGGTAAATGGAAAGCTTGGCTGACTTGCTTCTTGCAAAGCTGATAATTGGAGCAAATCTTGTTAGGGAGCTCCTCTCTGGGTTGTATGGCAGAGGAGTTTGGAAAAATACATTTTAGTGAGTTGGCCATTTCATTACTTGACATTGGTAGTTGCTCTGCCAACCAGTTATTCTCAGTTCACAGATCAATTTCCCTCTCTCTCTCTCTCTCCCTTTTTTGTAACAATGATTTTGTCAAAATTGTGGCTTGCACCACAAATATTCACCAAAACCAAAAAGGAGAGGTATTTCATGATGATGGCTCTATGCTGTTATCAAAACCTCAGCTATAACACTGAGCTCTCAAATATACCAATGTCAATCTGATGTTGTCAATTTGCCCTCTTTTTTTACTTCGCATAGCTGCACTCGTAGTTTTGCATTTTAGATTACATGTCTCAAAATGCAAGACAAAAACTGGACTTATTGGGCCATGCATGACATTTGCTTTCTGTACATTGCATTCTTTTTTTAAATTATATGCCATTGCAGCCTATTGTGGTCTACTTGCATACCTCCTTGCATTTGAATCCCTGCTTCATTGTTTCACAACAAAATCTGCAAGGTCGGAATGCCATCACCTAAGGCTAGGTCAAAACCTGTGGGTTTGACTTGCTGGCTAAACACACCTCCACACCTTGTTCATTAACCCAGTGAGCCATCTAATTCGGAGTTGAACTAGTGACATGCAGGTTATACACAGCTCTCTGCAGCTGACACTCAACCAATTAAGCTATCTTACTTGCATATGAATGTGGCTGCTTGATGATCTCCAATGTAGTGAGAATGAATTCTAAAGTGGTTTGATGATCATCAAATGATTTCAGGATATTGCCTATGCTAATTCTGTTTGACATGTGTGGCCTGTTTTGGTTGAGGTGTTAGCATTCTCCATTTATCATTTTGGGCCTTTTTAATCTGAATGAGGATCTTGCGGACCACTGTTTCTCACCCCTCCCACCCATGGCAGGAGAGAGACCCCACGAGACACTATTGGCCCTCACGACCTATGTATACAGATACTGCTTGTGATTGCTGTCTCATTGTGTCCTCATTCTGAATGGACAACAAGACATGTAATTGCTTGAGGACTGTCAGGTTTGCAGAACAGAAGTGTTCATGGTGATTGGGGCAGGAGCACAGGAACTAAGGATTCATCATGTGGAACCAATGCATCTCTGCTAACTGGGCTATTTCACATTTGTCTACCATTTTAGATTTTCAACACAATCTGCAGCAGTCATCACTGACTCTCAGTGTAAACCTTTCATCTCGTCATAAGCAAGTAAGAGCTTTGGTTTCTGACAAATGCAGGAGTTTGCAAATGTAAGTGAGCAACTATTTGAAAAATGAATAATCTTTCAGTAAGCCATATATCCTTACTGACTCTGCATACACCTGCAGTTTCATCCTCCACAGACCCCCTGATCTGTGTCTCTATTCGTGTTAGGCTGTCCATGGGTGTCTTTCCAGGCCTATATCACAGAGCAGGTGGCATTCACTAGCCCCAGGATCACCCGAGCCCCATCACCTAGCCTCTAGCATGGGACTTCAACACAACCTCTTCTGTCGATGATGTGTTCTGGATTCCCTCAACATGTTTACAAATCTTGGTGACGGACAAAGCGCATAGTATAAAGTGTTTTTTCTTAGTATGCTTGGTTTGTCACATTTTAGTCTTGTTCAAGTGCTGTAACTGTTGGTTTTAAGGCGGGGTGTGGAGTGACCTGTATGCTTCTATAGATGCTACACTGTATTATGGCTGAATACTGAAGTGGGACATTTTGATTCAATAATGCATCATAGAGATACATGTGTGTTCTATGTGTGGCTATTGCATCAGTGTAGTGTGTTTCATGTCATACATAACATCACATAATTATTGGGTCACTTATGGCCTTGTGATAGTGGTACATATTTTAATATGATGAACACCCTTTATTGTGTTGAAAGGTACAAATGTACGCCATGTGGAAATGTACATGTTGTCTGTTTAACAGTGTACAATTTAAGTTATATATGTTATGCTGTCATAGATTACCAGTTTGTAATATGTGAACACTGTACCATGGAGGAAAAACAGTTATCACCATTTGAAAATCAGCCTCGACATATCTACTTGGTCATTTGTTTCCAAAGGAATTTCTTTGGTAGTGTCAGGAAAACTCTGGATAATTTCTGAGGAAAATGCAAAGTGAACAGCACTGCGCTGGGAACACCAGAAAATTCTGCAGCCTCATTGCTGCCCACATACACAGCATATTCACGACTGTTTTTCATATAAAAGTAGAATTGTTTCTTCTCCAGTAAGAGCATGGGGGAAGATCTCTCTCCTCTCAAGGTACCTCCCTCTGGAATGGCATCCCTGTCCCTCTCAAATTTGAGGCAGACCACCTGGTTGCCAGAAGCAGCTCAAGACCTTCCTTTTCTTCTCTTCTTTCTCTTTCTCTCTCCCCCCTGCTGACCTGCTGTCTGCTGCACCGACTGGTTGCTTGGCTACCCTCCGAGTCTCAACGGGTACCAGGCTCCTCCATGATCAGCCCCCCTTGCACTGCCTCCAGGTCTACCACACACTTAAGGAATGTAACTGTAACCCTGCTGTCTCCTGCCTCCTTTCACATACCGAGAGCCGTGCTTGCACTGGCTGCACTTACTCAGAGCAATGCCGCCCTGAATGCGCTTCCCACTTCCCTCTCCATGGCACTCCCCCTCTCCCTTCCCCGTGCACTTGGCGTTGTTGCACTTGCACGATCTGAGTGACATATGGCATAGTAAGATTGTTTGTCTTTGCCTCCCTCTTTCTTCCCTCTTTTCTCCTGTCGCACCTAGAAACACTTGTGTACAGGCATGTTATAACTGACATATCACATCAAATGTTTTTCTAAGGCTTCTATGCAACATGCATGAATGAGAGGTGTGATATTAGACACGGGGATGCATGTCTTGCATATGAATGATGTCACTGATTGAGAGTTGGTTTAAGAGAACTAAAATAGACATTGTGTTGCAATAAATGTTCTCAGATTTGTTAAGCATTGCATAACCACAACTTTGCAAGAGTTTGCAAAGCCCTTTTAAACATTTCCAGATGTAATGTGTACTTGAGTTTACACAACATTTACATGAGTGTAGACTATATTTTGAAACCTTTTACAAAAATGTAAACTGCTTGCAATGCCTTGTATTTACAAATGTTAGCTTTTTTGTAAACCTAACCAAAAGTATGGTTTGAAAGATTTACACGTTTTTGAGAACCATTAAAACAAATGTTCTGCAAAATTGTTGTAAAATGCTGTACATTTTGTTTAAAGTTTTCACAAACCATTTGTAAATATTTCAAACCATGCATTGGGTATGTTTTACAAACAAACAAACTATTGTAAACACACCGTTTTGTGTGTAGTTTAGACTGCTGGAAAAGATGTGTTAACTTAGTGTACATGGATTCAAATGTTGTGTAAAATCAAAGTAAACATTACATTTGCAAAATGTTTAAAACACTTTTGTAAACAGTTGCACATTTGGGGTTATGCAATGGTTTACTATCTGAGGACATTGAAAACTATCCTTTTCATGCAGTAGTTAGTATTGATTTGGATCACTCAAGAATTGCAAACACTACATGTAATGCTACTGAGCAACCCATGGGGATCGTGGATTTGTTTTCAATTGCAAAGGCTGCTGCAGCCAGTGCCTGTTTCACAAAGGAATTGACCCTGCACCACTGATTTTAATATGGCACTGTAATAAGCCATGTGATTGTGTCCCATGGATATGCGCTGGGTCAATACTGAAGGCATGACCTGACCTTTGGAATAGTAAAACAAATACAACTTGTTTTTTTGTAATCAGGGGTTACTAGTACTCATGCATTATTTATTGCATTTCTGAATTCCTGGAAACATATAATCATGTATCCTGTCCATGTGAGTGCCCCTTTGCGGTGCTTCCTTGAGTCCCTGTAGCATAGGCTTTTTGTAGCTAGAATAGTCGAAAATCCATCTCCTACAACAGTTATACAAACCAAAGAACTGTTGCATTTCTTTAACTGTGGTTGGCAGTGGTGTGTTTTGTACTGCAGATGTTCTCTCTGGGGGTTCTCTTTTTCCTGCAGATGATAAAATGTTTCCCAAATTCACAACCTCCTTCTGACAATATTGTTTTTATCCTTGTCCACCTTATATCCTTTGTATGCAAGCAGTGATAGCAGTGTCACTGAATCTGCTCTTCACCGGTCTTCTGTTGTGCTGCACACTAGGAGGTCATCCACCTACTGAATGACAATACTCTGTACATGTATGTTACCCAAATCCAATACTGGGGGGCTCACGGTACCCCTGAGGCAGTCTAGTGTATTGGAACCTTCACACATGGTACTCAAATGCAGTGAGATATTGAGAATCAGGGTGCAATGGAAAAGGGAAGAACACATTTTTCAAGTCAATGACAGTGAAATATGTGACCACAGTGAGAATATTGCAAAACATGTGGTGGGATTCAGTACTCCTGGGAACTCAGCTTCTACAATATTATTCAATGGGCGTAAGGACTGTCTCATCCGCCAACTTGACAGTTTTGCTTTTTTATAGGAATAATTGCTGTGTTACACAGGGATTCAAAGTTACTATGATGCCCTGCTGCCATATCACAACAATTGTGTCATGTATTACCTCAGTTGACTCTTTCGACAATGGATACTGCTACACTCTGGGTAACACTACTCTCTTTTTCAACTTAATATGCACTACTCCTATGCTTGCTCTTCAAGAGCCGTATATCAATGGGGTTGTCGGCCATAATGTGCTGGGAACCCTTAACAAGTCTTCCTGTAAATATGCGGGCATGAATTTTACAATAAGTGTAGGGCAAGGGACATTTTTGTGCTGGATCATTATTTGACATGGGATACAAACTTCCAGTATCATCACTCAGTGGTTGTGCGGGGTCAATACACAAAATGATGCTTCACCTATCTCCCTATTCGTCAGTCCCTATTAACAATATTTTGTACTCAGCAATCTACACGCCCTCCAAATCTAGCTTGACAATGGTACCTGGGGAATGGTCTTGCAGAACAACAATTCGGACAGAATTCTCCGCTCAACAACACACTAACTCTATGAATGAACACATCCAGGTGAAAGTTTATTCCACTAGTAGTGCCATCACTGTACTGTGTTATTGCCAGAACCCTAGCATAACACATTCCTGGTGTGGAGCGCACCACCCCTTATTCTGTGGACATGATAATCATGTTTAACTTGCTGAGCATGTCCCTGCCTAACAAGTTCACTGGCATTTCAGATTAAAACAATAGCAAGATAACGCCTCTTTAGTACTTTCCTAGATGGTTACATCTTCTGTGAAAGGATCTGATTGTATTGCCCCAGAGAACCCCAATATGTCCATTAATTATCCTGATAAAGGAAAACGCCCTTCCTTTAAGCATGATTTAGTTGCACCTGTATCTATTGTAAAATGAAATGATTTGTTGCCTATCTCCACACCTACGAGGGGTTGCTCTTCCTGGTCAGATGTAATCAACAGAACTGGGCATGTCAGGGCTTTCTTTGTGGTGTCATAATCTGGATGTGTGTTCAAGCCTTTAAATATGACAGGGTTACAACCCAGCGCACTCTCCCCTTGATACTGCATCACTGTGCCATGCAGCACGTCATTTGTATCCCTGTGGTGCTGGATGTTGTGTTTGTTGCTGTTCATACACTGGTGTTCTATTGGGCATTGGCCATGCATCTGCTGTAGTTGCATCTGTTGTGGTACTGGCACCTGGTATTGATACTGGGGCTGTTGTACTTGCACGAGGACTGTTCCATATGGGGCACTTGGAGGAATAATTCTGTATTGCCTTTTATATGCAATTAGGGCCACTGGTCCGCTGGAATATGCATGGCGATCATATGCATATACTTTTCTGCTCTTACACTCTTGCGCAAAATGTCCCATTCTCTCATTTGAACAACACTATCCTGGTCCACCAAGTCTCGGCCCCTTCCCTCCAAATCCTCCTCCTCTACGCCCTTGTCCTCTATGAAATCCCCCTCTCCCTCATGGGTAACTTCCCTGATAACCTCCCTGATAACCTTGATTATCTGGGTAGTCTTGATGCCCTTCTGTCCACTCCTGTACCATTCACATTTCCACCAGTGCCATTCTCAGCTCTACCTGCCCTACAGATGTTCCTGCAATCACCTCTCCTTGTATGCTCAACTCTAATTATTTCTATACTAATTGTGCTGCAGCATTCTGTGCATTATCCACCATTTCCTTCTCGTTCTCCTGCTGTTGCCTGCAATGGTGTACTATAATTGCTTGACCTCTGAACATACCTTAGCCTCAGTCACAACTACTTTATACACATCTTTCTGTACTTTGTTTGGAAGAGCTTTCTTTAACATCTGATAGAATATTGCTATTGTCTTATCCCGTGGTCTCAGTCGCTGGTCTCAGTCCTCTACATTTCCTGACTCCAGAGTATATATTATGCCAAGTCTTCATCTGCTTTCATAGTGTGTGCCATAATTAAATGTATGTCCGGTGTGTCGGGATAGGTTACCCTTAAGGCACGTTTTGACATGTTTCATTTAGGTTTTAGACCGGGTCGCGGTACAGAGACTATTTACATCTCAGTACTTGAAAACCTAACAATGATATCTACTCAGGGTGGAGTGGTGGCGTTGGTCCTTTTGGATCTTTCTGCCACCTTATATACAGTAGATCATTCCAACCTGATCAGCCATCTCTCTGCTTCAGGGATCTCTGGCTCTGTTCTCTCATGGTTTCACTCTTTTCTTTCTGATCATTCACAGCTGCTTTCTTTGCAAGCCTTTCTCTCTGCTGTCTCTGCTTTGGTATGTGGGGTCGCTCAGGGTTCTGCTCTCTCCCCCACCCTGTTTAATATTTACATCGAGCCCCTTGTCACTCTTATCTGCTCCCATAGCTTCAGATGTTGCTCTTGTGCTGATCATATGCAGATTTTGTTTCGGCTGAACCTTCTCCATCTTGCCCATGCCACTCAGCTGGGAGATTGCCTGCAGGCTGTGGGAAACTGGATGAGCGACAATTGGCTCAAATAGAATGGGGATAAATCGGAGGTCTTGGTTGTTGCTTCTGCTCCTGCTAAGTTCCCCTGCATCCCGTCTCTCTGGCCTTCCTTGTTTGGTTCTTTTCCTCCTGCTGTCCCTGTGGTTAAGAATCTAGGAGTTGAACTGTCGGCTTCCCTGTCTATGTCATCCAAGATCAACTCAGCTTGTCAAGCTGGTCATTTTCAGCTGATGACTGTTAGAAAGGTACTGCAGTTTGTTCCTTTCCATCTTCGTGCTCCAGTGGTTGCTGCCTTCGTCCTTAGCCACATTGATTATTGTAATTCTCTTTATCTGGCACAACCTGACTATCTGTTGCATTGCCTCCAGATTCTTCCTAATTCTGCTGCCCAGCTTGCTACCAGCGCTTCCTTCAGGGATCATGTCTTCTCAGTTCTGTGTGCTCTGCATTGGCTACCAGTGGTCAAATGTGTGCATTTTATATCCCTGTGTCTTGTGCACAGGGTGTTTCATTCAGTGGGCCCTGAGAATTTGCAGTGGAAATGTTGGCCTTATGTTCCCACCCGCCTGTTGTGGTCTAAGGATTGTTTCCTACTTGCTGTGCCCAGATTCCATCGTGTTAAATTTGGCAGCCGCTCTTTCTCTGTGAGAGCTGCAAAACTGCGGAATGTCCTACCTGGCGCACTTTGCTCCATGGCTGTCCATCTGCAATTCAGAAATGCCTTAAAGACCCTGCTTTTTTAATTCACATCTACTTAGGGTTTGTTTCAGCCATTAGCGCCAGGTTGATTTTTAGGTGTCCTTTGCCCTGTACTTCGGTACAAAACAGATAACATAACATAACATAACATTAAAGCAGACCACACTTTAGCCCACCAATCATTAAAATGTGCTTTGTTATGATTGTCATCACCATTCATACCCCTATATAACCCGCTTTATTCCAAATATCATCTGTCTAATCTCCTTACAATGCCGCAAACAAGGTTTTTATGTCTCCTAATGCTAGTGTAATGCCATCTGTTTTTCAAGTGCATATATCCACTTGCCTGCTCCTGCTGCAAGAAATGGCAGTGGCTTCATCAAATTGTCTCTATCCATGTGTGGCCAGGGCATGTATTGTGTCCTGGGTGGCATCTCCCTATTGTTCCGCCTCTGCTACTCATGCATCTACTTCTGGCCTGATTAACTCATAATCTAAACTGACCACATGTTGTAGTTCCTCTCCATATCTCTCATTATTTTGGCCACCGCCTTTCATTTCAACAGGCAAGACCCTAATGGTGGTACTATCAATTTGAAAGAAAATATCCCCCGCTCTCCATCCATCAGTACCTATTGGCACCCTTCTCCCCATTCTTGCATTACTTGCGCAAGCTCTGCCTCTGACGTTAGAAGTGCTGTCTCTAAGTCTCTTCATGCCCTATTCTCCGTTTTCATAACCAATGGGTCACGTGTGGCATTCACTGCTCATGGCTGTGGGACATTTTCATAGGCGGTGAGGGCTCTCTGTCACAAGTCTGCCTCTGGTACATATTTGCGATTAGTGTAACCTGCGGCTGCTTGCATGACATAACACCCAAATCAGCCATGTGAGGCAGTGGGGGTTGTAGATGTATTCCAAGGGGCAGGGTTCACACATGGTATAGGATTAACACAGGGCACTGGTATCACAACTACTCCCCCTTTAGGGTCCTCTGGGGCATCTTCCAAATCCTCAACCATCCTCAAAAGCTCGAGCATGCCCTACCTATTCTTCATCTTCTTCCCCCTTAAATTGTGCTGCTAGATAAATGTACATGTGTCCCAGAACATACTTATCTTTTGTTCCTTATTCAGGATTTATCCATCCCCCTCTCATGTCAGTAACCCACTCATGATGGCACTTCATTATCTTTTCCCATTACAGCGGGAGGACAGAACACATATATTTTAGTGGGGTAAGAGTCCTCATGATTGCGTATAATTCTATACTTGTAATAATCGTTTGATTCCTGAACACCGATCCAGCAGCACCAATCTACCCCACCCTCCCAAAACTACCTGCGATCCTTGTATTCCTTCCCTTCCTCTTTACCCCACACCCTTATTAAACCACACCTCTTCACACAATTTAACAATCACCACTCCACACCATAAAACTTTCAAAAACACTGTAAAACACAAATCAACAAAACACATTATATATACACAATGGTTTAGACCCTTCCTCAGTCTCTGCTTCAAGACAAAGGAATGTTTCTCTTTACGCCCCCTTATGCCAGGCAAATCGATCTCAGGTCTACCATATAAGGGACCTGGACAACAAAATCACACTTATTTACACAATGGTTTACACAATGGTTTAGACCCTTCCTCTGTTCCCATGCCTCGGGATGAGTGAATTTCCCTTCCTCACACTCCCTTTTGCTGAGTGAAGGGATACCAGATCCTCTATATACTGTACCTCTACTTTTACTTGCAGTGCTGCTTTTCCTCCATAATGGAGGAGATCCTGTTTCCTATCTCTTCTCTTTCTCTCACTCTACATTATCGTGACATCACCTTTCCTCTCAGCGGAGGAGATCCCTCTGGCCGCTTTTATAAAAACTATATACTGCCATGTGCTCTTTTAGAATCCACACAATCGCAATCAACCCACTCTACTCACACTCTCCTCTCGTTGTTTTCTCCTGCAAAGGTGCACATACCTCTTTGTCTTCTCCCGACCCCCTCGGACATGGCGTCCCATCAAGGGTCTGTACAACTGGGGGCAGCTTTCTGCTCCAAGGAGCAGGCAGGCATTTTGGCTACATGATGCCAGCAAGACTCTTCAATTCTTGCACAGGAGTCTGGGCACTGCAGCTAGCTGCTGCACCCCAGGCTGCATGGAGGGGACACCCCAGATCCCACAGAGAGTCTAAGATCACATTGGGGTCACTAATTTGTAAAGAGAATAGCAACCCAATACCTGAACAATACAAATAATTCAAGAAAACAAAAGATCACTGCACCATTTTGCAAAGGTAAACAAGGTTTATTACATGCAAAAAAGTCTCAGATGGTCCCATATATCTGAACTGACACAGTGTGGGTCACACCCCAAAAAAGTTATAGGTTATATAGCTTCAAACCGCAAATCTGCATGTATAGGTTAAAAAGTTATCCCACCACCCTCGTTGGCTACCACCTATTGAAGATGCCAATGAACCCCCATAGTCCCTGGACCAATTGGCCACACCTTATATAAACACATTTGCCTAGACACTTGGCCCATTACATTGTCACTATTGAATCCAGTTACGGGATTGGTTACTCAAATTTTGACACACTAATTAATCGTGACCGTCATGTGATGTGCACCCCTCTAATCAGACACAATCAAAGTAAACTGTCATGGCCAAATATGCTTTGATAAGACAATAGGCCTTCTCATTTCCCAGATGCTGTGGCACACAAAAGTTGCACCACTGACCTTGTACTAAATGTCTTGCCATCACCTCTGTTCCTCCTAACACAAATCACAGAGCATTCCAGACACAGCTCCCCCTTATCTTCTTCAATCCCCATGTGCCCAGTAATGACGAGACCAGGGCACTGCTCTTGATTTTGAATTTCAGGGATTTATTTGCTTTGGTTGTCTACTTGTAATTCAAATGGGACAGCCGCTCATTGGGGGTGAGAGGGAGCAGTAGTACTCTAAATCTTCGCCTGGCCTCTTGGCATCACAAAACCTCAGGCCCTATTCTCATGAATGTGTCCTTCAAAGAGCACATTCCTACCTGCTCTCCCTGCATGCTTGTTGAGTTAGCCTGGAAGGCAGCTTGGGAATCCTGTTTGAAACTGTATGCCCTGTTTCCGGTGATCAAGTATTTTGGTGCCACACATCTCATCGAGATGCCTCTACTACAACTGAGACAACAGTTGAGTCCATTGAGCCATGTTGCCTCAAACCATTGTAATCAGTCTCCAAAAACGCTTGAGCTATTCCCATTTGTATATAAATGATGTGCTGCTAGAATTCCATAGATTCAGCTCACCACCTTCAAACCACTGTTCAAACCATCAATGCTGTCAAGACTTTAACACAGTCTAAGGTAGCGATCTTATTGATTAGTTGCCCTTTTCTAGTCATCCTAGGTACTTTCACAGCATGGTTTTTAAGGTGGGCCTTCGACAATAGTTACAACATTCTCACCTTATAACATAACATGATATGGAGCCAGTTGCATGCTTTCCTATTAGCCCTGTCTCTTACCCCTGCCTCTGTGTCTCATGTTGTTATTCTTCCTGCAGTATATTTACCAGTGTACCTGTCTGAGGAAAGTCTACATTCAAACCTTAGTGCTGTGCCTGTTTCGCTAAAAGGGGTGTGTGATTAGTGTTTTTAGTGATTCTGTGTTTTTTAGTAAAGACTGTTCTATTTCTCGAGCCTTGCTTGGACATTCCTTTCAATTTGGTACTCACCACTCTTTTTAGTTGTTTGGTTGTATGGCAGCTTCCGTTTTGTTTCACAACCCTGCAGAAAAATATCTGTCGTATATCAATTCCGTTTTTTTCTTTTGCTAGGTACTTGGCTGATGTTGATGAGTGGAATCCAGATGTTGCAATGAAAGGTAGGTTACTCCAAATCCGTTTATTTGTTGATAATAGGCAAATGTCATTTGAAACGTCATACTAGAAATGTGTTAAACTCTGGGGGCTGTAAGTTGGTCGTCTATGCCCAACAGCGTTTACTGTATTAACTCATAGTCCATTATTGGGGTGTCCTCATTGTAGACGAGGAGCTGGCTAAAAGTATGAATGAAGCCTCCAATACCCACAACACCCCACGCCCCAACGCCCACAGGAGGATGAGATTTATTTTATGTGTAATCTGCCCTACAGGATTTTGAAAAACAGGGAAATGAATATCAAAAGATTCGTTTTCAGAATGAGCCTTGCTGTACTGCAATGTCTCCCCCATAAACGTGCCACAAAAGTGGTTCTCTGCTGTTGCCCCTCCTTGTTGTGTGGTGTTTAGTCGTAATTAAATCATCAATTGCATGGCAGTGCCCATGTTAAACTTTGTAGAGCTGTGTGTAATCGTGTTATGAAGTGGGTTTGTCTGCAACACTCTGATTAAGAAGCATTCATATAAATGTTTCTTGGTTCCAGCTCCATGAATGCGATTCTGGCATTTGATATCCTTCACTTGGTGAAATCAAGGGTTGGGGCTATTCACGCTCCCTTTTTACATCAGTTAAAAGAGCTAAACTGTTTCACACCAAGTATCTGACCAAATTCAGTGGTAGGGTGGATGAACGAACGAACGATTGGGCTTGGGGGGCAATAGGCTTGGTTTGAAGTAGATAACAAGAGAAGTTTGCTAAGGGGCAGAGGTCTGCATTTTCGGGGGGCGAAGGGGTATAACAAAGTACTAACTATTTATAAGAAAGCATTCAGATCAACACACTACTGATAGTAAAATCATTATAAAACGTATATGAAAATAGTTTGGTTCTGCTGAAATGGATTCCCACCCCTTAAGGATGCAGCACATTTAATCATAGAAATACAATTAATGCATGGTTAAACGGGAGTGGAGTGGTGCTCATTATAAACGGTTTCACAAATCCAACCTCATGTTGTTTTTCCTGATTTCTTAAACGTTGTGACTTGTATCCACTTTGCTGGACTTTGTGAAGTCTGGGTAGAGCTGCGGAACCACATGGGCCACTGCTGTTGATGTCCTTTCCTCAGTCCTAAATATTTTCATCACCAATAAGACTACATTTCTATTCATATTTGGCACCACAACTCACACATGTTTTATTGTTTGCAATTTCGTATGTGCACCCTTGTGAGTGAGCCCATGAGGCACAAAAGCGTGAGGGCACCCCAGGTGCCAATGTACATGTTGAGTACATGGTATGGGTGGAAGTAAAAGGGCTCGTGGCAGAAGGCTGCTTTCTCTAAAATGGCTACCCAGCCTTCTCACCACGTGGGTATTTATGAGCACCCTGGAGGGGAAAAAGTGGTGCCCCCTGACTGTTTATCCACAAAGTCCCGAGAGGCTTTCACAATACTAATGCAACATTTGCATTGGAGAAAGGGAGTGGCCATGTTTGGCGATGGGATACGTGCATCCTCAGCTTGGGAGAGCACAGGAGAAAATGACCAGCATGTACCTGTTTATACTGGGGATCTGGATTCACTACTGAAAACAAATCCTGGCTCTCTGGTGGGATGCTTCCACCAATAGAAAACGATCCCAAACTTGACAGGTGCATGGCATGTGATTGGAGGACAGGGAGACCCCTCTTTGCTCCTATCTGGGTTTGAGTATGAATAGTAATGCAGACCCCATGTCATTATCTTGAGTCTGGATTTCGTCATGTTGCAGAGAGGAGGCATCCTGAATAACTCCTGGAAGCTCTGCATACCAAAGGTATCTCCTGTTCCAGGCTCCTGATTCAACCAGAAGGAACCTACAATGGGGCTATCTTCCTTGCATGGTAGGGACAGCTAGGCACATTGCCCTATTCACTTCAGGGGCATCCCTTGGGCCCCCTGTGGTGACAATTCCTGGGCTGGATCCTGGATGTGCTCCACTGATGCTTTATTTTCTCCATTCTTGTGGGTGAGGCATCCTTTCAACTAGTTGCTGCTGTTCTTCCTGGAGGGGAGGATCACCTGGAGACCACAATCCGACTGGCTGTTCTAGTCCCTGCTCAAGCTGCTGGGCAAACAGTCATCCTCCAGGTGCTCTGCATTTATTTATTGTGCTCACCTGACCACAGAAGGAGCTTCCTGTGGAGTAGAAGCCCACTTCAGTCCAAAGACTGGGGACATTGGGAAATTGCATTGATGGTACTATGCTTCCTGCTGCTCCGAAACAAAATGGCTCTCAGAGACCACCCCCACACCCCACACTCTGGTCGTGCACGGCCAACCTCAAATTGATAAAAATCCTCAAATATCATCTGGAACCGACCTGGAGAGCCAACCCAATCACCCAAAACAAAACCCACCTAACGAGACTAACAAGGGCCTACATACTGCAAAAACCAATAAAGCATTATTTGGGAACAGAATCCTGAACTCCTGCAACCCAAGCAAGAAATTGCATAGAATTATTTATGAATTCCATTCTCCAAGCTTCTCTGCCCCTCCTCCACCCAACTACCAATTACTATTCAATTCCTTCACAGAACACTTCCACAACATCCCTATTGACAGACACCTAGCCATCATCTTTAAATTAGAACTAATGCCCATGCCCATTACCCGGGTCACCACCCATCCCCCGTCCAAACTCTCTCCCAAGTCAAACCTTCTATTCTTTCTCTCCTAACTTGCACCAGGAGTTCCTCTCGCTCCTAGTACAAAGCCGCCTGTCAGGTTCTCCTGAAGACCCTTGCCTGCTAACCCTCCTCAAAAGCAGCCTATCCTCAACCTATGCAGGGAGCATCATACACTCCATCCTTAACAGCTCCCTAATTTTGGGATCTTTCCCGGAATCCTTAAAAACCTCCTACATCAAACCCCTCCTCAAACAAACACGCTCTACCACTCGTCCCCCAGAACTATGGCCTATCTCCAACACCCGATTCATGGCCAAACTCATGGACTGCACAGTTAACAAGCAAATCAGCCATTTCACTGAAGCCAACAACCTATTTGACCCTGACCAATCTGGCTTCAGACCACTCTGAGGAACGGAGTCCTCTGCAGTGTCCATTTGAGATGACAAAAAAGAACATCCGACACAGAAGAATGTGCTGTACTCATTCTGCTTGACATCTCTGCTGTCTTTGATACCATAGACCACACCATTCACCTAGACAGGCTAAACTGTTAGGAATCAACAAAACTGCCCTCACTTGGATCTCCTCTTTCATCTCTAAACACTCATAAATCATGATACTCCCCCCCTTACTCCTCCACATTTCTATCAGTACAAAAATAGGTCCCAGAGGGAACCATGCCATCCTGCTAAAGTGTCTCCATGATAACCTAGGTATCACCGGTCCGACCCTGGCATGGCAGACTTTCTTCCTCTCTGACCGACCCTCCAAAGTCCAACTTGGGTCCTTCCTCTCTGCTATATTTTTCTATACCTGTGGTGTCCCCCCAGGGGTCTAACCTCTCTCCCTGGCTGTTCAACCAATACCTGGCACTCCTTTCCCACCGCATTGCCACTCTCTGCCCCAAATTTCAGTGCTATGCGGATGACACTTGGCTCATTTCCAGGCTCCCTTCGGCCACCTCTTCCCCGAACCTTATCTCTGACTGTCAGTCTGCTATCCAGGAGTGGTGTGTCACCAATGACCTCTGCCTTAAGACTGAGATTCTCCTCATTGGCACACCCACTCCCTCCTTTCCTGTAGCTCTCTGGCCGGCCTCTCTTGGCCCGATTCCTGCTCCTACCTGTAAGGCTAAAAACATGGGGGTCATCTTCGACTCCACACTCTCTTTCTCACCTCACATCTCTGATGTCTCTGAGAAGTCACACTACCAGCTGCACCTTATCAGAGGTATTCTTCCTTTCCTCTCCTTCCCCCAGAAGCTCACTGTCTCCAGAGCCCTGGTTCTCACCAGGCTGCACTATTGCAACAGCCTCTTTCTATATCTGCCTGCTTCTACTGTATGCCTCTGCAACTCATCCAGAACAGGTCTGTGAGACTTGCCCTTGGCCTCAAGCCCAGGGATCGTATCTCTCCAGGACTGAAATCTATGCACTGGCTCCCAGTGGCTGCGAGGATTAAGTACAATACCCTCTGCATCGGGTATTGTACTTAATCGGGGCCTCAATACCTTCAACTCTCTCTTCCTAATATCTCTTCGCTCATCCGCCTCCAACTCCCTCAGGGTCATTCACTTCTCCAAGCAATGAGTTGGTGGTAGATCTCTCTCATCAGCAGGGCCCTCCCTCTGGAACATCCTCCCTGCCTCTCTGCCTCCCTGAAACTTGAGGAGAACAACCTTTGGTTCTGGAAGCACCTAAAAACCTTCCTCTTTGCTTCTGCTTTCTCTCCCCCTCTCCCCTGCTGAAGTCCTGGTTTATAATGAGACTGCACGGGTTACCTGGCCCCCCATCCAATCTCGGGCCCTAGCTCTGCCAGTTACATGCTTGCACTGCCTCCCAGACAACCCCTGCACCTGGGGACTGTTTTCTGTATCCTTGCAGTCCCCAAACCAGCACTTATGTCTGCACTCAACCTGCACTTGCCACCAGCTGGCCGTTCTTATTTATTTTATGTTATTATTTATTATCCCATGTACTGCACTTTCCACCCTAAACTCCCCATGCACTTTTTTTTCCCTCTTCCCTTGCACTTGCACAATCTGAATGACACCTGGCCTAGTACGATCGTTGTCTGGCTTCCCTCTGTTCCCCCACCCTTGCCTCATCGCGCCTTGAAACACTTGTGTATAGGCGCATTATAAATGTCATCATATCATATCCATATCTCCTATCTTCAACATCTATTTGAACCCACTCCCCACACTGATCCTTTCACACAATCACACCTGCTTCAACTCTGCTGATGATACCCAGATCATCCTTAAAATCCCCAAATTGCCAGGCTCCTACAGTCCAGATCAGTCATCAAGCCTCTCGGATATTGACTACTGGATGACGACCAACCACCTCATCCAAAATCTGTGAAACACAGAAATCCTAGTCTGCAGGAAAACAGTGCTCCTTCCCAACCTATTCCCTGGCCTAACTCCCTAGGCCCTTCCCAAGCAACCTCTACCTCGTTGAAAACCCTTGAATGCACACTGGACACTGATTTATCCCTATCCCAACAAATCAACTCTACATCCAGAACCTGCTTCTTCCACCTACTCATCCTCAGGCATATCTTCCCATACATCACCTATCCTTACTGTTTCTCTGCCATCATCTCCATCATCTTCTACCACTTGGACTATGCAAACTGCCTTTATCTAGGCACACTAGCGTTTCAACTATGGAAACTGCAAAGTAATTCAAACCGCTGTGGCCCGTCTGTTCATCAGCCTCTGTTCCAGAGAACACATCAGCCCTACACCAAGAGTGATCGTTGGCTACCTATTGGTTGGCACACTACCTATAAAGCCATGTGCATCACTCACTGTGCCATCCACAACACCGACATAGAATTCCTCCAAGACATATTCACTCGCTAACACCCTGCTAAGGACACTTAGATCCAACACAGCATCTCTCCTCCTTGTCCCACACTACAACTGCACAAGAATGGGTGGATCTTCCTTCTCCGCCCAAGTGCCAATCATCTGAAGCTCTCTGCCCTGCACATCCGCAACATTGATACTCACTTGGCATTCATAAAGGCCATCAAAACCTGGCTTTTCCCTTCCTCCTCTTGAAATATTCTCACAGTCTATATTTTTGATATGCGCACTGAAAAGCTGACCCAAACCCGACAACATACCTATCCACCCAAACCTTCACGGATTCTGGCAGCATTCGTTACATCGCAGCATGATAAATTCAGCACCCGTCTCACAGCAGATGATCACACATCACTTCCCCATCCCTCTGGGCCCCTTTCCAACTGCGCAAGCCGTCAACCTAGGGAGACCACAACGGGCGAGACCAGCCAATCCCGTTGGACCTAGGAAAATGACACTGAAGTTGAACTGCATCGAGCAAATACAGTCCAGCAGCTCTAATAGCAGTTGTAACTAAAACCCCTGCCACACCTGAACACCACTACCATCAGTGTACAGCGACAGCCTATGAACAATGTCACTCTAGCTGGGCACACATTCAATCTCCGGAATTGGCACTCTATCCTAAACCACCAACTGCACCCGCCCGTGTGTCTGACCTCTGAGCTGCTTACTGGAGCCTAGACCTCTTTCAAATGTACTCTTAGAATCTCCCACACGGACGTTGGTCTCCGAGGGCGTTCCCACCGCAAAGTGCATTGGGGCAATACAAATGGGGAAAGAGCGCCAATTAAATGTCCAATACAATACAATACATTCCACTAATAAAGAAATTAAGGAGGACTGCTTATTATTTCCAAAGTTTAGTTTTATGTCAAAAACATTTCTGAGATGATTTGTGATATACATTTGGGCATATTTCATAGATGCCATTGTTCCTCGCATTACTTCTTGTGGCCATAATAAGATTTTATCACAATTGCAGAGTGGCCTTAGGACATAGAACATCCTGAAAAGCACATTTGCATCTCCCCAGGCTAGCTTCCAATTAATAACTGCTAGAAGTAAAAGTAGTATGTAGTAAAGACATTGGGCCTCATTACACGGTAGACGGTAAGGGTTTACCGGTACAGGTAAGAGCACTGGTACCGGTAAACCCTTACCGCCTTACTACGAGTTCCCTTTGCGGGACCCGAACTTAACGGCTGGTTTTACCAGCCGTTAAAGTAGAGTGCCGCAAAGGGACCTCGGTGCTAATTACGGTACCGCAATTTGCGGTACCGTAATTACCACCTTACCCATTCCCATTATGCCCTATGGGGGAAAAATGGGAATGGGGAAGGGCCTTGGTGAATGGGGAATTACCGGCCCCGCTCACCTTGGAGTAGACCGGTAATTCCGCCATCCAGCAAGGCGGACACATTAAAATACCGGCGGAAACCAGGGCGCTAATAGCGCCATGGTTGCCGCACAACGTGTAATGAGGCCCATTGTTTTCTTACGCACATAGATACAATTAGTACAGTCTATTTATGGCAACAAGTAACATTCTTATTACAAATAGCGAGGCAACTGACAAACACATAGTCAATCATTATTAAACATGATTCATATCAATATTTATTTAAATGCAAGGAGTGTCCTGAATCTATTGTCACAAGGTGCATGCCGAGGATGAGTTACAATATTGCATCAGATATGACTCAATATATTTCCCCTCAAAATGTACACCTAAAGTGCAAGTGCTACATGTAATACATTTGTAAAGACAATAACAATTTATACAATGTAAAATACATACAATCGACATGAAAAACATTCAGTTGCAAGTCATAGTTCAATAGTTTTCAGTGCTCACTTTCTAGAGTCAATCATCTAAGTGCCCCAAGTCCTTAGTGTGAATCGATAGGGGGAACTGTACTCCCTGCTAATTCACACTAAGAACTTGGGGGAATAGATTCAGGTCGCCCCCTGCACTTTATTAAATATTGATATGGATCATTTTTAATAATGATTCATCGTGGGTCATTTGCCTCACTATTTGTAATTGGAATGTTACTTGTTATAAATTCACATTAGTAATTGTATCTATGTTGGTAACAGGGACATTTCCCTGCATAGAGGACAGCTACTACATATTTTCTTGAAGTAAAAGAACACAACATCGTGAAAAGGCAAGAGAGGAGGTTGTCTCAGGAGCCCCATAAGCAAACAAGGGTCTAGAGCCTTTGGAAGCAACAAGGAACGTCCCATGGAAAAACCATCACATACTACCAGGGTAATTCACCAAGGTACCAATAAAGGATAGGACCTCAAAGGAGGACACAACTGAGGTAGGAAGATTCACTAAATATAGAAATTGGAAACAAGCTGTTTAAAATAAAACAATAACAATCTAGAAATTCGGCACCATGTCTATGATGTCATTGACTGGTCAAAATTAGAATAGGAGACCAAGTTTGAAGAAAGAAAACACAATAATGTACGCTCCTGTTCCTTGGAGCACTGTGATGATACTTATATGTTCTCCGCTACAGTCATCCAAACCCAACGTCTTGTTCTAATCACCACAATAAGGGGCACATCAATATAAACATAGGAAGAAAGGGCAGCACTTACTCAACATATAGGTTTTAGCCAGTGCCAGGCATATAATCAGGGACATTGTTGATCACTACTTCTTGATCTCCCGCCTCTCAGATGCCGGCCTTTCTGGCTGAGTGCTCGACTGCTTCACAGCCTTCCTTTCTGACCAGTCCCAGTCTATTTCTCTTCCTCCTTTCCGTTCGGCTTTGGTCTCACTTCTTTGTGGTGGTCCTCAGGGATCTGCACTATGCCCCATTCTGTTTAATGTCTATATTCAACCTCTTCTGTTTCTTATCTGGGCACATGGGTTTCGCTATTATTAATATGCAGACGACACCCAGATTATTTTACATCTTGACCTCACACAAGCCGACACTGCGGTTCAGTTGAAGAACTGTCTTGAGGATTTGGGGAGATGGATGATGAGAAACTGACTGAAGCTTAATGGCACCAAGACCAAGGTCCTGGTCATGGGTACTAAATCTCTCCAACTGTTCTGGACCTCGGAATTCTGGCCGACTAGCTTGGGCCCCCTCCGCATTCCGGTTCAATTGGTCAGGAACCTGGGGGTAAAACTCTCTGCCTCTCTGGCCCTTGATGACTAGGTGGCCGCCGTATGCAGGGCCGGTCACTTTAAACTCTGCATCTTGCAGTAATTCCTGCCATACATTCCCGTTGAGTGTCAGGCTCCAGTGGTGGTGACTCTGGCCTTAAGCATCCTTGATTACTGTAACTCCCTTTATTGGACACAACTGTGCTATCTGATTAACAGACTCCAACTATTGCAGAATGTGTCTGCTCCCTCCATATTTGGCCCCCCTTTTGGATCTCACATATCCCCTCTTCTGAAAATCCTTCACTTGAACCCCGTTGCTAACCGGATCTTCTTTCAATCTATGTGTATGGTGCACTGTGCCTTTTACGGCCTGGGAGCTGAGTACCTTCAGGCCAAATGTACCCACTATGTTCTGACCCGGCTATTAGGATCCCATTCTGCGCTTCTTGTAGCAGTCCCTCACTGCCATGATGCAGTGTTTCCTTTCTATGTGCACGTTTTGTCTCATTCACAGAATGCTTTGGGATTCTGCCTCCAATTTACATGATGCAGCATGTTCTCTATATGTGAAATGTGTTTCTTATTCAAGGAGTAATGTAGGGCTCTGCAACATGTTTCCTCTACAAGCAATTTCGATTTTATTGACATAATGTTTTGTGTCTCCATTTCAGAGAATGTAGAATTGTATTTGTGTTTGCAATCTCTTTCTCATCCACAGATTGCTTAGGGACTCCATATCCCATAATGCATATTTTTCAGCCTTTGGTCCCTTTTTGTCTTGGATTATGCACCAGTGTGTTCACCCATAAACTCCTCATCCTTTTCTGTATTATCTAGCATCAGATCTGTCTCTGATCCTCCATTCCCCCGGTGTTCTTCACTGCTTATCAGTGGTATGTAAGGTGTGCATCATCTTTCTATTTCCCCTAAAGATATGTTTGGTAAATGGACCATGCAGCATTTACCTCAGGTTCTGAGTGGCAACTCAACCCCCCCCAACGTCCTCCCTGCATTGACGCTTCCCTCACGGACAATGGCATTCAAGCTACACAAAAGCGCCTAGAAGAATCTCCCTTGTTTCTTAAGCTGCTTGACAGACTCATCTGATGTGCTTCGTAGCAGAGCACCAGTCACGGTTCCCCACGTCCCACACATTGGCTGACACAAGTGCTTGAGACTTATCACCTGCCGCGTCTCACTTTCGTCAGCCACACACTCTATTGTGCTTTTGACATCTTCTCCTCTCCGAACACTGCCTTTCCGGGTTTGATGTTCACCAACTTTTGTTTCTTCCTTCCCTTCATTACATTTATTAACAGACAAGATCTGGCTTTTATTCGGCCTCATAGGCTACAACAGTGTAATCATGACATAAAAGACTTAGGTATGGTAAGTCTGTCTCTGGCTAAGATTAAAAACTGGTGAGATGCAAGAGAGTAATTTAGGTCTCCATCATTCCACTTGACAGCTAAACTGACTTGAAACCAAGTATGATTACAAATATGATGTTGCTTTTCTCTCTCCAGCGTGAATACGGGACAATACAGCTCACAAACCAAGTTTAGCGACAATCACTTTTTTCCAATAAATAACATATTAAAGTCTCGATTTATTAGTAGAAGTGGACTACACAGAGGGCCCGATTCATGGAATATTATGCACAGAAAATTGGGGCTTCATGCGCCATTTTGCGCACAAAACCTCATTTGCCGATTTATGGAATTGACTGCGCAGGACTTTACCAGAACTTGCATGGAGTTAGCACCAGGCCAGCACGTCTCTGGGAGTAGTCGAGCGCCTAGCACGAGACTCCAAGCAGAGTGTGGTGAGGGCAAACACAGCGACCGAACTAGGGAGCAGAACATGCAGAATGAGGAAGAACACATGAAAATTTGGGCATGTTGAGGGGCGGTCCATGGCTAAGCAATCGCCCACCCATTCCAAGGCAAATACAACCGAATTCATGGATTTCAATGAGGTACTGTTAGGGGGATTTCTCACACAAGTGCTTAATTTCCTCTACCTTAGAGCCCTCCAGCTCTTTTGCTATATTTTGGGACTTTGAACTTTTCATTTTCAATGTGTTTTACTTTTGTGTGCTTTTGTTATGGAGTTTTAACACAACTCCACAGGCATCATCTTTTTCTGTGTGTCACACAGCACCTTCAGTGCAGTGGCACAGGGGTGTCTTTCAGACGTCCCAAGGTTTAAATACCTTCTCTGGGACTGACTACTGTCTCCCAGAGCATGTAAAGTTACATTGACTTTACTAGTCTCTTTAAAATTCTAGAACCAATTCTAGAACCTGCAGCTCCAGGGAATGGCAGCTTGAGGGCTGAGCTCCTGAGCCCTGTACTTATCTCTTTGTTTAAAATGGCTGAGAAGACACCAGAGAAGCTACAACCTTCCAAGAGGCAGAAGGGGGAAGGTGACAAAGTGGATGGGGAGAGCAGAGAAGACAACGTTTTGGGGATGCTGACCATAATGACTGCTGACATTGCTGAAATCAAAGCCAAGTTGTTTGCCTCAGAAGAAATAAATGGTGAACTAACTTCCAAGGTTACATCTTTGGAGACTCACTTGACTGTAATGGATGAGGATTCAAGGAGGATGGCTGAACAGATAAGAGAGTTGCAAATACTAACAGAAAAACTGAATTTGAAATGTTCTGAACAAGAACATTTCTCACGCAGAAATAAAGTGCGCATAGCAGGTTTTCCAGAGAACGTTGAACAAGGATGCCCTGCTGAATTTTTGGAAAATGCTTTATTCAAGATGCTTAAATTAAATCCAAAAACCCCACTGGAAATTGAGAGGGCTAACAGATCCTTGGGGTCCAAGCCTGCTTTTGGACAGAGACCAGACCCAGGCACTTTATTGTTACATTTTTGAGGTTTCCTGTGAGAGAATTAATTCTGAGAAGAGCTTGTGAGTTGAAGGACTTAAACTGGGGAAGTTACAAAATTATGATCTTTGGGGACCTTAGTAAGGATGTTGTGGAGAAAAAGAGAGTGTTTAATGTGGCCAACGATAAAGCTAGAAGTAAGCATCTGAAGTATTGTATGCTGTTCCCAGCAGTGTTGCGAGTGGTATTACATGGGCAAACTCATTTATTCACTGACTTGTGTAGTGCAGAAGCCTTTCTCTCTGATCTGGAAGTTGAACCCATGGAATATTCAAGTGCACAGAGAAGTGGGTTACATGGAAAAAAGAAAAGATGAGCCTTGGCGTGTGGTTTGCTACAGTTGACATTTCTTTTTTCATCTACCCTTATTTTTTATTTTTTTTTAACTGTATTCATAGTATTCATTACACCTTAGTCAAATGCAAATGCCATTGGAATTTGTTTTTCTTTGGATTCGTGACTCATTGCACAGAACTTTTCAACTGAAACATTGGAGGAAAGGACCTGATTGAGGAAAGACAACGTGATACAATGTGATATGCGTGACGTGCATTGCGAGGAAGGGAGACGCGGAAGCTTGCCGGGATCTGAGCGTAGTATGATTCTTACGCTCGATGACTATGGCGGAAATGGGCGTGGCAGTCGGGGTACAGTCGTTTGGCGTGGAGCAACTGGAATTTTATCTTTTGGCAGGAGTGGGCGAGCGATCTGCACCGCTCTGTATCCATACGCTGGCCATCGACACCCTCCCCGCTGCCGATGCGTCTTGAGGTGAGGAGTGGGTCTGGTACTGGGTCTCCTGTGACGTACGTCGGTTGATTTGTGCCAGCCATGAATCTGTATACCTTATCCATCGTCCAATGATGCTGCGCGGCACCCATTTCAGGCGGTGCTCTAATTGTCAGCTGGCGGTGAAGGTACTGTGGACTTTCCTTCGGACGACCTATCCCGCTACTTTGTCAGCTGTTTTCCTCTTTCCTTGGGGGTGTTGGAGTGGAGCCAGTGGGAATGTGGTTGTGGTATGGATTAGGGTATACTGGATTTACGAAACACTTCACCAGTGTAATTTTATCATTATGTTACCCACGTATTCTCCCCACCTGAATATCACAACAACTGCCTGATGAAGATGACTTCTGAAGCCGCTTTCTTACCTCTTAAGTTTGGTTTCACTCTCGACTGACAGTATGCAAATGTAGACATATGAGAAGCACGATCCCTGTCATAATTGAATGTAATTTGGTTTGAAAGTCATTTCAGAATGAGCAGGTTTTCAGTTAGAAGCGACATTTTGTCCTAAATATTAATTGGACGGGCGGAGGCAGGAGTTGATAGTTGAAATATCTTATTTTCTCGGGTGAAATATTATCAATAACACATCTCAAATTATTCATCAATGGTGTCTGAGGCGTTGGCAAAGGTGTCCTGTGTTATATGTATTCTTTATGTTTAAAAGATAGACTGGGGAACTGTACAGTCAAGGACGTTTATTGTCCTCTTCTTCACCACTGATGGATGTTCCAACTTTTGCCCCTCAAGCATATTCTCCAAGGGCAACGCCATAGTGAATGAGCTCTGCATTGAAGATATGTATAGGGAGTGCTCTCTGCCCTTGGGAATGTGTAATGTGACGAACCATGTGGAGAGTCTACCTATACTACGGAGCACTCGGTACTGGCCGTTGCAACAGTGACACATGACCATACTTGGATGGATGCTATTCTTCTTCTTTGGATAACATGCTACCGGTCCCTGCTTGGATACTTCTCCGTTTTCCCGGTGTCATTTCACATACTCATTCATCTTTCACTCTGTCATTTGAATTGAGGTGTTACTGTGGTTTTGGGCCTTATTGGTCAGTAACTTCCACTTGGAACTATGATACTAACTCTTTTGGGAATGTGGCTGCGTTGGGAGGGTTGATGTGACCATGCTCCAGGCATTATATCTAGTGCATTGTGGTTACTTGGGGGTGTACCCTGTCTGCTGGCCTCCATGCCACATACCCCGGCTTGTACACCTACAGGCTCCACTATTATTGGAAGTTTTTGCTCTCCAGATTGATTTTGAACTCTGTGGGCCTCATTACGAATCAGGCGTTACGGGGTTAACGGCGCCGTAAACGGCGCTGACCCTTAACGCCTGATTCCGAGGTCCCTTTGCGCCATGGTGAGTTTAACGCCTGCTTTTTGCAGGCGTTAAAATCCATGGCGCTAAGGGACCATTGTGCTAATTACGCCACCATAATTTATGGTGGCGTAATTAGCGCCTTCCCCACTCCCATTATGCCCTAAGGGGCAAAAATGGGAATGGGGAAGGGTAAAATGGGAAATGGGGATTTACCGCCCCACTCATGGGGCGGTAAATCCGCCATCCACCATGGTGTAAACATAGTTTACACTATGGTGGTAAGGGTACGACCCAGGCGGTAATTTACCGCCTTGGTCGTAATGAGGTCCTTTATCTCCAAGCTGTACATACATTTAGGGGTCGATTCATGGAGCAAACGTGCGCCGAAAATCCCAGCGCAAGCAGGCGCAAGGTGGCACAAGCGTGAGAAACCCAGCGCACGCGCACGTGTGCGATTCAAGGAAGACGCTGTGCGTGTTTCCCGCTGTCCGTGCGCCAAATCCTGCCATGGCGCACGCGGGCACACATGGCGTGCGCTACACGCACAGCAAAAGCGCACATAGCACGGTGCACACAACCAAAGTGGGCAGAACAGTGGGTATAACATGCGGAATGGGGAATAACGCGTGAAAAAGAAGGCGTAACTGGGGAAGTACTGCAGGGAACTACACGGAACGCCCACACGCACGCGAACAACCCGTACTCATGGATTCGAATACGGGAAACCCACGCACGGCAAAAGACGCACACAGGCGTCAACGTGTCCGCCACAGGAAGGCAGGCGGAAGCATCCCCACGCACAGTATAAAAGTGCGCGCAAACAACAAACACGTATATACAGCTACGATGAATGCCCCATTTGTCGCAGCACTGATCGTGGGACACCGCAGGAGGAGGAGAATAGCCAGGGCACGCATTTTCGCACCACGGACAAGCCTTTTTGGGATGCCTGACGACCAGGTCTACGGCAGGCATAGGTTTCCCCCGCATATCATCCTTGACCTGGTCAGGGAGTGAGAAGATTACCTTACATCCCCCACCCTTTGCTCCCAAGCATTGAGCCCCTTGGAGAAGGTGCTCAATGTCCTGCATTTCTTGGCCACTGGGTCATTTCAGCGGACTACTGCCATAGTGGGGGGGGTCTCACAGGCCACGCAGTCACGCTGCCTACACCAGGTACTGGCAATCATGACAGCGCGCCCCTCAGTCCGCAGGCACATATACATGCCCAGAACCCCCGCAGAAAGGCAGGCCGTTGTCCTGGATTTCTAAAGGGTGGCACACTTCCCCAAAGTGCTCGGTGCCATAGATTGCTCCCATGTGGCCCTACGTCCACCTAGGGCCACTGAGCACATCTACCGAAACCGCAAGCACTGGCATTCCATCAATGTACAGGTGGTATGCGATGCAAAGGGAATCATCACCTCTGTCTATGCAAACTACCCTGGCTCCACCCATGACAGTTTCCATATACAGAATGTCCGCCCTGAGCCGGGCACTGGAAGCTGGGCAGCATGGCAATACCTGGCTCCTAGGTGAGTACAAATGCCCTTACACATGCATGCATGTCACACACACACACACACACAAATACACAAACCCCAATAATCACAACCATTTACACCTCCCCAGGGGACAGTGCCAACCCTCTGAGCAACCACATGATGACGCCAATCCGGAACCCCACCACACCACACCACCCCAGGTAAGATACAACGCCGCCCATATTGCAACCAGGGCCATAGTGGAGCGCACATTCGGAGTGCTGAAGTCACGTTTCCGCTCCCTTGACCGCTCTGGCGGGCAGCTACTCTATGCACCCCCAGTAGTGTGCAGGATCATTGTGGCAGCATGTGTCCTGCACAATGTTGCAACACAGCAGGGCGTACCAGTGGACATGGTGGTGCCCCCACATCCCCAACCACAGGCACAGGCGCTGCCCATGGGAGGGGACAGGGCACGTGGCGAGGAAGCCTGGACACAGCTTGTGGCCACATTTTTCATCTAAACTCCCACTCTTGCGGAGTGCACACAGGCCTGGCACATACCATGTGACAATCGTTGATGACAAAGAGACAGTAAACTGTCAGAACCTTACCACCCTGAGATAGTTGCCATGGAAGAGCCACATTGTCTGCATCCCTAGCTACCTAAACACAAGCTATCCTGTGTGACCAAAAGGCACACATATGACATATGACATGACATGATATGGCATTTGTAACGTGCCTATACACAAGTGTTTCAAGGTGCGACGAGGCAGGGAGGGGGGAACAAGGGAAGACAGACAACGATACTACTAGGCCAGGTGTCATTTAGATTGCGCAAGTGCAGGGGTAGGGGGAAGGGAAAATTGCAAGGGGAAGGGGAGGGGGGAGTGCAGTACAGGGTACGTAGAATAAAAAACAAATAAATAGGCCAGCTGGTGGCAACTGCAAAGGTAAGTGCCGACAAGTGCTGGGAAGAGGGGGCTGTAGGGATAGAGAGACAGTCCCGCAGTGCAGGGGTTGCCAGGGAGGCAGTGCAAGTGGAGAGTGGCTGGGCCCGGGACCGAGGTCAGTGAGAGTGGCCCAGTTGCAGATCCAGTGCAGTTTCAGTGAAGAATTTAGCAAGGGAGAGGGAGAGAGAAAGCAGAAGCAAAGAGGAAGGTCTTTAGGTGCTTCCGGAACCGGAGATGGTTCTCCTCAAGTTCCAGGGAGGCAGGAAGGCTGTTCCAGAGGGAGGCCCCTGCTGCGCAGAGAGATCTACCCCCAGCTAGTTGCTTCGAGAAGCGGATGACCCTAACATGCAAGGTGTGAATCACACACACCTGCAAAACAGGCCATGACCATCACTGTTATGTCACTCAAACCCTCCCAAACCACAACATGACATGGCAAGCAATAGCCATACACCAACACAGTACCAATAAGGTACACACTGCCATATCAAAAATGTACAGTGGCATCAGACAATGATGCCTCACACGGAATCAGATGAAATGACTGACCAACAACCCCCCAACCAAAATAAGTCATTCCCAAATGCATTACAAAGGTTGTAGACGTAACATAACAATGAATGCTTGTCTACATGCACATTGTGCATTGCAAAAGCAACACTGCAGCTTCTGTGTGCTGTGTCCAACTCCTGCAACACACTGCTCAGCGCACAGCACAGTGAACAGCTATTGTGTGTGATGCACACCCTGAGCATCACATCTAAGCGACAAACCACATCAACAAGCAAATTAGGCATGTACAGGATCCATAATTGGTCACAGAACATGTGTTGCAGGGACACAGTGGGCACCAGAAGGCAAACAGAGTGTACACGTGGATATCCAAGGGTGGTTGTACATGTAGTGCATCATAGTGCAAGTGTGTGGGTCAGTAAGGACATGCACTCAACATATGCATGTGCAATCAAGTGACCATCAGTGTCCTCTACACATCACATGTGAACATTCACCATGTGTACACCCCAGCATGTTAAACCACAACTATCCCCTCACACCTGAAAGGTAAACACAACACATGAACAGGCATTGATCAGCAGAACACAACATGTACATAGGATATCACAATTACAATGTCAGGGTTCCCATCACACTGCAGGGCAAGGAAACTATCAACAACAAAACACCCCCCCCCCTCCCTCACAAATGACCATGACCCACTGAACAACTGCACCTGGGTCATGGAGCCTTCAACCCTCAATTTCACCTGGCCACAGGATCACCCTTCCCCTTCGTCACCATCTCCCACCTTGTGTGTAAAAAGGTGCCTGCACCCTCGGAGTCCACCTTCATTTGCAAAATCACAAAATCCAAGGCAGAAAAACGAACCAGAACACCCTCCAGTAGATGACTTGACGTAGCAGTACCTCACAAAGGCCAAGTACTACCACAATGATGTAACAACCAAGGTAGCACAGTAAAACAATGTCACAACAGGATGTGAACCATGTGTGGTACATAACATAGAATGATGCACCACGAACGGATGTGTACTGTCACAGGTCCCGTGTACAGGCGCAGGAGTGGCACAAACCAACCACCCCCACCGTGGCCCGGGTGCCTGCAAGGTCAAACTCACACAGGCCTCTGAGACCCTGGTGGGGAAGGAGGGTCAGGGATATGCAGTCGGGACAGGCGTTGGCACACTGGATAACTGGAATGAGTGGCAGTAGAGGGGAGGAGGAATGACACATGAAAGTAGGGAATGCACGAAAATGTACTACCTGCATGAACACATACACAATCCGAACAAACTTGGACATCATGGTCATGCATGTGAGACCAGTAATGTGTGAAGCACTGGTTGGTGTATGTGTTTAAATGCTACTTGGGGAGCCCTATGCGGAATGGACACATGAGAGCATGCCAGTCTCTGTTCCTGGACATGGGTGGGGGTGAGGGATGGGTGATGATGCCATGTACATGTATGGTGTCCATGTCTGTGTGTCTGACCCGCGTGTCTGTGACTTGTGAATGCCATGGGTGCATGACACATGTCTGTGTCAATGTTCAGATTCACTGATGCAGCCTAGCTATCCTTGCAACCACTGTGTCTGGGGTGTACGAGTCCATCCAGATGGATGAAAGTACGGTGAAGTGTGTGAATGTGATAGGCATGACCCATGATGCATGTGAGTTCAAAAACAACATTGTATGTTTCAAGAGTCCCTTGGACATGTTTGCTTATGTCCATAGCATGCGCCATGCCTGTTACTGCATGTGTTTTGCCTGCACTGACCTATGTGTTGTGGAGGGACATGATGGAAGTGATCTTTGACAGTGCCACTCATCTGCTATTGCTTCCTGTCTAGGGGCCATTGTACAGTACCCTGATGCTTGTGTTCTATGTCTCCCTCTACACAGCGCAAAGTGAAGAAGAGGGTTGAGAGGGCGCTGTGGAGAAAAGCGGTGGGGATACCCACCCAGCTGCAGCGGAAGGGGTGGGTGAGCCCCCACAGGGGCTTGCAACGGCGGAAAACGGTGTGGAGCCATCCAGGTTGGTGGTTTCCACAGAGGAGGAGGAGGCCGCTCCTGAGCCGCACATGGGGCCTGGTGGGGGCATCCCTGCTGGTGCAAGTGGTGCAGTCCAGGGGCAGGATGCAGAACTGGCCGCCGTGGAGGGGCCTGTGCATGTCACTGTCCCTGACACTGTGACTGCACCACCATGCACCAGCAGGGATGCCCCATCCCAGGCCTGTCCGCAGGTAGGGGGGATGTCCGTGTCATCTGACTCCCCTCCACCTGCGGACGAGGGGACCCCTGGCCGTATGGAGAAGGTCCTGATTGGTGTCGCATTGCGCACGGGTGTCATTCGTGATGAGGTGCGTGCTTCCTGGGGGGAGCACGCACGTCATCACGAAGAGCACCGTGCCAACGTGGCCCAGTTGGGAGCGGTCGTGGTCGGGGTTCTCGTACATGTGTCGGGCACTCTGGTGACCCTCTCCTCCTCTGTGGAGGCTATGCGCCTGTCATTCTCCATGCCGTCTTCCGGCCCAGATGCCACCAGGGCCCCCTGTGGACCTGCCCCGACCAATGCAGCCAACTCGGTGGGGATGCCATCCCTGCCACAGTCGGGAGTCGGAGGTCCAGCAGGGGTGGACACACCAGCAACTGGACCCCAGCAGATGGAGGATGTGACGGCATCATCGGGCAGGGCACGTGCACGACGGCGTCGGTGGGTTCCATCAGCCTGGATGCCGTTGTGCTGGCACAGGCAGTTGCATCGGAGGCAGCGGCAGGCTCGACGTGGGAGGCATCATGGCTCTGGGCCATCAACATCAGGGGTGCAGGCATCGGCCGGAGGGCAGGAGAACCCTGTAATGGGAGTGGCTTCCGTGTGGGAGTGGTTGGGCCAGGAGATAGGTGCGGAGCGGCACGGGCAGAGGAGGAACGGCTCACATTGGTCAGGGCGGAGAACTCCATGCGGAGGGCGCTGAGGCGGGCTGAGTGCCTCGAGGGTATTCGCAGGGAGTTGGAGCTGGACACTGCATTATCCCTGCGAGACCTCGGGGCCAGGGAACATGCCCGCCTCCAAGCCATTGAACAGGAGTTCGATGATGCCCTGGCCCATGACAATATCCAGTGAGCCGTTGGACTAGCCCGCTGCCCTTGTAAATAGTTATGTAGCTAGTGTTAGGTTTCCTTTGCTTTTTTATTGATTTTGGACCTTTTGGACAATGGACCACATTTTTGTATATAGTTTTTTTATTAGGTAGTATTTTTAGATAGGTTTCCTTTCTTTAGTTGGGATCATGGACCCTGGATTGTTTATCTGTATATAGTTGACTGTTGGATTATGTTTTTTTTTTGGATTTACCCATGGAGCAATGGTTTTCGGTTTTGTTTTTCCCTTGGGTGTACTTTTTTGAACTGTGACTTTGGACACCTTTCCTTTGGATTATGATTTGTGGTTTTTCATTATTTTACGGACATGCTGCTTTTTGTTTTTAATTCCCATTGTCGTTTGTTTATTTTTAATCCCATTTATGTTGCTTTTAATACATTTTTTTCATCAAACTTCAAAGTGTAGTATCATCTCATTGGTTTCATGCATATCATGATATGGGTTTTGAACATTCACTTACACCCATTGTGTGTATGTGAGGGACATGTGTTCATTTACATACTTGACATTGGGGTTGTATCATGTAATTGGCATTTCTGAGTGGGTGGATGCAATACTTGGGTGGGTGTTTGGCATGTGGAGGCTGCCCATAAGGGCCAGGGATCTAGATTGTGATGACGTGTTGGCTGGGGGACATGTGTCAGGGCCTGCTGGCAGGTGCCCCACAATGCTGGGGGGTGGGGATGCAGGGGGACATGAGTGGGACATGAGTGGGGGCCTGCTGGCAGGTGCCCCGCAATGCTGGGGGGTGGGGGTGCAGGGGGAGATGAGTGGGACATGAGTGGGGGCCTGCTGGCAGGTGCCACGCAATGCTGGGGGGTGGGGGTGCAGGGGGACATGAGTGGGGGCCTGCTGGCAGGTGTCTCGCAATGCTGGGGGGTGGGGGTGCAGGGGGACATGAGTGGGACATGAGTGGGGGCCTGCTGGCAGGTGCCTCGCAATGCTGGGGGGTGGGGGTGCAAGGGGACATGAGTTGGTGATCAGTAGTGCAAGGAGACATGTGCCTTTGCTAGGGGGCATGGCCATGTTGGGTGGGCTGCCTGCGGGACATGACCAGGGATAAAGGGTAGTCCCCTGTGATGTGGGCTGCCTGCAGGGGCCGTGGAGGGTGTACAGGTAACACCTGGGAGGACCCACACTGCCAAATCACGTGTGAGACTCCCCGGCACCCCCGAAATACACATACCCTGCTGAAATCGCGTGTGAAACTTCCCGCGCACCCCAGTAATACACGTACCCAGCTGAAATCGCGTGTGAAACTTCCCACGCACCCCAGTAATACACGTACCCAGCTGAAATCGCGTGTGAAACTTCCCACGCAGGCCAGTAATACATGTACCCTGCTGAAATCACGTGTGAAACTTCCCCGCGCACCCCAGTAATACACGCACCCCGCTCGCACAGGGACAATCGCGTGTGAAACTTCCTGCGCACCCCAGTAATACACGTACCCAGCTGAAATCGCATGTGAAACTTCCCGCGCACCCCACTAATTCACGTACTCTGGTGAAATCGCGTGTGGAACTTCCCGCGCACCCCAGTAACAAACGTACACTGCTGAAATTGCGTGTTAAACTTCCCACGCACCCCAGTAATACACGTACCCCGCTCGCACAGGGCCAATCATGTGTGAAACTTCCCGCGCACCCCAGTAATACACGTACCCAGCTGAAATTGCGTGTGAAACTTCCTGCGCACCCCAGTAATACACATACCCTGCTGGAATCGCGTGTGAAACTTCCCGCGCACCCCAGTAATACACGTACCCCGCTCGCACAGGGCCAATCGCGTGTGAAACTTCCTGCGCACCTCAGTAATACACGTACCCAGCTGAAAACGCGTGTGAAACTTCCCACGCACCCCATTAATACACGTACCCTGCTGAAATCGCGTGTGAAACTTCCCGCGCACCCCAGTAATACACGTACCTCGCTCGCACAGGCCAATCGCGTGTGAAACTTCCCGCGATCCCCAGTGATACGCGTTCCCCGCTTGCCGTGCTGGAACAGGGTTAGCGCAGCCCTTTGCGCTGGATTGGGGATTTTGATGGCTTTTCCCTGCGCATGGGGCGTTCTTGGGGGCGTAACTGGTGCTGCTGCAGGGTCGCTGCGCCACTGTGCGCCACGGCTGGTTTTGGTGGCTGGAATCCATGAATATGCTGTGCGCGTAAATGTATTTTAGCGCACGCGGCTGGCGCAGGGATTCGCATGCGCACACTGTGCGCCAGCCGCATGCGCCACTTGTGCGCTGAATTCTATGAATTACCCCCTTGATGTCTGAGGCCTTGTTATTGCAGTGGTCTACAGTACTGGATGTTTCTTACATCTATGTTATATGTGAAGATGTTACAGAGGGGTAATAATGGTGGTTTTATTTATTTATGGGTCTCATTGAGTCTTACTGTTGATGACTTTATTCTATGGTTCAATATATGTATACAATGGACTGTCTGACTGTTGGGCAATGTATGAATGAGATGTAGATTTGAATGGATGGTTATTATTACTTTATTGAGGTGGCTTCAGTTTAAGTGAAAGGAGGTTATGAGGATTCATTGATGCAATTTTGGGCCATGGTTGTGGGGTCTAGATGTATGTCGGGTGGTTCTGTGTGCAAGTACTCAATATGTTTGGATACTGGCTTTTATTTGGAATGGCCTGGCTAAGGGCTTTGGTGATTGAGATGGGTGTGAGAGATGTTTAAGAGTTTTGGATTTGGTGGAACTGTTTGGGCATGTATTCGGAAATTTACATTTGTTATGCTGTTAGTTTAGTCATTATCTATTTTTGCGTGGTGGGGAAATGTATTTGCTCTAGTATAGAGTAGTCAAATTGGTTTGGCCTTTGTTGCTGCATATTGAATGTAATGCTTATATCTCTATGTGAATGTATTATGTTGGGAGGGTGTTGAGGGATTTTTTGGAGGGTTCCATATGTTAGCTGGATTGGGGGTTTTGTTTAAAGGGAAGGATTTTTAGTGATGGTACTGATTTTATGGGCTAGGATCCTGGGGGAAATGGGTTGGAATGCGCTATATGCGGGTGTGATGTGCACTCATGTGCAATCTGGAGGTTTTATCCAGATACTAAAGTGGTGTTGTTCTTTGTTAGTTTGTGTTTATGTGTTTGTTTTGTTTTGTCTTTGTGGATTGTTTGTTGCGGGGGATCCTCAATTGGGTGTTGTGGTGAATTGGATTGTTGGATTCTTAGTTGTCTAAATCGAGAGGAATCATCATCCTATTTAGGAAAGGTTTACAATTCAATGTTGATAAAGTGGTGATGGATGGGGAGGGTCGGATGATTTTTATTGATATCCAGTGTTGTGGTAAGAAGATCACGTTGGGGTGTATATATGGACCGTGTTCGCCGAACAAATGCTTCTTTGAGGATATATCACGTTTGCTCGGTGAAATGCACGGTGAGACGGTTATTTTAGGGGGATTTTAATTGCGTTAGAGATTATAAGATTGACCGGACTATTCAATGTAGGTTCACTAATTTTGGTGTTTGTGAGGAGTTTGATTTCTTCCTACAGAAGTTCGGTTAGTGGACATCTGGTCTGAAGTTCATCCTTCTTCGAGGGAATTTACATTCTTTTCTCCAGTGCATGATACGTTTTCTAGGATAGATTACATTTTGGTGTCCGAATCATTGTTGGATAAAACAATTGATGTGAGCATTAGGGAAAGGGAGATTTCGGACCATGCTCTTATGGATTTGAAGGTGGTTATGGAACGGGAGAGTCCCACGTTTTTTAGGTGGCGTCTTAAAGTAGGGGTTTTGGATGATAGTGAGGTTTGTGAAAGCATCCAGAAGTTTATGGAGAGGTATTTTGAAGAAAATGAAGGGTCGACAGACTTCAGGATGGTGTGGGATGGTTTTAAGGCTGTATTAAGAGGGGAATTTATAAGTAAAATCACGCACTTGAAGATTAAGCATTTGAATGAATTGAAACATATGGAAAGTAGGCTGTCTGATTTGCAACAAAGATATGCGCAGTCGGGTATGGTTAAGGATCAGGAGGAGATGTTACAAGCTCGGAAGTTGTTGGCTAGTAAGAATGACCAATTGACTGAGATGGGTATTTTTTATACGAAGCAGAAATTCTGGGAATGTGGTGATAAGAGTGGAAAACTGCTTGCTAGTAGGTTGAAGGGTATGACGGAGAAACCTTTTGTTCAAAGTCTTGTTGATGAACATGGTGATATGAAAATGAAAAATATTGATATTTGTAAATGTTTTAAAGAATTTCATGAGAAATTGTATTCTGAGGATGTGTTCCCATCTCAGGAGGAATTGAAAGTTGCTTTGTGGATTTGAACCATCCTAGGCTGTCGTTGGAGGAAAGCAGGGATTTAGAAATGGATATTGAGGTGGATGATGTTTTACTGCCTATTAAGCAGCTAAGAGTGGGTAAATCTCCAGGAATGGATGCTATTCCTGTGGAATTGTACAGGAAATTTGAGACTTATTTGCCTCCTATCTTATGTAGGTTGTTTAATCTGTTTATTCATGAATTTGATCTGTGCCAGTCGACATGTGAAGCAATGATTACCTTGTTACCGAAGGAGGGGAAGGATCGGAAGAATTGTAACAGTTATCGTCCCATTTCATTACTGAATGTGGATGTTAAGATATTTGCTAAGATCATGGCTAATAGATTGGGAAAATGTGTGGGTAAATTGATTCATACATCCCAAGTGGGGTTTTTGCGGTATAGATTTGGTTATGATATAATGAGTTTGAAACAGGAAGATCTATCGGAAGCGGCCTTGATTTTTATGGATGCTTTGAAAGCATTTGATAGAGTAAGTTGGAGATTTTTGCAGTTTGAAATGAGGCAGATGGGATTTGGGAATGGATTTCTAGGGATAATCAGTTGTCTTTAGAGTGATGCCAAGGCTAGGATTTGGGTAAACAGTGTTTTGTCTGAAGCTTTTGGGTTGTCTAGGGGAACTAGGCAGGGGTGCCCCTTGTCACCCTACTTGTTCAATCTTGCTTTGGAGCCATTGTTGGCCTATATACGTGGGGAACAAGGCATTGGGGGTCTGAAGTTTGGTTGTGTAGAAGTTAAGGTCCTTTCATATGCAGATGACATGGTGGTGGTTTTGGCAGATCCTGAGCGAGGTAGTGTAGTTCTAAAAAATGTCTTTGATAGGGTGAGTGTGTTGTTGAGACATAAAATTAATTGGGACAAAACATAGGTGTTTCCAATCACTATTACTTGTGTACATGGTTATTTTGGACTTGCATTGTAAATGTACTACATCTCACGTGAAATATTTGGGTATTTATCTGACTAACGATGTCAAAAAAATGGTGGAATTCAATGTAGGAAAATTGGTGGCTACCTTGCGTAAGGATGTTAGGAGATGGGAACGATTACCGATGGGGATTTGGGCTAATGTCAACGCTATTAAGATGACTCTTTTACCAAAGGTGCTTTATGTTGTGCAATCTTTGCCTCTGAAGTTTTTGAAAAAGATGCTGGCCAGTATCGATTGTGTTTTTCAAGACTTTCTATGGGGGGATAAAAAGAGACCTAAAATTCCTAAGTTTATTTTGACGTGTAGTACTAAAAACAGGGATTTTGGTACCTAGATTTGGAACGCTACTATAGAGGGTTTCTTTTGAAAAAGGCTGCATATTATTTTTCAGTGGGGAATGGGCCAGAACCCTTGTGGGTACACAGTGGGCCTCATTACACGGAAGGCAGTATTTATTTAACGTTACCTGTAATGTATTACCGGTAATGTTAAATCCTCATGTGGATCACGACCCGGCACACCGCTATTAGCGGCACCGCTAATTACGGTGCCACTAATAGCGGGCAGGCCGCGTGCGCGCGACCCTCCATTCCATTAATTACGCCATGCCGCTATTAGCACAGCATCACAAGGCCAGTGCACATGCTAATAGCGGCATGGTAAATCCCCCCAAACCCCTTACCGCCATGGTGCAAATACCGGCATCGCGGACCACCCGTTAAGGGAAATGGGCAGTGTTCCCACCTGCCACAGGTGGACCAAATCAGCACAGGTGAAGGCAATGGAGACTGTGGCAGCTCAAAAGGAGCACACCACACCCCTTCCCACACCCCTCCCCACACCAAGATGGTTCCGATACTGGCAGCATTACATGGCCTGGAGGACCTCATTGCAGCGCAGCTGCTACAACAACAGGCAGCACAAAGGAGATGCAGGAGGAGGAGGAGGAGGAGGAGGGCAAGACAGGCACAGCAGGCACCACAACGGCACCTAATCATACCACAGAGGCACCCACCAGTACCCAGGATCAGAGCCAGTCCATTCAACCTGACCCCTGAGCAGATACACACCCTGTACCGTCTGGACAGGGCTCCCATCACCAGCATCGTGGACATGATCCACAACGACATTGCAAGCCTCATAGACATCAGAACTGCTATCCCCCCGCTACTGAAGGTGGAGAGTGTGCTCCACTTTCTGCCCACAGGCACCCATCAGCATACAGTGGGACAGATGCATGGCATCCCACAACCAGTATCCTCACGCACGCTGAACCAGGTACTCAATGCACTCCTGAAGCATGCACCTGAACACATATCCATGCCACAGACTGCCCAGGAGATTGCAAACACAAAAGTTGGCTTCTATTCACTGGCAGGCATTCCAAGTTGCATCGGGGCCATCGACTGTACCCATGCGGAATTGGTGGTCCCACATCACAATGAAGCAGTGTACCGAAACAGGAAGCAATTCCACTCTATCAACGTCCAAATGGTATGTGACGCCAGCAAGATAATCACACATTGCTGTGCCAGATTCCCAGGATCAACACATGATCCCATGGTTCTGCGGGACTCAAGTATGCCACGCTACATGGAGCGACACACCGGACAACGTTCGTGGCTACTTGGTGAGTAGCAGGGCAAGCACATGGCAGCGTGATTTGGGGGGTGAGATACATACTCCAACTGGGAGTGAATGGGGGGGGGATACATACTCCAACTGGGTGTGAATGGGGGGGGAGATACATACTCCAACTGGGTGTTGTCTGGCGTCCGTAGGGAAAATGGACATACAGATGTACGCAAATGTCCTTCAGGGAAGGCCACGATGTACCTGAGAAGAATCCACATGCAATTTGAAGGTGCACGACTATGAGAACAATGCAGGCTGCAAAATATTACACATCCATCCCCATTGCACATCATGCCACGCCACATATTACACAAATCAGCAACATGGCGTCAAGATGGTAATACAGAATCAGCGCATCGCAGCATCAATCCAGCAATGTACCCTTGAATGCATGCAAAGGGAATACCCCTAGACATAGCACTGAACCACACACCTATAGCACCACGGAAGTGATGCTTCACAGCATGGCAACATTGGTGTCAGAATGTCAGTACACAAGCAGTGTGCTACAAAATTTGCCTGGGCCAGGGACACCTAAGACCTGGCCACACCCAGGACGTGTGAAAATTACTGTTGTAGGCATTATTGTGCCATTTCTACTTGCAGGGTCGGCCACACACTTGCACGTTGCCGTCACACAGACCATCTGCATGTATGCGCTCATTTTAGCACTTGCAACACAATGCTATGTCAATTTGTGTGATGTGAACAGGCTGCCCTTGAGGTGAACAGTAACAGGACCCCATTCATCCCCCCATACAGGTGATGCGGCCTATCCCCTGAAAACCTGGCTCCTCACACCTGTACGGAGACCACATAACAGGCACGAGGAGGTAATCAATCGTGCACATACCCGTACCTGCATCGTGACTGAGCAGGCCTTTGGACTTTTGAAGTCATGTCGAATGTGCATTACCAGGTCTGGTGCTGCTCTCCTGTATGGACATGAGAAGGTGGCCAAGATCACCATGGCATGTGTCATGTGCACAATATGTGTGACAGACGGAATAGCCCACTGCCCCCTGACGTTGGAATAGAAGCACATGATGAGGATGATGATGTTGATGTGGACGGAGGTGAAGGGGATGCAGGTGTTGCAAGAGGGGATGGCCAGGAAGCACGTGCTGTGAGACAGCATCTGATCAGCCAATCAATCTGCGGAACATGTTTTCGTACTGTCACATGGATATGGGGAGGAATGCAATGGTGTATGTCTCAGAGCACGCAATGGACCCTGTCGCCAATGAAGTACACACACACACACACAATGAAGATGTCCAAGGCTGTGTTTTCATCAGAAACCAGTGTATTGACTAACATAAAGGTGAAGTGCAAGCCCCACAACATCCCACCACCCTTCCCACCCCTCCCCAACAGACCCATAACACCCTTCCCACCACCCCCCACAACAGACCCATAACACCCTTCCCACCACCCCCCCAACAGACCCATAACACCCTTCCCACCACTCCCCACAACAGTCCCTCATGTCTCTGCCATTTTTGCCATGGCCAATGCACACCGAGGTATCCCCATCAACCCCCTAATTTCAATTGTCCTTGGAAGGATCTTGAGGGTTGCCAGACGTGCGCCTGGTGGTTCGCATCGAGCGCCTGAGGGGGCTTGTTTGTGTCAACCCGGAAGACGAGGATGGGGCAGACTGGCCTTGTTGGTGAAAGTGGCGGTCCATTGTGTCTGCCATGCGGACAAGCACCTCCCTAAGACTTGCAATTTCATTGCATATCCTGTCTGTGTTGGCGTCCATGCGCTCAGTGGAGTGCCTCACCGTCCGGACTGTGTTCTCAGTGAGATTGGCAGCCTCAGCGACATGCTGGCCAACCAGCACGGTCAGCTCCTTTTGGCGCTGCATGATGGCGGAAATTTGGAGGTCAGTGCCGGGTGACCGTGCATTGGATGCCGTGCCCTCAGATGGCTCCAATGCAACAGGTGATGGTAGCATGGGTGACATGATTGCAGGGTTGGTGTCCTCGAAAGTCCCATCAGAACCAGGGGCCTGGGATGCCACTGCCTCTGGGCTTCCTGGGGGGCTTGGGGTGTGCATCTCCATGTGCTGGAGTAGGGTGTCCTCTGGATCGGACAGGGGGCCAGTGGCGGCTGCCTCACCAGCAGAGCTTGCCGCAGCTGATAGTGGGCCCTGGGTGTCTGGCATTGTTGACGGTGGGTTTGCCTCCGGTGGTGGGGCCACAGTTGGTGGTGCAGCTACTGCTGCCCTGGCAGTGGCACTATGACGTAGGCTGCCACTCTTCAGGTGTGGCCTTCCCCCCTTGCCCCTGGATGTTGCAGGGGTATCCTCCGGCTCCTGTGCTCTTGGCCTCTTGGATGTAGATGGTGCCTTTGATGCATCAGCGGCATCCTCCCCATCTGTATGTGAGCCTGTCAGGGACGAGGAGGGGGATGGCATTGGTTGCGTTTCAATATACTCAATGTAAATTACAGGAATGATGCAGTTGTGGCCATTGGGACTTAGCAGTTGTGGATGCAGGTGATGTGCCAGTTCAGTGCCTCATCCATGCATGGTTGAGTTTGGGACTTGTCTCTGGTGATGTGTGCATGTGTGTGTGTTTGGGTCTGACACTCACATGGTGATGGGTGGATGCATGTGTGGATGTGTGTCCATGCATGCGTGGGGTCTGTGCTCACATATGGGGGTGACTGTACATTCACACCGCATCCTGTCATGTGTACACTCACCTGCATCGGAAGTGGTAGCCACGCCGATCTCCATGCTGCCCACTCCCTCGATGCTTTCGGTGGCAATCATGTTGGCGCAATTCTTCTCCCATTCCTTCAGGCGTATTGGGAAGCCATCTCCACCGGCACTGGCAATGCGGTGGTTCTCCGCCAGGATGCCCCTCACCCGCAGCCTGAGGTCGTCCCACCTCTTCCTTCATTCGCGCACAGTGCGCGTGCTGCTGCCCACGGCGCTGACTTTGACAGCCACCTCCTCCCAGATGGCTTTCTTCTTCAGCAAGGTGGCACGGCGCATGTCATTGGCAAAGACTACCTCTGCATGCTCTGCAAGGGTCTGTGTCAACATGACCAGTTCCTCGTTAGTATACTTTTCCTTCCGCTACCTGTCACAGGTTTTCTTCAAGGCCTTGGGCATGATGCAGGTGTCACGGATGATTTCACACAGCTCCCAACTCCAAAATGGTCCAGGGGGCAGAGGATGGTAATGGATTGTGTTTTTAAAGATGGCCGCCGTGCTCTTTCCCGTTCCGGTGCGATGATGCTATTTTCGGTTCCGCAATTTAACGGTCGATGCTAATAGCGGTCACCGCTAATAGCGGTGACTGCTAATAGCATGTACAGTGAGGGCGGAGGTGCTATCAGCACTTTGGGTGGGCCCGGTAAGGTGCTTTTGCGGCATGGCGGTAGGGTCATTTACCGGCATGGCCCTATGCGCGTGTCCGCTTACTCGTAATGGTACGCTATTGGCGGTCTCCTGTGAGGGTGGACACGCTAATAGAGCCATGCCGGTAAATCCCGTTTTTTAGCACCTACCGTGTAATGAGGCCCATTGAGAGGTATAAATTGAATGGATTTCCGTTGCATGTTAATACTTCGATGGGACGTCTGCCTGGGACGGGTAGTAAACTTCCGACTCTTAAGGTGACTAAAGACGTTTTGATGTGGTGGTTGAGTCTCTTTCAAGGGAACTTGTACTTGCACTATGGAGCATCTATTTGGTTTATTCCAAGTTTACAACTTGCCAATAAACCTTTTTTGTTGGAGTCGTTGGGTCTCGAAAGGGGTTCTATTTATCAGAGATGTGGTGCGTGATGGCTGTATATTGTCATTCGAGGAGTTGCAGAGGACGTTTCATTTGGCAGGGAGGGAACTGAGTAGGTTTGTCAAGTTGAAAGCTCTATTTAGTGAAAGATTGGCAATGTTGTCAGGACCGTTGGAAGTGGTGTCGGCGGGTGGTCAGATTCTTCTGTCATCACCGCGAATGGTAAGCACTTATAATGGTTTGATGCCGATATGTTCTAAGGCTGTTGATGCTGACAGGAGTGTGTTGGAGAGGTGGAAACAGGAGTTGGGCTGTGACATTACAGAAAAAGAATGGGAATCTATGTGGAATGTAGGTTATAGAAGTAGGTTGGATCTCAGGTTGAGATTGATTCATTTGAAAATATTAGGGCATCTGTATTGGACTCCATTGCGTATGCATAAATTTGGATTAACTGATGATGACCTGTGTTGGGGATGTGGGGAGGAAAAGGGAACGTTAATTCACATGTTATGGTATTGTCCTAGGGTGTTAGAATTTTGGGTGGGAATGTTGGATAGGCTGGAGGCGATCTTGTCCATAAGTTTTCCCAGGATGCCTATGCAGGTGTTGCTGTTGTCAGGTAAGGGACATTGTGCGGTTGCTCGTCGGTACGGACATTGGGTTGATAAAGCTCTTGTGGTTGCAGTGAAACAGGTACTGATGGTGTGGAAGACGAGGAAGAAGCCCAAAGTGGAGAATTGGATTAATGATTTGTTGGTATTGTCAAACTTTGAGCGGGTGTGAGACAAGGCAAGGAAAACAAGTATCAAGCTCTTTGGAAACCATTTACAGATTTATATGGTGACTGTGTATCTGAGGATTAGTTGTTCCTATTGGATCCGGCTACCTGCTGTTGTATATGTGTGTTAGCTGAGGATCCCCCCTGTTTTGTTTTTGTTCTGTTTTATGTAGTCGGTGTGTTGTCTTTATGTTTTTGTACTGTTCTGTGTTGCAGTTTTTATCAAGTTATTTTGTGATTAGGTGTTTTATTTTGAGAAAGGTACGAAGTTTGTCTTGTATTATCTGAAATGTTTTAATATTTATACATGCTTTGGCTTCTTTTGCTTCCATGCCTATGTAAAATTGAGTGTTGCGTTCTATGCTCTGTTTGAACATTTGGTGATGTACATTTTGATTATTGTAAATCTTGAAAATAAATGAATTAAAACATTTTAAAAAATTACAGACCCAGCACACACTATCTTCCTATAGAGTGCTGGAGGGGTTGCCTAGCATCCCCTGAGTCAAAACACTCTTGTAACAATAAAATGTGACCCTTTCCTACTATAAATGGCCGGTGGCAGTGGTTTAGATCTAACTACCATGATTTTTCCCGACCGCCAACAACGGTAGCTAAAAATCAGGTCAGCCATGATTTTCAATATGGCACCCAAGACCTATCTGTAAAAACAGACTCTGGTCGACTTTTTTCGGCATTCCTTTTAGGGAAGGTCCTTCTTGTGTTTGTCTCTGCGCGCCAAACAAGGTTTGGTCCCTTTGTTTGTTGGCCTTTAGCCTGAGTGTCTGGGGTGGACAGGATGTGAGGGAGGTGCCCGAAACTCCCTGTGCTTAGTCTCCTACGAGCCCTGAATGCACTCTGGCATGATTGGCCAGCTGGCTATGCGGCAAGGACAGCCACCCTGCTTTGTGAGTGACAGCCAGGCTGGAATGAATGGGGGAAAACTGTTTAAAAGCAGTTCTCTGGGACTTGGAAAGCAGAGTCGACCACTGGAACAAAAGAACCGAAGACAAGCTGAAGGAAGAGGACTGCTGCAACTCCTGGATGACCATTGAAGCCCTGCTGCAAGTCCGAATTGCCTGAAACTCCATCGACAGAGAAGCCCTTCAAGGTTAACTTCTTGCCTTGATTTTGGTGGGAACAACCAACTCGCAAGCCGCATGGACACCGTCTCCTCCTGGTCGAATTTTCTGCAGAGTGCTGTGGAAAACCAGATAGCCAGTGAGAAGGATACCAGTTTGTGGTCTTTAAGGCACTCACACCTTAAACTGACGTTTTGCTAAGATTGTGGCATCATCCGTGGGCAGTGCAGGAACCTCTTGACATCCTCCTTCTTGTGTCCACGACTGAAGCTCAGGAACAGCAAAATCTGCTCGAACTGCCAGGAACAACTGCCTCAGCTACAGCCCTTCTCCAATTCAAACGTACTGTGCAAACGCTGTCCGGAAATCTTTTCGGTCATTGCGAAAGTTTGGGAACCTTCCCAACTTCGAAGGCTTGTCTTTCCCTAAACATTTGTCTAACTTTTCGCCTAGCCAAATTCTTCTAAACCCTGTGGCAAAGACTAAACCGTTTACTACCAGAACTGTGCTACCCTATACAAAGACTCTGAACCATTGACTTTGGTCCAGGCCCATGAATTGAATTGCGGGTTGTAGTTTACTGAAACCCTTTGCCCTGACTATGCAAGTATGTGTGCTGTTGGTTCTGATAACCTTGTCTTTTTACCCCTTTATTAAGTATTTGAAGTGCCATTTTGCTCCCACTTCAGGGGAGCTGAACTTGTTCAATACTTATTGGTTGTCTATTTGTAGTGTATTAGTATATGATATTGAGCTGCTCTTGCTAGTGCAATGTTTTCAAATTGACTGTGTAAATACATGTATATCCGTTAACTAGCAAACCTTGAGTAAAGTGTATGTTTGAATCACTATTTGTTGGCCCTATGTGTAACTTGTCCTACTGCTCACTCAGCTCTTGAGATAAGTCTGGCTGCTCAGCCATGGCTACCACTTAACTGTTTAGTACAGGCTTGTACCAAAGGTGAAATTGCACTGCCACTTGTCGGCTTAATTACATGTAATGTTCCCAAAGGGTACTGCATGTGATTCTGCCAGATACATTGAGTCAAGAAAAAGCACACGCAAACCATGTGATTCATCTGCCACATGATAGTATGCGTAAACTTCAACTTGCGTAGTAAGCAATGCGTATGAAAAATGCAACACCCAACAAACCAATATCTACAGCCACAATACCATCAAAGCTATCATGCACGGACACGGCAGGAGGAGGAGGATGCTCACGGCCTGGATTTTCACAGCATGCATCAGAGGACCAGGTATATGCCAGGCACAGGTCCCCCCATATGTTCCTAGATCTCATCAAGGAAAGGGAAGATGGCTTAGCATCACCCACCATCTGCTCCCAGGCCCTTCCCCCCTAGAAAAAATGCTGACTGCACTCCATTTCATTGCAACTGGGTCCTTCCGCCCAACCACTGAAATAGTTGGTGGGTTATCGCAGTCCACCCAATCCCCCTCTCTACGCCAGGTATTGGCATCCATAACAGCCTGTGCATGTGTGCGCAGGCACATATACATGCCCCGAACACTGGTGGAAAGGCAAGCACTGATCCAGGAATTGTATGCAGTGGAACACTTCCCCCATGTACTAGGTGCAATTTTATTTTTATTTTCTATTTTTTGAATTTATGAAGTGCACAAAGTGGCTCTGGGGCATCGTGGGGCTGGCACAATTGACCACACACATGCTGCGCTACATCCGCCTTCCCACCATGAATGACGGAGCACATCTACAGAATCGAAAGCACTGGACCTTCAGTAATGTGCAGGTAGTGTACGATCCCAATGGAATCATCATGGAAGTGTATGCCAATTTCCCGGGCAGCACACATGATAGCTACATTTTCGGCCAGTAACGACTGCAACAGGCCCTGGCATCTGGAAAACATGGAAATGCATGGTTCATCATTGAGTATGTATGGTCATGCACATACATGCATTTGACACACTGAACAATAGACGTTGACAATAAATGACAATGACAACCATGTACACATTTACAGGGGACAGTGCCTACCCCTGTCAACATTCATGATGACACCAATCCAGAATCCCACAACACTAGCTTAGGTGAGATACAATACAACACAAATAGCACACGGAGAGGCTGCACGCACCCAGCTGGGACAATCATCACTCACATAAATAACATCCCCTGTGTAGCACACACATACTGAAGCCACATCCCAGGTGCCATTCAATGATGAATTGGGGCCTATTCTTCGTGCCCACAACAACAATGTGAGAATGTGCCCCTGGGAGGGCACAATTGTGTGCATCCATTAGACAGAAAACAACATGCACAAACCGAGCCCCAGAAAATACCTGTAAGTGGGAGTATACTACTCACACTTTGCAGAGATGGGAGTAAAATGATACAGCAGTCAAACCATAATTCGGCTTTTCACAAAACAAAACACTTATCACAGTAAATAAAAAAGAAAAAGAACCTTTTGTAAAATTAAATCTCATTTGCAAGAATTCAAAAAAAGAAAGAATTTACATTTGAAAGAAAATAAATCAGAAAGATTTCTATAAAAACAGTTTTGCAGTTGACATATCTGAAGATAAAAAAAAATGAGCCAAAGAAAAAACAATAACAATATCCAGCTTTATCTGCTCCAAATCATCATTTCCCTTTTAAAGAAACACCTAATCAACACTTAAAACGATCTCAGCAATCTCCATTCTTTTATAAGTTTAACCACTTCAAAGGTTAAAAAGGCTAAAAAGGCTTCATTACTTGATGCTAGCCTCTTCCAAAAACAATCTGTTTCCAATGACCAGTTATGACTAACACATCTTGCTAGTCTTAATTCCCTCAGTTCTAAAATTCCCAGACAGACCATCAGCAAATATCTCACTGTGAATCTGCCCTATCGCATTTCTGGCAGATGTTGTTAGTTAACTCTACGCCATGTCTAATGTTTTGGATTTCGAGAGTTGCCGATAAATTTAGGTGAAATCTCAAAAATGTTGTTCAAGTAACTGGGTCTGGAAATTTCTTCAAATACAAAAAAGATCTTGGTTTATCCGTTGGGGTCCGTTGGGGTCATGGAGGCAAAAACCTTAGAGGATCTCAATGTGTCAATGGTTCTGATCCAATCCCTTCTTTTCATAGGTTCATTAACCTTCAAGGGATTTTGGATCAGAACCTCTTCCAAACATTCCGACTCCAAGAAGATTGTAGTGCATAGTCCTTTCAAGTTGTTCTAAAAAACCTTTAACGACCCTTGCATCAAAACAAAGGCCTCCTCCTAGAGAGAACCCAGAGGTGGAGCCAAAATCAATCTAAAGAGAGAGATCCACTTCCATTCAAGACATGCTCTCAGAGATGTGAGTCCCAACTCGTATCACAGGCATGCTATTGGGACACGGTTCTGGAGGCCCTGGACTGGTCTCCATAACTTTCCCTCCAATCTATCCCAGTCTATTAGTTGTGCCTGGGGGTTGGTATCAAAAGCATATAGTAATGTTGAAATGACATTACCAATATAGTATCTGATAATAGGGATAATGGATAATTTACCAAATTTGCTTATTATTCTTTTTTCATTTGTGAGCCTAGTTGTAATATTTTAGCCTCCAGAGTTGATAATACAAACCCCTTATTGGGAAAAGATCTAAACAAAGAGCCTAAGTAAGGTACCTCTTTCGTTATGGGATCACATGGTTGTCTATACGCCAAGTGAAAGGTTTAGTGATCTTTAATGGATGTTTACATACTAGGACTTTACATTTCTCAGGATTGAGCTTCAGGTCATTCAAATCTGCATAGTTTTGAAGAGCTAGAAGAAGCTGTTGAAGACCCATCTGGGTGTGATCTAGCAAAACAATATCATTGGCGTATGCCAACCAGTTGATTTTCGTACTACCCAGTCTGAGACTTGCTCTGGCCGGTTCTTTTAGCAACCTGGCGACACTGGATAGGTACAGATTATACACGAAACGAGCTACTAAGCACCCCTGGCGTACACCCCTCTTAATCCCTATAGATTTAGAGAGTTTCACTGCCTTATTCCGTCTAACTTGAAGCTCTGAGTTCTTATGTAAATCTATCTAATGCCCAGGAGGTTATCCGGTAAGCCCCACTCTCCTAGCTTACCCCATAGGTGATCCCTATTGATGGTATTGAAGGCTTGGGATAAAACTATCCAAGCACCAAATAGCAGTAAGCCACCTTGCGAATAGGACCCCCCTCTCACACTACTTAAGACAAGGCAATAATTAAGGGATGTTGAAAGACGTCTCCTAACGCCTATCTGCTGTTTAGGGATGATACCCTCTGTGTTTGCCCATGTTTCCAGATCACGCAACACTGAGCCAGCAAAGATTTTACCATCGGCATCCAACAGAGAGATTTGGCGATGGATTGAAGGTGCCAGATGATCCCCTCTCTTGTAAATAGGTATAGTAATCACCCTTTTCCATGACTCAGGTATTTGTTAAGTATCTAATATTCTGGAAAACAGAGCTGCCAAGATTCAGGCCCATGGATCCGGATCTCATTTTAGGATCTCATTACTTAGTCCATTAGGGCCTGAGGCTCTCGAAGACAAATATTTCATTATCAATATTTGTATCTCCTCTTGAGATATTGAGTGACCACGCCACATCATTAGCAGTCTTGATGCTGACCGTGCTCTCCGCACCATAGAGGTTTGAAAAATGGTCAACCCAAACTTGTTCTTCTATCACCCCATCCTGAGCTGCGTTGACAGACTTGTCTAGCCAGCCAATAATGGACTAGAAATTATGTGATTTCTTTAAACAAATCCCCCGCAGCATATGTTCTCCCTAAGCAGTGGCATTTGAGAGACCTTGACAAGTTCATATAGTTGTTTTTTTAGGATTCTGGTCTCCCTCCCCAAATCTTGGGAATCTTTAAGAGGTATTTTTAGTTGTTTTAGGGTTTTTTCTCATTTCTCTTTTCTTTTTCCATATCTGGACATCAAATGATGCCTATGTTTAGGAGCCATTGGGGCAACTACCGCAGCAGGAGGGTTAATATCCCATAAGCATTCAACACATCTATTTGGCTCACATAATGATAATAACATCTTCTTTGACAGGTGACCAGAGGCCCTAGCCAGGGCTGTCACCAAGGCCCGGCCACCCTTCTTGAATCTAATGACCCTATTTCCAACATTATTCAAGATCAAGTCATCTTCAAAGAGGTCCGCCGATATATCCACCTTTATATCAAAGACCGCTTCCAATATTGCATGATCACTCGGGGTCCCGTTAGAAACAGGAAAATCGGCACATCTTTTAAACAGAGTTCTAGATAGGAAAAGATAATCTATTATTAAAAAGCTTTCCTCCCTGTTCCAAGTGGGTTCGGGAGGAAAATCCCCATTCCCATTGGCCATTAATGAATCCCATTCTTGCAGAGAGTTACACCATAGCACCCCATTCTTTGTTAGTTGCTTATACATCAAAGACCCCTGGGCTCCCCCTTTTATACATGGTGAGTTAAAATCACCCATGACCAGAAGTTTATGGTCAGGATATTGGACTGACCAAAGGAGAAACAATTCTGATAGAGTTTGATGGACAACAAGCAGATCAAGACTCAGAGGGCTCCAGTAAATATTAACTATGATCCCTTTGAGACTTGACCTCTCTGAGCCAAGCTCAGTTTTCACCGGCAAAATACCTGTGACCTCATCAGACAGTAGACAGATTGGAAAAAAAGTTCTTATTACAGGCAATACATAGCCCCCCCGAGTGCCGTCCAGTCCCCCCCAAAGACCAGTTGGTGAAACACTGAGAAGCCATCCAATCTAAATGCAACTTTTAACCATGTCTCTTGGAAGATAATAAAGTCAAATTTGCCAAAAATATAAGCCCCTTATTTTCCATGCTGAAAGATCTATGACCCCTTGTGTTCCAGATCTCAATGTTAACCAACTCTTTCACTACAGCATCTTCTCAGGTAGGGCCAACTTGAGAAAGATTTGTGCAACGATCTCTGTAACCAGGGACCATACGTTTGAAGGCATTGTTAAACAGTAATTATATAGTACCTCCTCAGTATTTATATTGGCCTAAGCTTATTCACGCTACATGGAAAACCGCTTTGCAAGGTTCTGATTTTTGGGTTAACTTTGCTGTCATTTTAAGATTCATCCGCCATTTTGATTTCTACTCGTATGTTCTTCGTTCTAAAATGGTGGACTATGTTTTCGACTTACAACCAAGCCTTCCGACCTTTGAGTTCTGTTAATGTTTAGGTTGTCCGAGAGCCGACTGTTTAGACTAAGAAATGAGACCTTGTGCTTCGTATGAACTGTTATTCAAGTGTTGTCTCTGCTCACAAGACTCATTCTAGTGTAAACATTGGGACAATGAAGAACACGCCTCGAGCATATGCGTTAGCTGAACTGCATTGAAAAGGAACTTAGTATAAGGTTTACCGTAGGATCCAAGAACATACATTGCTATTGTGTCTTCATGGAAATGCAAACCTATGTAATCCTTTGCATAATATTGTATAATCTGTATGTGAACTAGGCACGAACTCTAGACCACAAATTATTAACGTGAAGAGAGGCTGGACAATATTACACATATTGTATAAAAGTACGAATGTTTAGATGTTCATCTCTCTCACACCTCTCCTTGTCGGCTGGTACACACTGCAAGGTGTTGGGAGCCAGATAGCTATCTGTTTTGATTTGTGATCTGTACAGTAATAAAAGATCTGTCAATCTTTTCAGCCTGTGATTGGTGTATTTCCTTTGTGGTACTCAGCCTCAATATTTCTTTGTTCTTTCAGATGGCGCCCGAATAGGGGCCCTCAAGATTGATGCCACCTCGTTGAAGAGTTGACGCGGCTATCGGACCGGGATCGGCAGGTGAGAAAAGGGGGCCCCTTCTTGGATGAGATGTGACACCTCAACAGTACTGCATGATCCGATCCCTAGACGGTGAGCTAGCGGACCGAGATGGCATCTTGATGAGGGTCCATGTATCGAGGCAGGCAGTTTTGCCAAAATCACCAACCACAAATGTCCTTTTTTGTCCTTTGTAATCCAATTGGACCTCCCTTTGTCCTTTGAATCAGGTGAGCTGTGCCCCGATTCCTAAGTATCCTGATATTTGGTTGTATTATTGTACTCGTGAGTAGAATCGACGCCAGGTAACACCAGTAATCTTACATGCCTGGGAAATTGTCTTTCTGTTTCAGGGCGTTATTCCGCAGAGACAGACAATCTTTGGAATTTGGCTGTCCGGCATCACAGGACGGGTCGCCGGCATGTACTATGTACTGTAAGTACAGCATTGGTAGTATAGTATTCAGTGATATTTGGCACAGACAAACTAGACATGCTTCCGAACTTCAGTGGACAATCAATGGTAGTTTTGAGATTGCACGAATAGAGTATTTAGAATCCATATTGTTAAAGAAAAAAGCTAGAACTGCAGCATGTGATGTAATACAAAATTGGAAAAAGGAAGCTATGCAGCATCTTAAGAGTAAGGAGAAGCATGCACGTCGTCACATATCAAACCCAGAAAAGGCATTATTGTATGATCAACAAAAACAGTCAGAGTCTGTTAGAAACATGGATAGGGCTTTTCAACTTGGTAATCAGAAAATATATACATCTAAAGATGTTCATGCCTCAGACAAACTAATTGATAAACTCTTAAATGAACGTAGGCCTGGTGCCACTGCACCACCTCCCTATGTACCTCTTCCCGTTGTCTTACCTCTTCCTGCTGTCATTCCTCCTCCCGTAGCAATTCCTGTTCTTCCTGTTGCTCCTCCGCCACCAGTTATTGCTCCGCTTCCTGTTGTTGTTCCTCCGTCTGTACCTTCATTGACTGTTAATGTTCCAACAGATCCACCTTCTTTGCCAGTGGTAGTGTCTCCACTAGGATTTGTCTACTCTCTCCTTTCCAAGCGGTTCTGCTCCGCTTGTAGCTGATAAAAAAGTGAATGCTGAATCAAAAGTTATAACACGGAACACAGTTTCCAAAGAGAAGAGGAAAGATTTGAATGCATGGGCTAAGCAATGTATAGAGAAAGGTGAACAATCTACTGTCTTAGCTACACTCTTTAATCTAGAAAGTATTCCCGATCAGAATGTCTTTATTGAGGGGATGGGGATACATTTGGCTGTAATGTGGAATAGATTGACGGACACAAATGTCCCTCAAAGGTTGAGGGATTTGAATGTTTTAGCTTATTCAGGGGATTCTGGGGAGAAAGTACATGAGCATATTGAGAGGGTTTTTGAGTTTAGAAGGGAGTTATAGCGGTTACAGAATAATGAAGTAGATGGTGATAGTTTGGATGCTTTTCATGTGCTGAAACGGTTCCTTCCTCTTTGTAAGTCAACGAGTGAAGAAACGCAAATTTGCACGAGGGATGAGCCTAGATGGATTTCAGATATGTTGATATCTCCCGTAGAAGTCTATGATACGTATAGTCAGTATACTCCAGAAATGCAGAGGAAAGTGTTACAGGTAATGGTAGAATACTTGCAGGATAAATGTATAAAGAAAAAGATGTGTGGTCCCGCAGAATTATTGAATATTTATAAGAGAGCTTTTGCGTCTGATACTACTTCCACCACTCTAGTGCTCGATTTGGCGGTGTTGCTTAGTAAACTTTTGGAGCTGCCTACTTCTCAGTTGCCTATGAGAGAGGTTCCTCCGACATTCGTTCCTAAGGTTGAGATTCCGGCTAATGTTGCAACGGGTGCAGCAGCCTATGATATTGCAGCTCACTATGTATCACAGTTTGTTCACGTCCCGTTCTCAAGACAGGAAGTGAATACTATTAGACAGTCGATTCCAGAAATGAGGAAGAATCCAACTGGGTTTTATAAAGAAATAGAATCTGTCTTGCATTCGTCAATTTTCACTTTGGGTGATATAGATTTGTTGTTTCCGGTGCTCCTACCTGCGGATTTATGGAAACAGATTAGGACTGTAGATGATCCAGTGGGGTTAGGTGACACATGGATTAACTTGGTTAGGTTAGATGGAGAAAGGACAGCTGGTGAAAGACCACCGCAGGTGATACTGACTTTGCCATATAGAATAGTAACAAAATTGAAGACTTTAATTCCAGAGAGAAGGATTGTTTGGGACAAACTTACTGCTTGTACCCAAGGAAAATCTGTAGGTGCTACCGAATTCTTTAATTGGTTCGAACAAGTATTCTCAGATTTTAGCGGACAGGATTTAAGCACTGAGTCAGGAAAAAGATTGTTTGTTGGATAAGTTTGTGTGTGGATTGTTGCCTGATATCCAGTCACAAATTATGACTTCCGAGAGTGCTTGGCAAGCTAAATCCCAGTCCAAAGTATTGCATGTGGCTCAGTATTACGAGAATAGAGTCAATAATAAGAAAGAAAGGATTGAAAAGAAAAGGGGTGATCTAAAAACCAAAGTATTCCTGCAACAGATGGTCAAAGGGCCTAGAGGTGGAAGTGCACAGTTTCGAGGTCAGTTTGTTCCACAAAGTAATGCACCGTTAGATCCTGTACATGCAAACCAATGTGCTTATTGCAGAGAAGAGGGTCATTGGCAAGCACAATGCCAGATCCTCCAGCAGAGGTCGAATAACACATATGGTGTCATGGGTAGACGATCCAGGGGCTGCCCTGCGGTAGGGGGTCCTGGCAGAAGCCAGTTCGCTCAAAATTCTCAGTCTTTCTCACAAGATAATCAGCAACCTACTGTAGATAGCAGAAATATTTTTGATAATCCTTCAACTGCCTATCTTTCTGAAGATTTTGTCTTCGATGAAATATTGTTTGGTTTGGACAGCCCGAAGCAGGGTCTGGAAACGACGCCTATTACCGTTAATCAGAAAGGTCCCTACATTGAGATTATGGTGGGGAATAGGAAGCATCTATTTTTGATAGACACAGAAGCACAGAAGCTTTCCATTGATCATTTACGGGTTCCAGACATTCCACTGTCAGGGCAGAATAACGTTTCAGTAGGGTTTTCTGGTACGCCAGTGGTTAGTCCGGTTTCTGTGCTGGTACCGATTTCACTGGGTCCATTTAGGGATCTTCTCACAACGAACTGTGGAGAGAATTTGTTGGGGTTGAATCTGTTGAAGGAGTTAAATGCGGTATTTCATTGTTCTTTGGATGGAGTGCGTTTGACGATTTCACCAGAGAAATGTTCTGCCTCACAATTTATGACTAGACCTTTGCCACCAGGATTTAATAAAGTTTCGGCGTGTTTATGGGCGATTGCAACAATGATGTTGTTATTTTGCAAATTGAGCCTGTTCAAATTGTTTTGAAACCAGGAGTTAAGTTGCCACAAATTTCACAATATAAGATTTCAGTTGATGGTGAGCAAGCTTTGAAGGTTATAGTTTCCGACTTTGTGCATCGTGGTGTAATTGAAGAAATTGCAGGAAGTTTGTGCAATAGCCCGATTTTACCGGTGTATAAGAATGGGGATAATGAAATTCCTTTCCGTTTCATTATCGATTTGCACAATATCAATAAAATTGTTGCCCCACAATTTCCAATTGTGCCTGATGTAACGATGATACTGACAATGATTCCAGCTTCTGCTACTCATTTCAGTATGGTGGATTTTAAGAATGCCTTCCTTAGCATTCACATACACGTCGATAGTAGATATTTGTTTGTGTTCAGCCAAAGGGGTACGCTCGTTTACATTTACCTGTGCGCCACAAGGGTACGAGTCCGAGCATTTATAGTAGGGCTTTGAAAGAGCAGCTCGATACACTTGAGTTGCCTTCTACTTGTACACTGCTACAGTATGTCGACAAACTTCTCTTAGTTGCAGGCTCAGAAAGTGCTTGCAAGGCAGGCACTGTGATATTGCTTATTCATCTAGCAAAGCATAGGCATAAATCTTCATTGAAAAAGTTTCAGTATTGTCGACAGGAGGTCACCTATTTAAGCTATCTCCTGTCAAAGGAGGGAAGAAGATTGACACCTGAACAAATTAAAAGCATTTCTAGCATGTCTGTCCCAAATACACAGAAGGAAGTCAGAGCCTTGATAGGAATGGCTTCTTACTGTAGACTGTGGATCCCTAATTTCTCACTAGTGATCAAACCAATGTTGGCATTGACAAAGACGGGCATTTCTTTGGCACTACCGTGGAACTTAGAACACCAGAAAGCTTTTGATCTGCTCAAGACTGCGCTGTGTTCAGCACCAGTTTGGGCGAACCAAATTATGATTAGGCTTTCGAGTTGTATGTGCATGAACGTGATGGATGTGCTTTGGCTGTGTTAACGCAGGAACATGGGGGGAAGAATAGACAATGCGGTTATTTTTCCTCCGCACTTGATCCTGTTGCATGCGCTTTGCCGAGATGCTGCTGTGTCTGTAAAGCAGAGTGAGGGCATGGTTTTAGGCCATACTTTGACCGTGTTGGTACCTCACTCTGTAGACATTCTATTAAATAGAACACAAACACAACAATCTACTTCCCCACAATTAAAAAGATATGAACTGATCCTATTTGCACCACATATTCAAATTAAAAGGTGTTGTGTATTGAATCTGGCTGAATTGTTACCTCTTCCGCAAGATATTGCTTGCAGTGACAAAATGTCACATGACTGCCTTTATACCACAGAACAAGAAACTAAAGGCAGGATTGATTTAAATGATACACCTCTGACTTATCCACAAGGGGGGCTGTTTTGCGATGGCTCCTGCTTCATACTTCCAGATGGTACCTCCACCGCTGCTTATGCCATCACTACACTAAGCACGATCATGTAAACCAAGAGAATTTCGCATAACTCTGCGCAGGCCCAGTGATTATTGCACTGACTCGAGCTTGTGAACTTTCTGAAGGGCTTAGAGTGAACATATTTACTGACAGTCAGTATGCCTTTGGGGTGGTTCACAACTTCTGTAGATTATGGGCAGAACGAGGTTTCTTGACCTCACACAGAACGAAAATCCAACATGGCACCTTGATAGTTCAGCTACTTTCGGCACTAGCGCTTCCTACTCAACTAGCAATCATGAAGTGCGCAGCACAACAGAAAATAGTAGATGACATAGGGAAAGGGAACGCTTTTGCTGACAGAATAACTAAACAGACTGCTACTGATTTATACTCAGAAATTTATGTTACAAAGGAAACCACAAACACTTGTACAGTAGATGAAGTGATTGACTCAATAAAGAATATTCAAGTTGATGCCACTCTAGAAGAACCTAAACATTGGGCCGAGGGTTTGGCAAAGTTGGATGAGGAAGGGTGTTGGGTAGACAATTCAAAAGGAAGATGGATGCTACCCAATGCATATGTCACTGCCATGATCAAAATGTCCAATGGTCCCACTCATATATGTGCTAGGAAAATCTGTAAAATGCTAGAATCTGTCTGGGTGAATGCTAACATCGCAAAAACTGCTGAGCGTTTTGTCCAGAATTGTATGGTTTGCTTACAGCATAATACGGGGAAGTGTACGACGACACTGAGGGGTAGTTTTGGTCCCCCCTCTGTGCCTTTTGAAGTGATTCATTTCGACTTCATCGAGATGGAGCAATGTCATAACTACAAATATGTTTTAGTAGTCATTTGTGCCTTTAACAAGTGGGTTGAAGCCTTCCTGTGAAAGATGCTACAGCAGTGACAATGGCGAAAACCATGCTTAAGGAGTATTTTCCTAGGTTTGGTTTGCCGAGGGTCATCTGGTCAGATAATGGCCCACATTTTATCGCTGCTGTTATTCTGCAACTATGCGCAGGATTACAGATCGATAAACGGTCCATTCAGCTAGACACGCTCAAAGTGTTGGACTTGTAGAGCGCCATAATGGTATCTTGAAGAATAAAATTGCCAAGGTCTGTGCTAGCAGTAATTTGAAATGGCCAGACGCTTTACCTATAGCACTTCTGTCCATGCGGACAACCCCACAGACTAGAACTGGACTCTCTCCCTACAAAATTATTATTGGGAGGTCAGCTAACTTTTGGAGTTTGCCAAAGCCAAAAGAAATGAAGGATGTAGAGCATTTGCTTCTTTCTGAATACTGTGACCATTTAACTCAAAACTTGTATTTGATTTATCAACAGGTGCATAAGCCCTCCCAGTTAAATACAAGGGGCCAGGTCACAGAATTCGACTGGGTGACTGGGTGCTCACAAAGTCATTTGAGAGAGCATCCAGCCACACACCGTGCTGGAGAGGACTGTTTCAGGTCCTGTTACCCACACAGACTGCTGTACGAGTAGATGGCAGACGACAATGGATACACGCGACACACATCAAGAGGATACCTTTCCCTTTGCCACATGACGGAGAAGAAAAGAAGAAAACTACTTGCTCTGTTCCTGGTGATCAATCGGTCTTGAACAACAGCAAGGGTTTTTTGGAGACTCTTCCTGAGCCCGTGGGGCCTGGGGAGACTTCTGCTTTGTCTCTGAATTATTCTTCTAATCTTTAGGCACCCTTGAGCAACCTTGCCTCTGTTTCACCACTTCCATTAGGAAGCAACGACACACTGTTCACAGATCACGCAGTACCTGGAGTCTCAAGGTATGATCTGCGTCCATGGCAATAGATTTACAGCGCAGCACAGCTGTGCCCACAGGAAACGTCTGTCCGGCAAAAGCTATCTTCAATCAAGATCACGTGGTCAGGAGATCACCAGCAAAGGAAATACAGTGTTTATCGCAGAAACTTTTTCTGGAAAGAGCTTCGAGGAACAATGCCTGTCGCTAGCTCTACTCATACAGAGCAACCGATCGATTGTGTGGCTAAGAAAGACATTGGACAGAAAAATACATGGTCCTTGAGGACGTATTGTTTCCTTGTAATTATGTTAACCGGTCTGACAGTAGTAATTGCTCTTGGGTTTTGGTACATTGAAGGTGTGTGCCCACTTGAAACATGTTTACCTACTGAAAGTGTTCCCACTATGTCTACACCTTTCGTGCATCTGTACACTCTATCTCCTAGGGATTCCCAGCACAAACAGAGCTATCACAACAATACACTTTTGTTAATTATGAATGCGACTCATCCGATCTTTAATAGAACTAATTGCTGGATCTGTTCACATTTGCCACAACACGGGGAAAACGGGTTGGGCTGGTATATTCATCATTTACCTCTAACTATTGCATGCTACGCCTCTTTAATGGCATTATTCTTTGGTCATTGGAATGACAGCATCTCAGCGAATTTTGACGTGACTAATTTAAATGATTTTTAAAGGCGAGTCCTGACGCCTCTAGGATAGGAGCAAGCTTAACGCTGCCTCTATTAGGCCTTCCGATAGACTTTCTAGACCTTTTCAATTGCTAATTTCTTTCAAGATTGCTCCCGTAGGCAACCGCAATGCTACGCCTCCTTCCTATACTATCAATGACATCCCCAACTCTGTTTCCTTCTGCATACAATGAAATGGTTCTCAGTCAATGGGTACTTTTGAGGGCTGTACACATTTTGCAAACTTGACTAGTGAGGAGAGACCTTTGTATGTAGGGGATCCTGTTTATTTCATTTGTGGTCATGAAGCTTATCTGTGGCTACCTAGGGATTGGCAGGGTACTTTATTTGGGTATCTTGCTACCGGGGGTATATGTTGCTAGCACCTCTGAGGTCTCTAGGGCTCATCCAAGGTGGGATGAGAACAGTGAAACTCCTTCACAAGTCATGGGTGATGTAGCAAAATCCTTTGTGCCATTTTGGGGAAAGATCATGAATTCTGAGGATATTAGGAGACTAGCAAGAGTATTGGAGAGAACCATCAACCGGACCACTGATATACTCTACAACATGACACTAGAACAGAAAGCAATTAGATTAGTGGCTCTTCAGATCTGGATGGTGTTAGACGTCATCCTGGCTGAGCGTGGTGGAGTATGTAAATTGGTGGGATCTGCTTGTTGCATTTTCGTACCTGACTCCTCCCCAACCTTATTCAAGGCAATACAAAATCTGCATTTCCAAAGTACAGAAGTGCATGTTCCCGAGGGAAACTAGGATCTTAGTACTTGGTTCTGGGACTTTTTACGGTTTTGGGGATGGAAACTCCTTTCAGTCTTAATGGTAATCCTTGGTATTCTGTTTTTCTGTTGTTGTTGCATACAATGTCTTCTGTCATATATTCAATGTTAGGGGGATCTTGTGCGCAAACTGTAGGAACATTAGGACCGAAAATACACACACCTGAGAAAATGACTAATGTTTTTGTAATGAAGGATATTACTGTCAAAGATCTGATGGCAATTGATATATCTGATGAATGTGATTCAGGATGTATGGACATTGAAACGTGGAGTTATGAGTATAGCGAATATTTTTAGTAAGGCTCTTGGCTTAGGCCAAAAGGAGGGTTTGTTAAACGGTAATTATATAGTACCTCCTTAGTATTTATACTGGCCTAAACCTATTCACGCTACAAGGAAAACCGCGTTGCAAAGTTCCGATTTTTAGGTTAACTTCGCCTCCATTTTAAGATTCATCCGTCATTTTGATTTCTACTCGTATGTTCTTCATTCTAAAATGGTGGACTATGTTTTAGACTTGCAATCAAGCCTTCCGACCTTTGAGTTCTGTTAATGTTTAGGTTGTCTGAGAGCCGACTGTTTAGACTAAGCAATGAGGCATTGTGCTTCATATGAACTTTTATTCAAGTGTTGTCTGTGCTCACAAGACTCATACTTGTATAAACATTGGGACAATGAAGAACAAACCTCGAGCGTATGTGTTAGCTGAACTGCATTGAAAAGGAACTTAGTATAAGGCTTACTGTAGGATCCGAGAACATACATCGCTATTGTGTCTTCATTGAAATGCAAACCTATGTAATCCTTGCATCTGTATGTGAACTAGGCACAAACTATAGACCACGAATTATTAACATGAAGAGAGGCTGGACAATATTACACAAATTGTATAAAAGCATGAATGTTTAGATGTTCATCTCTCTCTCACCTCTCCTTGTCGGGTGGTACACACTGCAAGGTGTTGGGAGCCAGATAGCTATCTGTTTTACTTTCTGAACTGTACGGTAATAAAATATCTGTGAATCTTTTCAGCCCATGATTGGTGTATTTCCTTTGTGGTACTCAGCCTCGATATTTCTTTGTTCTTTCAGCATCTCCAGTTTCTGTGGTGCTTTATGCGTTGTCTGGAGTCCCTTAAATTGAGCTATTTTAGTGTTGGACAAAATTAACACATTTTAAAAAAAACATAACTAAGTAAAAATTGTTGGAACAAAAAAATGCAACAACTTGTCAACATTAAATTCTTTGCACTTAGTAATTCATGGCCATCAAAAGCAGCAAGTTCACTAATTCCAATCAGCCACTCAAAATTCTATTGCACGCCTGTGATACTGCATGCACTACAGTCTCAAACCTATCGATGTTGCTGCGAGTGTAAAAGCAGGGACACAAGATTCCACATGTTACATATATACTTTGAATCAGGAGACTCAACATCACATATTAAAATTACCACTGAGCATGAGCCAATTTGAAAGTGACCAAAAGTGGTTGACAAACTCCAAGGGTCTGATTCACAAAAGTGTCAACAAATAGAGACATCCAATAGGGAAACACTATTTGAATCATGCCCCAATCTGTATGGCTGTGTACAAATAACCAATACAGTCATAGCAACTTCAAATGACAGTGTCCATGTTGCACACCCATGATGAACTAATTCCCTGGCCATCGTTAAATGGAAAACTGTTGTGCACGTAGACGCCAAACCATACACATGAGAATAATAGTAGAAAGGCATATTACAAAATGGATGCAAACTACAAAGACATGTGAGGACAGTCCTGGACCCAGTATGCGTGTCCCACAACAAGAAAAAGGTTGAGTGGCCAAACCATTCCTGACAAAAACTATGCTCGCAATGCACAGTCACATCAAAGCTGTCATGTAGATCCAGAAAATGCAAGTGCACGGCAAGAAATATGCACATCTCATGTTATCCCTTGTGTGCCTGCACCAGCTGGACTGTGCAATCCATGGATGTCCCCCTCTGTTGGCATGTAAACCATCAAACCCTGATGCTGTGTCCTGTTCATGCATCCAGCAGCAACATCGCCTTCAATTGCAGCAACCATATTCACATGCAAAATGTCTCTGTAAAGAAAGACAACACAATGTGAGGGCTGCACCCAAACATACAGAAACATGTGCCCCCCTGAGTGTCATTTAACAAATGCAAATATTAACTCACCAGCCACCCATCACCATGTGTTCCGACACCCATGCAGCCAGATCCACCCACCTCATGCCAGTGAAACATGAACACACCACACAGTGACACCATACCCACCCACAACACCTTTACTGTCTTACGCCCTGAGTGGCATGCAGTGAAGGACCATGTAACACTTACCCATTATCATGCTGAAGGGACATTCCGTGCACTCACATTCAACCACAGTCAGTATGACACTGAGAGGGCCCCTAAAAAGAGACCACTAAAAGGATAGAAACTTAGGATCACTTTGGAAGTGTTAGGACAGTTTTTTCTGAAGTCCAACTAAGGGTTTAGTAAAACCATTCAACTGATGCAATACAAGACTCCACTCTTAGTATAAGGCTGTACCACCTGAGTTCAGGGTAGCGTAGACAGAGCAGGCAGGCTTATCTTAGGAGGGGGAGTGGGCAGTAGATGCAGTACAAGAGAAATTGTAATACATGTGATCCAAAGAAACACGGAAACACTATGGGCATCATCACGAGTCTGGTGGTAACCCTTAAATGCAGCGGTAGCACTATTAATGCCGCATTTAAGCATCCGCCAGATCATGGCCTTGGCGGATTTCCCCCCAGCTCTGAGCTAGGGGAAAAATCTGCGGCAAATTTGCTGATTGTCAGCGCTATTACCGTCGGCAAAAAATCCGCCGACGCTAATAGCGCAAATTTTCCCATTGGGCCCAATAGGGAATGAGGAATTCCCGAATGGGCACAATGGAGAATGGGCACTACCGTTCCGCCTAACCCGGGTTTGGCGGTTGGGCTAATATTGCCAGCGGTAATAGTGCCTGCATTACCGCCCAACTCGTGATGAGGCCATATGTATTGCAAAAATAAAGGATTTATTTAAATACAGATAGGCCAAGATAAATCTAGGGGTAAGTAAGTACTAAAACATTATAAGAAATCACAGTATACAAACACAACACTATACTTGAAATCCACAGCCCCAAGAATAGACCTTATTTGGAACACTTAACAGTAGTTCTAGGGAAGTCAAAACCTTGTTATACACGTTTAGTATAGGCCAAGCCTATTCTTTGGGAGTAAACAACCAATGGTTACATTCAGATTACATTCAGTAATGCAAGGGCAGTCAGCCCTTCCAGTTGTACAGTGAATCTTGGAAGAAATCACATAAACAGTCAACTGGACAATATACTTTTGTTGAAACACTTATCCTAGGTGCAGTAAAAACCTATAGCTACTTTTGTCATAACACACCGTTATACCAGGTGAGTAAAACCTAAGGATGTAATATACAATTACAGATGCTTTTGAAATCAGGGAACCCCAGATTGAGGTAAGCAATAACTCTGGCAACTTATTTGGGATGGCACACAGCTAACACAAGGTAAGTGAAACCTACATGCTTTAACTTCACAATGAAGGGGAAAGTAAAACCCAATGTCACACTTTACAGAATAGTTATTCTAGGTAGGCAACGACCTAATGTAGACTTATTAAGGACAGGCTAGCAGCAAGTCAGGGGAAGCAAGAACCAGTTGGGGGACACTCATACAGTTATCCTAACAGGACTAACCTGGTGATACCAAAAGTTTGAGGATACTCATACAATTACCCTACAGGAATAATCTGGTGAAACCAACACAATACTTTTGTAAAGAGGCACAACCTAATCACAGGAGAGTAAAATACCTCCACATCTACTTTCTATTAGACTGGAAAAACAGTGGCTAAGGAAGAACAGATTTTAACCATATTTGTAAGAATAGTGCATCACACAGTCAAGATCAGTAAGAACTTTTGTAATTGTTCACTCTTAGAATTACAGTTACCAACCAACTTGTTACAAGTAAATAAAGTACTTATTTATTTATTTATTTTCTAGGCAGAAGTCCCAATTCCTTCAAAGTCTTTCCCTTATTCGTGGAGCATGAGTGTTCTCAGTGGCAGAAGGGGGGTCACTGGGACTAGTGAACAACAGGTAGTGTTAGAATAAGCTCTTTAGTAGCAAAAGTCAGAGTTCCTTGGGAAAACTGGGCAAACAGGTGAGTACTTTACTTTTAGAGTTAAAAGAGGGTCCAAGGGCTTCACAGAAGACACCCCAGCAGAATTCTAGCAGTGGGACTGGGTGCACTGGATGACGGACCTTCCAATCACAGAAAACACCCCAGGGCTACACAGAAATCCCAAAAGGATTAAGGTAAGTATATACCCCAGCCAACACAGTACCTCAGCAATGAATACGAGATTATAGCAGGAGAACTTCCGGGTCTACAGCCAAATACCTGGTCAGTGGATTCCTTGTCCTGGAGATGGAACACAAGACCTCAGAAGGTACTTTGCAGCAGGGATTGATGACGAAGGCTCTAGGAAAGATATATCTTGCAGCTGAATGCAGTTCTGCAGATTTGGCGCCTTTTCACGGAGCACAAAAGAAGACAGAAAATCGCAGTTGAATTCTCATCATTTAAAAGGTTCAACATTCTTCTGAGGGGACTTTTAAGATTGATTTGTGTCTCTGGAGATACACCAAGATGCCCATGAAGTTTCAGCAAGTTTTGGAATTCGGAAGAACATGCACTGCACAGTGGCTGGAGGTCCCAGGGTATTGGGTTACTGCAAGAACGCAAGGTTGCAGCAACTCGTGGGATGGTTCAAAATGCAGGTCTTCTTAAGTCTAGTGGGACACATTAGGCTCTGGGTTTGGGTCATCGTTTTCAGAGACCCCAGGTCAATTGGATGGAAGGGCTGCAACAGACTCTGGTTACACAAGGCTCTCTGGTTGCTGACAATCATTTCTGCTGCTTTTCCTTTGTCACCCTCTTCAGTTTTCTGCTCCAGTGGTCAACATGACTTCAGCTTCCAGGTTTCCAGTATTTATCAGGAATTACAGCACAATCTATGCATTCTCTCCCCGCATTTTACAAGAAATGGGCGTCTGGTTGTCCAATCAGGACAGCCAGCGCCCCACTGGGATTTGTCCCAGTTGAAGCAAGGCGTAAGACAAAGGATGGGGACGTTTTGGACTCCTCCCCCACTTCTTGTGCTGACAGACTGACTGGAGCCTGGGTGGGGTGTCCAGGGGACTCCCGCCGAAGACAAAACTCACACAAAGGAATTTCCCAACCTGTATGTCAGGGAAAGGAACAAGAAATGACAAGAAATGCTAAACTGCCAGAAAAAGAAGACAGGGGCCATTTTGGTCAAATGAGCACACTTAGGTGCCTTTACTGCAGCTGTGATCACAGCCCGCATTAAAGGTGCACCAAATTAGTAAAAGGTATCATTGCCACCAGCCATTAAAGGTAAGCTTGTCACTGTAATAGAATTGTTACAGTTTTGATGTGAAAGGGGATACCTTGTAACTCCCCAGAACTCCACATAAGGTGGGGTGTGCTGGTTTCACAGAATAAAGTGTAAAAAGGGATCCAAGGATCCTTTCTACCCTTGGGAAATGTAGTTCACTCAAGGGTAGCACAAGAAAGTTAAATGGGGAACCCCTGGGGCAACCCAGCAACAACAGCACTTATTGCCAATAAGTTGTTAAACATGATGGGCCTCATTACACGGATGGCGCTAAGGGATTACCGGCACCGGTAAGGGCACCGGTGCTGGTAATCCGTTAGCACCATACTACGAGGTCCCTCAGCGGGTCCCGTCCTTGACGTGTGGCCAGACCACACGTTAAGGAAGGGACCCACAGAGGGACTTCAGGGCAAACAACGGTACCACTAATAGCGGTACCTGCTCCTTCCCCATTCTCATTGAGCCCTATAGGGCTCAAATGGGAATGGGGAAGAGCCTTGGTGAATGGGGAATTACCGCCCCGCCAACCATGGAATGGGGCGGTAATTCCCCCATTCACCAAGGCGGAATTGGTAAAATACCGGCGGCAACGATGGCGCTAATAGCGCCATGGTTACCGCCGTCCGTGTAATGAGGCCCGATATCTTTAAAAAGACACTATGGAGAGTCTTAAAAATTACACCCATAAAAAGTTAAAGATTAGGTGAGTGTGGAAAAAGGTTCCCACTCACTAGGGTATTAATGAAAAATATCCCACTAGAAAAGCAAAAAGTTCTGAGTTTGAACCAGGAAAGGAAGATTTACCAGCTCTGTGGGAAATCTTACCTAACAGGAAGTACTCCCAATGCCACGATAAGGCATCCCCTCATTAGCATGGCACTGGGACAGTGCAGTAAACACTGGCAGGTGAGCTGATGATGCAAAGTCAAAGGAGATGTGATAGAAAATGTCACCGATTGCACAGAAGACAGGATCTTGCAGAAGGCAGCACTTCACAGAGGCAGCTGTCATACTGGAGGGAAGGGCACCAGGGCAACTGAAATGAAACACACAAGCAGACATGAGAAAGCAATGATTACACAGGCCAAGGACAAAGACACACAAAATGGAGCAGGCAACAGGAAAGTGGGCGGAAGGCAGACTTCATTGGGACTCTATTGAATTGGGTCAAATGTGCTTTGAACTAAAGGAAGCATTGAGATGCACTCAGGAGCTGTCAACAAGCCTGTGCACGGTAGAGTCTCACAATGGCAACCAACAATCCCTGTACAATGGTGTTTGTCTGGTGTCTGTGGAGAACATGGGATCCCAAAAAAAAGGGTAGCAATCCTGTTACATGTATGGATTTCCCTTGGGACAACACTCCCTGAACAGGAAGAAGGATCAAGATTGGACTGCCTGAGTGGGTAGACATGACTATTGAAAAATCATTCTATGGGATACCATGTGACAGGTAAGACACACAAGCAAACAATGACCACCACAACCATCATCATGTGTCACGACATACACACAGCCGGGCCTACCACCCTAATGATAACTCACCAACAAAGGCCCTACAGTGACACCCCCCTCACAACTATGAATCTGTAAACTATGCCACCTTGATTGTCTTGCGGAAACAGCATGCATAGACACCAGCCTAAGATCACCATGTGTCACATGCACTCCTGGACCCATTCACCTCAAAACAAGTAAAAGAAAATTGACCCCACACAGCGCCAGACTCCTTGCACCAATCACAAGTGACACTGTGAGTGCCCTTCACCTACCTGCACAGGGTACCCACCCGGCTTGCATCCGCTGCATCCCACCTGGAAATACATTTTCAAATCGCAAAGACTTGCATTGCAATAACATAAAAATACTGGGCATCCATGACAACTCATGCTGGGAACAAGAAAATATGCATGGACCGCCCAGTGTCGAAGGATGACAGAGTGCAAGATTGAGCCAGGACAGAGAGTGACAATTGCTTGACAGTGGAGTGGAGCATGACAGAGAGAGAAAGAGAAAGGGGGGGGCAGGTGAAAAACACTGTAAGGAGGAGACTGGCTAGAGATGAGGATGGATATGTCTGACATCACATTAGGTGAGGGCAAATAGAAGATGTCCAAGCGTGGGAGACATGGACACTTCTGCAAGAAGCAGCGTGGTCAGAGAGCCTGGAAGGAACAGAGATGGAATGACAAAAGTGGCTGACAGAAAAGAGCAGACTGGCAATGGATGGGCACATGTGAAAGGTAAATCATCAGCTCTACATCAGACAAACCACTGACAACACCCACCATTGCATACAAATCAGAAAAAGACCCATGTATGCTATATCCCCGCAACAAATTGCCTACAACCACATACACATACCCTAAACCAACCAACATTAACCCCTGTTAGACACCACTGCCAATGGACCTCAGGACAATATGTAGGTGTTCACTCACCCCCGAACAGACCAGACACCCTGATTGAGACTGTCCCAGTAAGTGTGCATAGATTCCAGGATGCACTCGCAACTCACATAGGGAAAACATATAAGACAAGCTTTGGGGAGTGGACAGTGTAACAAATAAATGGGCACACAATGTGCACTCACTGACAGTGCAGAATGAGATGAACAAGGAATGTAAACCAAAAAACGTGCAACACACCCCAGTGTTGATAACCAACATAAACAAACAATGTACAATAAGTGACCTAATTTGGTTACACAGAAGCAGTCAGTCAGGGGTACACATGCGCATATCTGTATGACCCTACATGCAGCAAGTGTGATAAACCTGTCCTATGGAGTCAATGCACACAAATGGCTAGGATTGGTTCAGCAGAGGTTACATCATGAAGCGGTACAGCAGAGGATGAGCAGACCTGACCATCAACGTGTGCGGTACAATTGGAACAGTGGCAGGGCAGGTCATGGTAGTGGACAATGGAGTGGATAGGGGAGTGGCACATGTCATAGAGTTGAGGAGAGGGTCCCAAAAATACTCCTACTCATCCCAAAGAACATGCTGGCCAGAAGAGTCAAGAAAGCACAAAGCCACTCATTATTCAGACAACCCCCAGGAGCACCAGTGACTGACACGTTTGCAGTGAGGTATTAACCCAGACAGCCATTTCAACCTTACCTAGCAAATATCATTATGGACACAGGTGCCTCAACAGTGCAGTGGTCGTAGACCCAAATGCCATGATGAATGGTGCTGACAAAAAAAGCAGAGAAAGCACAGTGCTGACATCACTAGTGAAACCACAACATAGCCACACTAGTCATGAAGTACACTCGCAACCATGCACAGCTTTACACAAACACACACTCGTATACATGATGAACATGCCTACACAATTCTGTAGATAGATGATGGATACATATACATACCCTCAAACCTTTTATTATTTTTCTCATTAGGTAAGTGCAGAAATGCTGAACACAAGGCAAAAAAGAGTTGCAGAGCAAGCTTGCAGATACTTATGGCATCTAACCATTTGGAACTGCAGGATCACACAAGGAGAATGACAGGGCCAAGCATGACTAACCTACAGGCAATATGGCACTATACAAGTGTGTAGAAATCATATTATTAGTATAACGGAAACACACATAAGGCCTCAACCGCAGGACAAGAGATGAGAGCAAAGCAGAACCAGGCTGCACAAAGCGGGAAGGGCAGGGCTCGCAGCCAAGGTCAGAGACAAGCAGCACATTTCAAACTTAAAACGACAAGGAGCCACCCGCGGAAAAACAGAATAGATCCTCCTAATTGCAGATGAGAAGAGCTTGACTTTGTGGTCCTCAACCACGTGATGAAGCAAAACATGCACAATATAACAATGTTGCAATGAGGAGAGCACTCTCATAGGCAAAGGTGATATTGCAAACAGATACATTGGGAACACATACTCATTTCACATCACCTTGAAGAGGTGCACAGGGGGCTGAGAACTGAACTGGGTCCCAGGCCTGAGGAGACCAGTTCCAGCCAATCAAGGGATAAAAATACAGGGGTGCATAGCAGTCAGCAAGGGCCAATGGTAATCTCACAGCCCTCTGACAATGTAATAGATAGTTTAAAGGGGAAGGGGTAGGCCAGCCACCTGAAATGGAAGGTCCAATGGAGTAATGTGTATATAGGCATTCCATACTGCCTACCACTTCAAGCATCCAAATAACACAGGCAATTGGTTGTCGGCAAAGGGCCCAGGTGCTGACACCATTCTGCATCAAATCTGGGTGACAAGTTCATTGGAATTGTGACTCTGGAGATTTTTTGAATGTCCATTATGATCCCTGTCGGATTTTGTAATAAAATATATTTCTAACCTGCCCTTGGCTGATCCACGCATAGGGGTGACGATAGGAGACAAGACTTTTTCCTTTCTTCTAGATACAAGGGCGACTAAATCCCGGATCTGGGAAGATAATTATAGTGTGTCAGGTGATGCCATGAATGCTCAAGGAGTCTCTGGGGTGACGAAAGTGGTTACTTTTATAGACGATATTGCACTTTCTATAGAGAGTGCAATCTATCTTTGCCCCTACATTATTGCCGACAGACACGTGTAAATATACTGGGGAGAGACATTATGAGTAAACTCTACATGATCATCGTATTCACTGACCTGGGGATAGTGTGTTCCACCCCAGGGATACACCTTCTCAATTTGAGGGAAATCATTCAGGCTTATTGTGGGTGAAGGGTACAGAGGGGAGTTCCAGTGGATGAGGAGCTGTTCCAATATAGGACTTAGATTGTAATAGCATGGCTCCCAGGGATTCAGGGGAAGATGTGGTGCCTTCCAAATGAGTGCTTATTCAGGCCAGAGATCCCACTAGATAAGGAGGAAGGGATGATAGTGCTACTAGAAGTAGAGGCAGTGATCGTGGGAGATGAGTGGATAGCAGTGCATGGGACAGATGACATTGGGTGATGAAAGTGAGCAGTGATCGCTATAGCTGAAGGGTAGAGGTTGACCACAGTCACAGATGAAGAACTATTCAGAGACAACAGATCAGACCACGAGATGGTCTTCGAAATGAGCATCACATAATGGGTGAAGATACATTACAGAGAAGTAGCACAGAGAATGGCAATGATGCTGAAAGCACCACCAACCTTTCTCGAGGAGGATCTGGCAAAGGTACCCATCATTTTATGGACTACAAGTCACTATGCTGTGGGGCTTCTGAAGGAGATAAGAGCAGTGAAAATAAAGCTAAAGCCAGGAGCAAGTTTACCAATAGTTAATCAATATCCACTGTCTAGGGAGACAAACAAAGACATTTATGAAACTGTTGCAGCACTAGTGAAGCAAGGCATCCTAGTTCCATCAGAATAACCATGCAACACGGTTGTGTACCCCGTCAAAAAGGCAAAATGGGGGTCATGGCATTTTAACAGGACTTGCGCCCTAATACCCATATTTTTTCAGAACCGAGGGACGATTTTGCGCAGCATCCTCAAGGAAACTGCCTATTTCACTGTCATAGATTTGAAGAATTTGTTCTTTTCTACACCATTACACCCAGCCACACAGGACGTAACTTAATTTCTATAAAGAAAAAAGAAGGGGAAACATACACAACTTCCTCAATGGTACTCTGAATCACCTTGCATATTCAATAGGGTCCTCCAGATGGACCTAGGCAACGTACAGATGGAGAGCACGGTCATACAGTAGGTAGATGACATACTGATCTGCAGCAAGAAAGAAGAACAGTGTAGAAATGACACATGCAGACAGTGTGAGCAGACAAGGGATACAAGGTGGATAAAGTCAAACTACAGTATTGCCAGGCAGAAGTACTATACATTGGACAGATGATTTCACAAAATGGCCGACAAGTGACACCAGAGAGGGCTGAGGCAATACACAGGACGGCAAAACCCTCAACAGTTAGAGAGATGAAGCAGATCTTGGGGTTATGTAATTACTGCAAGGTATGGGTCTTTGATTACAGCACGTTCACCAGGCCTCTATCGAGTACACTGAAGGAATCAGAGAAAGGGGAGAAGATGATACAATGGACAACAGAAATGACTGAGCCATTTAATGAGCTGAAGGAAGCGATATGCACATCTCCAGTGTTAGGGATCCCAGACTATCAAAAGGTATTACTTTTGTTCTTTCACTACGAAGGAGTAGTAATGACAGCAGGACTGACACAGAAGACCAGCTTGGGGCACAAGCAACTAGCCTACAACAGTGGGAAGTTAGACCCAGTAATGAGAGGACATTATCCGTGCGCGCATGCTTTGGCTGCAGCCACATTCGCAGTGGACAAATCAGCGTGTATTACCATGGGATGCAGCACCACTCTTTACGTGGAACATGATCTCTCTACATAACAGGAAAGACCAAGGGGGACACTGACAACACAGAGAGCGTTGTGGTATGAGGTGTTACTATCTAACCCAGCTCTCAAGATAGTGAGATGCAGAGTTGTCAATTCAGTGACTTTCATCACCGAAGTTCTCAAGGAGGGAGACTACGCACACGATTGCACAGCAAACCTAGAAGAGGTTAGTGACACTTGCAAGATACAGGAGGACGGACTTGAGGGGGGAGACATGATTTACATTGATGAGTTTTCCACAATAAATCAGAAAAATTAGGAAAGACACACTTGGACAGCAATGTTGAGACTGACATGTGGGGTAGTGATAAGCATACAACTGCCATCACATTATTCTACACAAGCAGCAGAATAAGTGGCCTTAATATTGGCATTGGAGCACATCAGGAGGAACAGGATTGGACAATGTATTCAGAATCAGCTTATGTGACATACAGTGTGCATTCTGGGCTGTCACGTTGGATGGGGAGGTGCTTGAGACGCGCTGTTTGTTCACCAGTATAGCACTCCCTCTGATTGGGCAGATTGGTAGATGTCATACATCTCCCAGAGCAACTATCAACTGTGAAATGGAAGCACACACAACAGGGGAATATCCTATTTCAAAAGGAAACAAAGCAGCAGACGTGGAAGCAAAATGTGCCACATATTTTGGGAACGTTATAGAAATGGAGGCTTCATCACACGCATGTGATTATGCAAGAACAATGATACTCAAGGAGGCATATAACATATTTCCAGCAACACAAATCATGGAGCTGCAGGGAGCAGCTTCACCTCACTGATGAGGCCCAACAAGGCTGAAACATGTGTATGGGGTTGCTGTTGGTACTCTTGTTCAGAGAGGAATTGCCATAGCATTTCGGTGCTGGACTGCCCATGTGGGCGGGACAAAGACTGATATGCAAATGAATATTTCCCATCTGTGAAAGGTACAGTGAGCAAAAAGCGTGTGCTGCAAACTCTCATCTCAGAACAGGTTATCATGGCATGTTCTTTCTGGAGAGGAGCGCCTGCTACCTTCTTTGAAATGTTTGCAAGGAACTTGGGGTTGGTCACCCTGAGTTACCTGGGGGCAACCAGACGTGGACTCCCTGCTCACTGTGCTCAGACAGACAAAGCTTCACCTCACTGATGAGGCCCAACAAGGTTGAAACACGTGTATGGGGTTGCTTTTGGTACTCTTGTTCAGAGAGGAATTGCCATAGCATTTCGGTGCTGGACTGCCCATGTGGGTGGGACAAAGGCTGATATGCAAATGGTTATTTCCCATCTGTGAAAGGTACAGTGAGCAAAAAGCGTGTGCTGCAAACTCTCATCTCAGAACAGGTTGTCATGCCATGTTCTTTCTGGAGAAGAGCGCCTGCTACCTTCTTTGAAATGTTTGCAGGGAACTTGGGGTTGGTCACCCTGAGTTACCTGGGGGCAACCAGATGTGGACTCCCTGGTCACTGTACTCAGAGAGACAAAGCTTCACCTCACTGATGAGGCCCAACAAGGCTGAAACACTTGTATGGGGTTGCTTTTGGTACTCTTGTTCAGAGAGGAATTGCCATAGCATTTCGGTGCTGGACTGCCCATGTGGGTGGGACAAAGGCTGATATGCAAATGGTTATTTCCCATTTGTGAAAGGTACAGTGAGCACAAAGCGTGTGCTGCAAACTCTCATCTCAGAACAGGTTGTCATGCGATGTTCTTTCTGGAGAGGAGCACCTGCTACCTTCTTTGAAATGTTTGCAAGGAACTTGGGGTTGGTCACCCTGAGTTACCAGGGGGCAAGCAGACGTGGACTCCCTGCTCACTGAGCTCAGAGAGACAAAGCCTCACCTCACTGATGACACCCACAAGGCTGAAACACGTGTATTCGGTTGCTTTCGGTACTCTTGTTCAGAGAAGAATTGCCATAGCATTTCCGGGCGGGACTGCCCATGTGGCCGGGACAAAGACTGATATGCAAATGGATATTTCCCATCTGTGAAAGGTACAATGAGCAAAAAGCGTGTGCTGCAAACTCTCATCTCAGAACAGGTTATCATGCCATGTTATTTCTGGAGAGGAACGTCTGCTACCTTCTTTGAAATGTTTGCAAGGAACTTGGGGTTGGTCACTCTGAGTTACCTGGGGGCAACCAGACGTGGACTCCCTGCTCACTGTGCTCAGAGAGACAAAGCTTCACCTCACTGAAAAGGCCCAACAAGGCTGAAACACGTGTATGGGTTTGCTTTTGGTACACTTGTTCAGAGAGGAATTGCCATAGCATTTTGGTGCTGGACTGCCCATGTGGGTGGGACAAAGACTGATATGCAAATGCATATTTCCCATCTGTGAAAGGTGCAGTGAGCCAAAAGCGTGTGCTGCAAACTCTCACCTCAGAACAGGTTATCGTGCCATGTTCTTTCTGGAGAGGAGCGCCTGCTACCTTCTTTGAAATGTTTGCAAGGAACTTGGGGTTGGTCTCCCTGAGTTACCTGGGGGCAACCAGACGTGGACTCCCTGCTCACTGTGCTCAGAGAGACAAAGCTTCACCTCACTGATGAGGCCCAACAAGGCTGAAACACGTGTATGGGGTTGCTTTTGGTACTCTTGTTCAGAGAGGAATTGCCATAGCGTTTCGGTGCTGGATTGCCCTTGTCGGCGGGACAAAGACTGATATGCAAATGGATATTTCCCATCTGTGAAAGGTACAGTGAGCAAAAAGCGTGTGCTGCAAACTCTCATCTCAGAACAGGTTATCATGCCATGTTCTTTCTGAGAGGAGCGCCTGCTACCTTCTTTGAAATGTTTGCAAAGAACTTGGGGTTGGTCACCCTGAGTTACATGGGGGCAACCAGACGTGGACTATCTGCTCACTGTGCTCAGAGAGACAAAGCTTCACCTCACTGATGAGGCCCAACAAGGCTGAAACTCATGTATGGGGTTGCTTTTGGTACTCTTGTTCAGAGAGGAATTGCCATAGCATTTCGGTGCTGGACTGCCCATGTGGGCGGGACAAAGACTGATATGCAAATGGTATTTCCCGTCTGTGAAAGGTACAGTGAGCAAAAAGCGTGCGCTGCAAACTCTCATCTCAGAACAAGTCATCATGCCATGTTCTTTCTGGAGAGGAGCGCCTGCTACCTTCTTTGAAATGTTTGCAAGGAACTTGGGGTTGTCACCCTGAGTTACCTGGGGGCAACCAGACGTGGACTCCCTGCTCACTGTGCTCAGAGAGACAAAGCTTCACCTCACTGATGAGGCCCAACAAGGCTGAAACACGTGTATGGGGTTGCTTTTGGTACTCTTGTTCAGAGATGAATTGCATTAGTATTTCGGTGCTGGACTGCCCATGTGGGCAGGACAAAGACTGATATGCAACTGGATATTTCCCATCTGTGAAATGTACATTGAGCAAAAAGCGTGTGCTGCAAATTCTCATCTCAGTGCAGGTTATAATGCCATGTTCTTTCTGGAGAGGAGCGCCTGCTACCTTCTTTGAAATACATTGAGGGTAGTGAGAGGAGCCATACCTCGCCCCATTGGCCCATTGTAACATCTGCACGTCGGTCGACTATGTCAACATGATCCAAGTCTGTCAAGGGTAATGCTACATGGTAGTGATTGTGTGTCCATTTTCCTGTCAAATCGAAGCAGGTCCTTGCTCTCATCCTGACACCCTTAGAGCAGCAAATTCCTGGTCTACGAAGTATTCCCATGATGGGGTGTGTGTGAGATCCTGTGGTCTGTGTTAGGGAGAATTCTGTAGAATGGCTATTTTCCCTTACCTACTGAGTCCCTCAGCAGCTTTACTGGATTTCTGGGGTTTATGAGCTTTTTTTCCCACTCTTAGATGTGTTTTGCTATGTGCGTTTGACATTTTCTTGTGTTCATAGACTGTGGAGCCTCACCTACTCCATATGCATTATCTTTTTACTGTGTGTTACACAGCACCTTCAGTGCAGTGACACAGGGTTGTCTTTTTGACTTCCCAACGCTGACTCCATTTTCTGGGACTGACTACTGTCTCCCAGAACATTTTAAGTTGCCATTGACTTTATAAGTCTCTTTTAAAATCTCACAGACCCAGTACAAACTATCTTAAATAGAGTGCTGGAAAGGGTTAATACTTATCCCTTTTTGCCTGTATCTCTTGGAGCATTGTTTTGCTCCCTTTTCATTAAGACTTGGCTGGTGACAGTGGTAACTACCCTATTTGTCCTACCGTGGTTATCTTAAATAGCCCTGGTACTGTTTTAGGCTACCTGGGTAGCCTCGAACCTAGAACCGCTAGACCATATGTGTTTTTATATGGTTCCAGCTGGTTTTAGTTGCCATTTCTTTTTGTAAAAGTCTTTCTGGTGTTTTACTCTGTGCGCCAAATCAGGTTTGGTTCCTTTGTTCACCGTCCTTTTGCGGGCTTCTGCACAGAAGACCTCTTTAGGTGCCTGTATTTCTGGGGGGGACAGGATGTGAGGGAGGGGTTTAGGACTCCCTGCACAGGGTCTCCTTGGAGACCCATGTCACACTCTGATCTGATTGGCTGTGGTGACTGTCCCAGGGGGTCAGCCACCCTGCTGTGTGATTGACAGCCAGGCTGTGTGAATGGGGGAGAACTGCATAAAAAGCCAGTCCTGGGGCTGGAAAGGCAGAGTCGCCAATGGAACGAGATAACCGAAGAGGAGCTGACAGCAGAGGACCCATACAATGACTGAACCTCCTGGTGCAGCCCTGCTGCAGGTCTGAATCTTCATACTCCAACGACAGGGAAGATCTGCAAGGAATCTTCTCCCCTTGAGCTGGTGGGAACAACCAGTTCACTAAACTGCTCGGCAGGCCTCCCTTCTCTGGTCGAATTTGCTGTACAGGGCTACATTCAACAGGATAGCCAGGAGGAATGGACCCTGCTTGTGTTTTAAGAAGCAAACCTTTTATTTTGTTGCTTTGCTCTGCTGCTGGTTTCTTCCCTGGGCAGCGCATGACCCTCCAGTCTTCCTACTTCGTGTCAGTCTTACAGTCGCTTCAGGAACCGTGAGCCTGCAGCACCTGCAAGGAAGGTCCGCCTCAGCTACAGCCTTCTTCTGCATTTAAGGTACTGTTCAAATCCGTTTGTTGATTTCGTCCAGCCGTTGTGAAGGTGTGTGAAACTTTCGCAATCTGAGGGCTTGTCCTTCTCCATTCTTTGAACTAACTTTTCTGCTGACCAACTTTGTCTCAAACTCTTGGCAAAGACTTAACCGCAAACTACCCTGAACTGTGTGATCTTGAGCAAAGAGTTTGGCCCATTGACTTCGGGCCAGGCCCCTTTAATCGGATTTCTTCACTGTAGATTCTTTTTCTAGATTGCCCTGCTTACTTACTTGTTGGTGCTGCTCAATGTCTTTCCCTCTCTTATAAATTGCTGGAGTGCAATTTGCTCACACTTCATTTTGAACCTAACTTGTCCAGAATCTATCGGGTGTGGTGTAGTGTATTAAGGGTGTGATTTTTCAACTGCTTTACTTTAGTGAAATGTTTTACAACTGATGTGTAAACAAATGTATATTCTTTTACTCAGAAAACTTGAGTCAGTGTTTGTTTGAATCATAGTAATTGCTGTCCTTTGTGTAACTATTGATACTGCTCACTTACTCTTGAGATAAGTCTGGCTGCTCAGCCATCGCTAACACTTTACTGTGTAGTACAGGCTTGTACCAAAGGTGAGATTTGTACTGTCACTTGTAGTCTTAATTGTGTTTGGTTTTCCCAAAGGGTACTGCATACAATTCTGCCTAACAGTCTGGTCTAACAATGGCTCTCACTTTGCTAATTTGATGTTCCAGCACATTACAACCTTTCTGGGCATCAATCACAAATTCTCCTCTGCTTATCACCCACAAGCGAACAGGATGTTTGAACGCCTCAATGGCCTGCTTAAACAAGCCATAGCCAAGACTAAAAAGAGTCTCAATAATAATTGGTTGGATTGCCTACCCCTATCACTTTTCGCATTGTGCAACAAGCCCGGGTCAGACCATCATTTAACCCCACACAAGGTGGTGACAGGATGGTGCATGTGACTCCCCAGTTCCTCCCACTAGAGCAGTGAAGGACTCTGAGAGTGTAGCAAATGTATTGGGTCAGGAAATGTATCAATATCTGACTTCATTGATTGCTAGTGCCTCTTTTATCTCTCGCCAGATACAACAAAACCAGGGGGGGGACTGAAGTCAGCAAGGAAAGAGACAGCGTCAACAGCCCAGAGGACTTACTTAAGCCACCACCTGTATACCCAGGAGACAAGGTTCTCCTTAGGAACTTTAACCAATGTTGGGACGCACCCAGGTTCACAGTGGCCCACACAGTGGAGGCGGTGACTGAAAGAGCAGTCAAACTCGTGGGAAAGAGTGTCTGGAACCATAGTCTGATTTGCATATGGTCTTTCTCCTTTTGTAATGGCTTGGCAGGTGAATAACAATGGCCTGGAGGGCTGCCCAGAGCGATGCCAAAGGTGAAGATAAATTCTAAACCTTCCAGCCATCACCTCTTTTGTTTTGCTATTGTCACCCCGAGTGGGACGGGTATGCCCAGACGTGGTCCCGTGCCTGCTGTGCCTAGAGACCCAAGCTACTTCTCACTGATGACACCCAACAAGGCTGAAACATGTCTGGGGATGCTTGTAGTCTCGTGCAGAAAGGATGTGACCTAGCAGTTCGAGCTGGACTACCCCTTTGGGGGTGGGACCAAGCCTGATTTGCATATGGTCTTTCCCCTTTTATAATGGCTTGGCAGGCGAGGAACAATGGTCTGCAGGGTTGCCCAGAGCGATGCCAGAGGCTAAGATTAATTCTAAACCTTCCATCCAGCACCTCTTTTGTTTTGCTGGAACCATATCGGCGACATCAAGCTGTGGCCTCAACTGGAAATGCCATTGACAGGGCCAACGATCCTCAACAACCAGAGCAATGAGACAATTTGGAAGCAGCACTGCCGAGCAGAGGGCACCCAATGGTTTCTCGCTCATGGGCAGCAGAGTTAGGGCAAGGACCTTCTACACATCCAGAGTGAGGGTACACTATCTGTGATTTTTCTTCCTGCACACATTAATCGTAAAAGTGCAACTGTTTGTATTGCATTTTTTCTGATCCTGCTCTCTGATTGTCAGCCTGATACTTTCCAAAGCCAAGTTTTTTCAACTTATTGGAAGGTCCAACAGGTCCAGAGCACGTCCTCCTAGTGTGTATGATCAAGTCTTCATAGCATATTTGGCCCAAGCTTATCCACAACTGGATCAAGGAAACCCATCTGCAATCCAGAGACCCTTGAATTTGGACTGTATTGGAACAACTATTCATTTTTGCCATGACAGATAACATGATTAACAGGACTTGAACTAATTCAACACTAAGACAATAACGCTAATTTTTACGCATTTCAGGAGGTCAACTGATATTGTCGTACTGCATTTGGATCAACGCAGCCCAGGTAATGGAGGGTTCTATTAAACATAAGGTCATCCTGTCTTGTCTTTTATTTCCTAATGGTGTTTTTCCATTGTTGTTTTGGCGAATATCTCTTGTAGCTAGTGAAACCACTGTTTCCTCTACTAACATTATCCCAACTCCAGCAGGACAAACTACCATGTCAATTGGACAAGGGATCACTGTAAGCATGATAAGGAGAGGTAAGCAGAGTGCTGACACAGACATGGGAGTGGTGGACCTATATCTCACTGTCACTGCTTGAATGTCTAATAATATGTGGTACAAACACAGTAAGTAAAGAAACCACTAGGGATAGCTGATATGTCTGCTCACGAATCGCTTATGCCATGAGTGGTGCCAGAACTTATATAGCAACTGAAATGCCAGCAGCGAAGGCACAATGCTTCATGTACCTATCCATGGTCACAAACCAAGGAATATTCCAAGGGAAAAAAGCAACATTGAGATGGATGTCTCAGACAACAATCCCCTATGAAGAGAGTTACATAAAAACTCTCAACATGATGAACAATTACTGGCAGCTAGACTAAACTATACAATACATAACTGATGGCCGACAGAAAGGAGAGACAAACATGATAACACTGAAGCATCTACCCTGCCGGAAGAGGGGAGTGAAAGGAAAAGGAGTAGAACCAGGATGCTGGGAAAGACCACAGATGCTTGTGTATGTCCAAATAAATACAGGAGAAGGATGGAAAGATGGAGTAGTTGGAAGAAAAGCATAGACCCTAGTACAAGCACGAGTGCACACAGTCCAATGATAAAATGACAAGTTCCTGAAAGAATGGGATGCACGCACTAAATTGCTCACCTGGGTACACAATGAAGCTGGGCCAATGCACATAATACCACTGAAGAAACCAGCATTATGTTACCAGAATTAAGGTGTCCAGCAATGAAGGTCGGCACAGCAGTATTAATGGACCACTATTGGGTGTGTGCGTCCAAGGCGTACAAGAAGCTGTGAACCGACTGGGGAGGAGTTTGCTCATTGGTCCACATCAATATGCCAGCACTGGTTGGGCCACAGAAAGACGTGAAGATAGACAATTTTTCCAAGATGGATAATAACAAGAGAAAGAAGAGATTGACAGAATGGGAAGAAAAGGGAAGAAATAAACTGTCATTAGGAGGGAGTATGGTTAAAAGAGACAACTATTTCTCATCAGAGTCAGAAGCATTCTTAGACGATGTGCCACCTGAACATCGGTTAGTCAACAGCACAGAGGTGTTTTTCATGTCAGTAGTTACAGCTGTCCAGACATACACAAACACAAAATGGTTGCAGATAACCAGATGGGAGCTGATGCAGAGAATAATGTCTACAGTGAATGGGTTCAACGCAATAAAAGAATAGCTCAGAGCATAATGTTAATGGCACCCCACAACACATATGTTTGAGACCTTCTCACAGCAATGGAAGGAGGAGTTTGCGCCAAGATCGGGAATTCCTGTTCCACATTCACGCCTGCAAATGAGGGAGAGAATTTTACACTAACAGAAGCAGTGACAAGATTATCGAAGATGCATGCCAGGATGGAGGAAGAATCCAAAGGGACAGGAAAAGACCAGAGGTGGTTGTCATAAATTTGGTCCTAGATGCCATCATGGCGAGAAAAAGGACTGAAAGGGTTAGTAGGAGCACTAATATTAGTACTAGTGGGACTGTGTGTGGTGGAGTTCTGCCGTACACAATGCCACAAAACTATTGAGACGATGATAGGGATGGAGGTGATGATGGATATGAATGTAGAGAAAGAGAAGGACAAGATAGTAGAAGAAAGAGATCACCTGAGGACAAGAATAAAGGAATGTCCACTGTTCCCGACTGAGATGATAACATTCGACAACCTATTGGACAACAATAGGTATTGGGGGAAATGGGTATGGTTCAACTCAGAAGGGGAATGCAGCTATATGACATGGAGTTTTGACAATCATGCAAATTACTAGGTACACCCTGGGGGAGTAACAAAAATATGGCTATCAAGAGCATGAGTGACAAAGTATGGAGGAATGGTCGACATGTTGACCAGAGGGGTGAATGAAGAGGTATTCCCAGGGATGACACCCTCACCCCCTTGAACATGACAGCGACGAGTCAAGAAAGCACAAAGCCACTCATTATTTGGACAACCCCAAGGAGCACCAGTGATTGGCATGTATGCAGCAAGGTATTCCCTCAGAAAGCCATTCCAACCTTACCCAGCAAATGTCTTAATGGATACAGGTACCTCAACAGTGGTCGTAGACCCAAATTCCATGATGAATGACGTTGATTAAAACTGCTGAGAAACCACAGTGCTGATGTCACCAGTGACACCATGATGTAGCCACTTTAGTCATGAAGTACACTTGCAACCATGCACAGCTTTACATTAACACACACTTGAATACATGAAGAACATGCTTACAAAGTGCTGTAGAGGACAGATACATATACATACTGTGAAAGCTTTTATTATTTTTTTCATTAGCTAAGTGCAGAAATGCTGAACACAATGCAACAAAGAGATTCAGAGCAAGCTTGCAGATGTGTATGGTAACACACCCTTTGGAACTGCAGGATCACATAAGGAGACTGCCAGGACCAAGTAGGACTAATCTATTGGCAATAAGGCACTGTGTAAGTGTGCAGAAATCAAAATATTAGTGTACTGGCATAACACATAAGGCCTCAACCGCAAGACAAAAGACGAGAGAATATCAGAATCAGGTTGCACAAAGAGGGAAAGCCAGGGCTTGCAGCCAAGCTCCGAAACAAGCTGCACATTCCAAACTTAAGACAAATGGGATCCACCTGTAGAAAAACAGAATACATCCTAATAACTGCAGACGAGAAGAGCTTGATTGTGTGGTCCTCAACTACATGATGCACCAAAGCTAGACGGTGGATAGTCACCCGCGGTGGGAAGATCAACAGTTCTGAGCAACCCAGGCGAGAAGCGAAACATGCACAAGTTAACAATATTGCAACAAGGAGAGCACTCTCATAGGCAAAAGTGGTATTGCTAACAGATACATTGGGAACACATAGTCATTTCACATCACCTTGAAGAGGTGCACAGAGGGCTGACAACCGAACTGGGTCTCGGGCCTTAGGAGACCAGTTCCAGCCAATCAAGGGACATGAAACCACCAGTGGATGGCAGGGGACAAGGGCCAATGGTAATCACACAGCCCTGCAACAATGTAATAGATGGTTTCATGGGGAAGTGGCAGGCCAGTCACCTAAAATGGAAGGTCCAATAGAGTAGATGTATATAGGCGATCCATACTGCCTACCACTCTGAGCACCCAATTAACAAGGGCAATTGGTTTTCCGGGGAGGGTCCAGGTGCTGACACCATTCTGCATCAAAACCAGGTGACATGTTCATTGGAATTGTGACTCTGGAGATATTTTGAATGTCCTATATGATCACTGTCAGTATTTGTAATAAACGACAGTTCTAACGTGCCCTTGGCTATGTCCTCTGTTTATTCTGGGGGAAAGGTTGCTGGACCCTGGGGAGCTGAATGGGTGAGCTTAAAGTAACCTCCAAAACCTCTGGCATACCCTTCCAACAGAGTAGTTTGTTGGTGCACACCTTCAATTCTCATCACAATACACTGACAATTCTCATTAATTGAAAGTGATTTTGGGTGCAGATGAGGTGACTCAACCTTGACATGAGGTAGGAAATATAATACATACAGGAATGGGTTTCCAACAGTATTGGATACTCCAATCCCTGCAAACATTTGAGTGAAGGATCAGTCAATATGATTACAGATGGTTTGGATTATCTCAAATTTAATGTGTTACAATCATTAATTTCACAAAAATAAATAAACAAATCACCATGATGCAGTCCACAATGGTCCAGTAGGTTAAAAATCTGTTATATATAGTGTCATCTTCATGACATGTTTTGAAAAAATGTACAATACAATATGACATAACAGTCTGTCGGTATAGTATATCTCTTATTTTGAAAGATTCTAACTAGAATGTGGGATAATCTCTTTCTTACATCTCAAAAATTCCAAGAGAATCTAAACAAAATTGTATTCTTATTTGGCTGAATAAACACATATTGTTCTCAAAAGGAAAAATAAATGTATAGATCTATATATGTATACACAGTTATTGGTCTTCGATATAGTAGCCTATGTTTTATGACTAAAAGATTCACTAAAAGATTCACTATTAGCAAGCACTGGTGGCCTGTCTCAGAGTACACTACTACTGGTAACATTCAGTGAAAAATTAAGGGGGTAATTCATAGAATTTAGCGCACAAGTGGCGCACGTGGCTGGCGCACAGTATGCGCGTGCAAATCTCTGCGCCAGCCGCATGCGCTAAAATCCATTTCCGCGCACAGCGTATTCATGGATTTTATCTACCATATCCAGCCGTGGTGCACAGTGGCGCAGCGACCCTGCAGCAGCACCAGTTATGCCCCCAAGAACGCCCCTCTCGCAGGGAAAAGCCATCAAAATCCCCAATCCAGTGCAAAGGGCTGCGCTAACCCTGTACCCGTATACATGGCCGCCACACAGCACACAGCAAGCGGGGTACGTGTATTACTGAGGTTCGTGGGAAGTTTCACACGTGTTTGGCCCTGTGCGAGTGGGGTACGTGTATTATTGGGGTTCGCAGGAAGTTTCACATGCGAATGGCCCTGTGCGAGTGGGGTACGTGTATTACTGGGGTTTGCAGGAAATTTCACACGCGAAAGGGCCTGTGCGAGTGGGGTAGGTGTATTACTGGGGTTCGTGGGAATTTTCAAACGTGATTGGCCCTGGGCGAGTGCAGTACGTGTATTACTGGGGTTCGTGGGAAGTTTCACACGTAATTGGCCCTGTGCGAGTGGGGTACGTGTATTACTGGGGTTCGCGGGAAGTTTCACACGCGAAAGGGCCTGTGCGAGTGGGGTACGTGTATTACTGGGGTTCGCAGGAAGTTTCACACGCGATTGGCCCTGTGCGAGTGGGGTACGTGTATTACTGGGGTTTGCGGGAAGTTTCACACGCGAAAGGGCCTGTGCGAGTGGGGTACGTGTATCACTGGGGTTCGCGGGAAGTTTCACACACAATTGGCCCTGTGCGAGTGGGGTAAGTGTATTACTGGGGTTCGCAGGAAGTTTCACACGCAAAAGGGCCTGTGCGAGTGGGGTACATGTATCACTGGGGTTCGCGGGAAGTTTCACACGTGATTGGCCCTGTGCGAGTGGGGTACGTGTATTACTGGGGTTCGCGGGAAGTTTCACACGCGAAAGGGCCTGTGCGAGTGGGGTACTTGTATCACTGGGGTTCGCGGGAAGTTGCACACGCGATTGGCCCTGTGCGAGTGGGGTACGTGTATTACTGGGGTTCGCAGGAAGTTTCACACGCAATTGGCCCTGTGCGAGTGGGGTACGTGTATTACTGGGGTTTGTGGGAAGTTTCACATGCGAAAGGGCCTGTGCGAGTGGGGTACGTGTATCACTGGGGTTTGCAGGAAGTTTCATACGCGATTGGCCCTGTGCGAGTGGGGTACGTGTATAACTGGGGTTCGCGGGAAGTTTCACACGCGATTGGCCCTGTGCGAGTGGGGTACTTGTATTACTGGGGTTCGCAGGAAGTTTCACACACGAAAGGGCCTGTGCGAGTGGGGTACATGTATTACTGGGGTTCGCAGGAATTTTCAAATGTGATTGGACCTGTGCGAGTGGGGTACATGTATTACTGGGGTTCGCGGGAAGTTTCACACGTGATTGGCCCTGTGCGAGTGGGGTATGTGTATTACTGGGGTTCGCGGAAAGGTTTCACACGTGAAGGGCCCTGTGCGAGTTGGGTACGTGTATTACTGGGGTTCGCAGGAAGTTTCACACGCAAAAGGGCCTGTGCGAGTGGGGTACGTGTATCACTGGGGTTCGCGGGAAGTTTCACACGCGATTGGCCCTGTGCGAGTGGGGAAAATGTATTACCGGGGTTTGCGGGAAGTTTCACACGCGATTTCACTGTCAGAGCGGGTACATGTATTTAGTGGGGTGCACAGGGAGTCCCACACGTGAATTGGCAGTGTGGGTCCTCGCAGGTGTGCCCTCCACCCCATCCACGGCCCCTGCAGCAACCCACAACACAGGGGACTACCCTGCACCCCTGGGCATGCCCCCCAGCCAGCACACATGTCAACTTCCACTAGTGATCACCAACTCATGTCCCTCTGCACCCCCACCCCCCAGCAGTGACAGGCACCTGCCAGCAGGCCCCCACTCATGTCCCCCTGCACCCTCACCCCCATCAGTGCGGGGCACCTACCAGCAGGCCCCCACTCATGTCCCACTCATGTCCCCCTGCACCCCCACCTCCCAGCAGTGAGGGGCACCTGCCAGCAGGCCCCCACTCATGTCCCACTTATGTCCCCCTGCACCCCCACCCCCCAGCAGTGAGGGGCACCTGCCAGCAAGCCCCCACTCATGTCCCACTCATGTCCCCCTGCACCCCACCCCCCAGCAGTGAGGGGCACCTGCCAGCAGGCCCTCACTCATGTCCCCCCTACACAAAATAAAGAAGCACAATCATGGGCCACTTCTACACCAAAAAACCACATCACGCCACCCCATTCTTGAGACGCAATGATTTCCCAATCCATTCCACACTGACATGCCTATCTCAAGACACAAACCTAAAGTTAACTATGTACATCAACACATGTCCGTCACACAGATACACTGGTTGGCATTGATTGTGTAAACACACATTTTCACATGCATCAACCCAATGAGCGAATCCCACACATGGAAATAAAATATGAATATGTATTATGTACATGAATAAATAAATGAAATGAAATCATACAAAAATAGCAAACATGAAATGAAAAGCATGTGCAAAAGATGAGTGAATGAAAATTATAACCAATCCAAAAAATTTGAAAGAAAAACAGTCAAAACTCTCCCTCCACCAATGCAAATCCAAAGGAAAGGTAAAAAAAAAATCAATTTCTTCATGTTCATAATGAAAAAAAAAAAAAACAAATTATTCCATAGTCCAACTATTTACAATACATTGTCCAAAAGAAAAATCCATAAATCCATGTGCAAAATCCAAAAGATAAATCAAATCAATCCATTGTCCAACTATGTAAAGGGTCTGTGAGCCCAACCAAACAAATGAAATCTACCTAAGAAACTACATAAAAATAAAACTATATACAAATGTGTGTGGCATTGTCCATTGACCACAAATAAAAGGAAAAGGAAAAGGAAACCTAACTCTAAAAACTATTTACAATGGCAGCGGGCTAGTCCGACGGCTCACTTCCCGATTTCCCGGGCCAGGACATCATCGAACTCCTGCTCGATGTCCCGGAGGCGGTCCTCTTCCATGGCCCAGAGGGTTCGCAGGGACGATGACATGTGGACCTCTAGTTGTTAAGGTGGCCACCCCTGCTGGACGTCCGCATCCCGACTGTGGCAGGGATGTGTCCTCCACCAGCCTGGCCGCAGGGTCAGAGGCAGCTCCACAGGGTACCCAGGTGATACATGGGTGGAAAGATGGCATGGAGGACGACTGGCGCATAGGGGGTTCAGGTGAGGAGGGGGTCGGTACAAGGTCCAGCAAACAGAGGAATCTGGCCCTGGTGACCCATCCCAGTAGGTCAATGCGGTCAATGAAGCATTCGAGATGATGTGCAGTGTCCTCACGAAAACACTGCAGGTCACCTTGCATGCCCCGTTGACACAACATCATCCCACTCAGGACAGATTCAACCTGGTCCCGGATAGCCACGTCCGCAGGGAGAGGAAGGCCAGTTGTTGTAAGCGGATCCCCTCCCTGAAAACGGTCTGGACGTAGGCATCCCTGCTGGTGCAGGATGATGCAGTCACAGGATCGGGGACAGGATTACACACAGGCACCTCCGCGGTGGCCTGTGCTGCCTCCTGGTCCTGCCCCTGCACTGCACCACTAGCACCAGTGGAATCCCCCCCTCCAGACCCCATGTCTGTCCCTTGCACGACCTCCTCCTCCACCAAACGCCCCACCAACCTGGATGACTCTGTGCCATCTTGCTCCGTCGGACCCTGTGGGGTTTCAGCTGCCCCTTCTGCTGCCGAGGAGTCCAACTCCGACCTCCACCTCTTGGACCTACCCTCGGCAGCTACGGCCTGGGATGCGGCACCGGACTCCTCACTCCCTGACGAGATGACAACCTGGGAGGGGAGCCGGGCCTTGCGTCTCCGGCTGGCGGTGCGATCCCTGCTGCTGTGCTCCACAGCACCCTCTCCGCCCTCTTCATCAGTTGACGCTGCAGACAGGGAGAGATAGGACACAAGCATCAGGGCACTGTACAGTGGACTGATACACACATGAAAGTTGCACATGAGTGGCAGTGTCGAACTTCAGACATGGCATCACAATCCCCAACACACATATCATTTCAACTCACACGCATGAGCAATTCCACAGCCATATCACAACAGCCAGCACCATCCCTACACATACAACAGCATGAGCATCCAAAGGTGAGCCAGACATCACATGAAACACAGGGAGTGCAGTAGACATGCACACACACCACCACACTTACATGCATGTCTACATCTCCTCCAACTGTTGCAGTGATGCGATCGCCATACATGTCAGATCTGCCATTCAGCCTTCTACATATCAGTGTCACATGCATCCGTGTTGCATCAAAGTTGCACACTTGTCAAATACACACACATGCACATGTACACAGTGCAGATACATGAATTAGGAACCACCATCCATGCCACAACCATGCCAATGTACATACACAGAAATTCAAACATGTATGCATGCTTACCAACACATACACCATCAATGTGTCTCACACATGAGAGGACAAACATGTGGCAGCCTCACACCCATGTGCATACACATCCCTACATGGCCCTACAAAAACACATGTGCAACCTGCACACTACTGGCACACCACGACATGCACAGCGTCCAATCACTCTGCATGTACACTTACCGCTCGACTCCAGACGTGTCTGCCTCTCAAGGATCTGGACGTAGAGTGCTGGGCATATGCATTCCCGGACTCTCATTTGGTAGTACGACAGCTGGCCCCGGCACCCCTCGGCATCCGCTTCCTTTGCGAGGCGATGGGCCTTGTTGAGGGTCCTGGACCTGAAGTCCTCCCAGCGCTTATTGACATGATGTAAGTCGCGGACTGCCACCCCCTCCCTGGAGATGGCAGTCACAATGTACATCCAGATCCTGGTCCATCCTTCATTGTCGGCGCGCAAACTTCCAAAGAGGGCATCATACTGCCCCAGGACTTGCTCCACCAGGAAACCAACTTCCCTGGCCCTCTGCCTCTCTGGCTGGGGGTTGCCAGTGCTGCCAGATGGTGTTGTGCTGGACATGGCCACCCCAGAGGCAGGAGTGGGTGGGCAACTGAGTCCTGGGGCTGGGCTGTGGAGCGATGGAATCCCAGTCGGGAGTCTTCGGTTCCAGCAGGGGTGGTCACAGCAACTGCACCCCTGGCTGACGTGCAGGCAGCAAATGGCAGGGCACGTGGGCAGCAGGCAGTCAGGCAGCAGCAGACTGCAGGTGGGAGCGTGCTCGGGGCTCTGGGGGGCAGTAATTCGGCCTTCTGGGCAGGAGCATGGTCTTCCGTGTATTTTTGTGTGGCCAGCTTGATACGGAGTGATTTGGCACGTGAAAAAATTGCACGTCAGCGTGTTATTGGAGGAAAGGCCCTTATCGCATAAGCGCGTCAGCACACGTACGTGTTTTCATTGGACCAAAGGCCTTTAGAGCGTTAGCGCTCCTCTGACGTTACGCGTGCGGGCGTTTCCCTCCTGACGTGGGCATAGTGGTTCAGCGCGCATGAAAAAACTGCACGTCCGGGTGTGAAAGCTTGTAATCTGAGGAAAGGGCATACGCCGTAAGTGACGTGACGCGCATGGGCGTTTCCCTCAGCACGGGTTAAAGGTGAGCGGGGCCAGCAGTTCGCTGTGCGTGCCTTTCGTGGAGACCGACGTGTGTTGCTGCTTTGTGTTGTTTCGCGTGCCATCACAACTTCACAGCTATCAAGGACGTATCTCTTCTTTTGGTGGGGTATTGGCTACGCGTGTTTTTCTGCATCGCGCTAGTCAGACGGTGAGTCGCGCACGCTATTTTTCCCACTGCGGGTGCCCCTGTGTATCGCACCAGTTTTCGAGGTCATAGTAGCCTGCGTGTCCCACGTGTACGCTTTTTTCGTGTTACTGGGTGCCACCGCGTACTGCAGGAGGTTGATTCCACGCACGTAGGGTGCAGGGTTGCGTGCACGGTTTTACTGCAGTTTTGGGGTGCCTGAGCATAGTGTGACCCATCACTACATCACCGGGGTCACATACAGCCTTGCAGGTGCAGGGGGGATGTTAACATCTTGCATCCCACCCCCTGCACCCCAATTGCCCAGGTCAATTGTGGTGTACACCTCCCACTGGCACTACTCCACCTGTGCCGGCACTACTACATCTGTGCCATGGTTGGGAGGCCACCAAAGGTGAGGGGCGCCTCAGCTGGGCGTACTCCTCATGGCGGGCGTGGTTGGGGACATAGCAGGGTTGACCAGGGAGTAGGGAGACTCCAGGGTGTCCAGGGTGGCCGCAGAGGGGGAAGAGGCAGGGGTACACCACTTGAGCACGATTTTGTGCCATGTGTTGGTGCAGTCATGCCACCACCCCCTGTGGTAACGGGAGATGCAGCTTCTGCATCTGGCACTGGCGCCAGTGTGACCCGGCAATCCGTTTCATCGACTGCCACGGGCCCAAGGGTAGTGGTAGCTGCAGGTACAGCTGTGGACACCACCACCCAGGCTCAGGGTCTGCCAGCGCAGGCTGCGTTGGCACTTGAAGAGCCCTTGGAAGATTTCCAACAGGCCAGGAGGGAAACTGTAGGGGCACGCAGGGCTGCATGACCAAGACACGTGTCCCTGGGGCAGTTATGTCATGTGCTGCCCTGAACAGCCGGGTGTTGGCAAGTGCAGGGGCAGATGCACCCAACAACACCCCGGTTGTGAGTCTGCCAACCAGGACAGTTGCGGTCAATCATCCTGCCACAGCGGATGTTGCTGCGCAGGGTCAATTAGAGGTCACCCAGCTGCCACTGACACAAGTCAGGCATTTGGTTGTCCCTCCACCTGCCACTCCCTTGGCTCAATCCCCCGAACCCACTGGCCATACTGATCAGGGCGGCATTAGCCAGCCAGGGTCTGCGCCACAATCCAAGAGGAGGAAGGTTGCACCTGCAGCACAGGCTGGGACCCCACACACAGCCATGACCTCCTGCACGTTGAGGAAGAAGCCTTTCTGCAAACAGGAACTGGACTTTCTCGTGGGCTACATGCGGAAACACAGCCGTGACATGCTAGTGAGTGCTAATTGTCAGACTACGGCTGACCACCGTGATACCCACTGGAAGCAAGTTGCGGAACATGTGAGTGCATTCGGCCATGAGGTGCACATGGCGCACGAGTGCAAAAAGCGTTGGAATGACCTCAAACGCAGCGCTAAGGCTAAGCGTGCCTCAAATTACAACTTGCTCTGGTGACTGGCGGTGGGCCTGCACTGGAGGAGGAAGACCTCACTCTGCATGAGTCACTCGTTGAGGAGTTCAAACCATCTGAATTGGTCGAAGGAGTGGGAGAGATGCCGGACTTTGATGCCCAGTCTAGTTAGTGTTGATGCCTGTTTGTCGAGGATGTGTGTGTTTTACTTGGGTGATGTCTTGTGCATGACTGCCACTACATGTCACGTGTACATGGTTATGATGTGCGAGTAATGCAATGTTTCCCTGATGCATGTCTACTCTGCTGGATGGTGGACATGTGGAGCAGACAGGGACTGTCCACATCACCACTTTTGCACCCTAGTCAGATGCTGGTTACCAGTATGCCCCTCTGGTCCATGTTCCAGCTCACTGGCACTTTTGCATGTAGCATGGGGTGACTGTCCTCTCAGCCCAGGAACTATGCATAGCATGACTGACGTGCATGTGTCCTATGCCTGCAAGGGGGTAGCCAATGTAGGCATGCTCCCTTGCCCCTCAACCCCCTTCTCTGCACTCCAATTCCATTTTAGCACTGGTCTGCTACCATATTGCCCTTGGTTACTTCCTTGGTCATGCCTCCTGTGTACATTCTAACATCCAGCGGCCAATCTGCCAGACATATCCATTGAGGTACATCCTTAGTACTTGATGCAGGGTGTCTCACTTGGACTGTGCAGAGGTCAGATGCCCCACAGGGACATGAGTGCCCATTCATGCTCCATGTGCATTTCACGCATGTCCATATGTGTCCATGACTGGATGATCACTCTTACCCAAGTCCATGATTTCCCAAATTGCATGGCATTTTATCTGCCTTCCCATGTCAACTGTGGCTCAGTACTGCGTTGCACACATGTTTAGGGTCTGACAATCTGTGTGGGTCACAGGCCTCAGCCTGTTTAATGGCCAATGACTCTGTCCAACTAGTGTAGTGTCTTCTTCACACGTGGGTGTACTCCAGAGGTTTCATCATGTGTCCTGCTTACTGTCCCATCATCATTTGCTGTGTTGTCACTTGACTCACATGATGCTGTTGATGCTAGTCAACACTGTCTGTCAATACACAGGTCTATGGTCAGCCTTTTGATACCATGCTAGGCATCCCTGCTTTTGCACTTGGGGGGAGGGGTGGTTTGCTTCTAGATATGCTACCCATTGAATTCACATTGCACGTGATGCCTGAAGTTGACCTTGCACTGCCTTCACATTTTCTGACACACACCATGAAGTCCTTGTACATGTAGATAGTGAGTAACATACATATTTGCTGCACTGCATAGACCCACTTCAGTGCAAACTGCCACCTTTCAACAGGTCTAATCACAGAAGCAATTTCAAGTTTACCCAGCATGCATGCCAGGTTCTATTTTGTGTGTCACATGTCTGCCTGATGTGTTTGGTGTCGGTGTGTGTGTGTAGTGTGCTTCTAACATGTGTAGTGACCTTTTTTCTCTCTATTTTTCAGGTGATGACGCAATGGAGCCGGAGGATGGTGTTGTCATGCCAGGCACAGGGTTGTTATCACTACATCAACCCAGCATATTTGGGGGTCGTGGGGTGGTAGGCCACGAAAACCCCCAAGTGCTACAGTCCATCTTGTCTCTGGCTGCCTATGAGACCAGCCCTGATGTACACTCTGACGACCATGTCGAGTTGGATGAGCATCAGTTCCATATGTCAGGGGTGAGTGATTCTGATGTGGACACTCCTCTGTCCCCGACACCTGCACTGAGGGGTCAGACAGTCTTGGAACCTCCGCCCGTGTTGGATCGGGACGCAGGGTCACACTCCACACCAGTCACTGATGTGCCTGGGACATCACGTCGACGGGGGCATTTAGTCGTGCAGCCGCGGGCGGTGCCAACACAATGAGGACACCTGGTCCTTGGGTCCCCCAGGGGTCAAGCCCAGCAAAGCGGTCGCCACGTGCAACCGCTGTATACTGAGTGGGAGCAAGACATGACTGCCCATTCTGAACGGCAGGGGGCAGCAATGGAGAACATCGCTGAGAGCATGGAGCGTGTGGCCCGATCTGTGCTCCCCCCTGCTAGACGGGTGCTTCTCCAGCAGCAAACGGCACGGTCCATGGCCCGCTGGCTCAGGCTAGGCATGGCGGCCGCAGACAGGGCACGCCAGGCTGAAATGTTGTCTCTGCGTGAAGCAATTGCTGCTCACGCAGAGGCACACATGGAGGCCCTGAGGCAGGAGTATGCTTCCCTCAGATCCACTCTGGGTGTCCTTTTGATGTCCCAGAGGGAGCGGGAAGAGGAGAGGTTTGCACAGCTTGAGCGTACATGCTTGCCGGGAGCTGCAGCGGTTGTCAAGCCAGGCCTTGCAGGAGGAACTCCGTGTTACACATGCTACCTTGCAAGAGGAAGCACATGTATCACGGGAGGTTCTCCATGCAGACCTACGTGTCATCGCCACACAGAACCAGTCTCACCCGTCCGGCAGACTTGCTGCCGACGAGAGGCAAGCTGCGGCTAGGCGTGGTCATGCTCCTGTTCCACGTCCTCCTTTCCAGGAAGAGCCAGACTCGGACGACAATCTATCTCCCACATAGGCCGGGCTGTGCAGGCTTTGAGCCAATGGAGGTTTTTTTTTTTCCTCAGCATCATCGCATGTGGGTGTTGAGCAGCACCCTGTACCTCCCCCCTCCTCGGTGCCTCCCCCACCGGGTCGTATTTGGCCATTTTTGATTTTTCTTTTAGTTAAGTTAGTTAAGTTTCTGTTTGATAGTTAGTTTAAATAGGTAATGTAGGTTTTTCATAGTTAGTGTAATTAGTTAATATAGTGTAAAATTGCTTGTCTATTGTGCTTTCATGTAGCGGTGTGGTGCTTTGTGGCTTTTGAAAGCATCCAATGTCTGTTCCAGCTGGGCCCTTCAAGCTTGTCTCGTGTTTGTGTTTGCTGCTTGGGGTCCTTGACTCACATATGCCACTCCTGCTTCCCTTATCCATGGTTTCGCAAGGAGGGTTGGGTGTAACATCCTATTACACAAGGGCAATGGACTGTCATATCTGTGGCATGTCTCCTGCTGTGGAACTTGTGTTAACACCCCTAGTGGGGATGATTGGGGTGTAATTGACCACTGTTCTTCTTTTGCTAGATGGGGTGTTTAATGATTCATGTGTACATTCATTGCTATGCATTGTGTAGTATGTTTCTTATCTTTAATGACCATGTGCTTCTTGCAAATCATGCCGTAGATAGTGTGTACCACACTGTTGCTGTGAAAGACGGACTGATGGTGTGATTTCTGATGTACGTCTCTGACATGGTCCAGTCATGTAATGTGTGAAGAGACACACACAGATGCATATTAAGCATTAATCATGTGTTTCATGCATTTTCTGCAGGGGGATGAGCCTCAAGACCACCTTTGCCAGCAGACATGGGCCATTGGACTTCTGGAATCAGGTCACGTTTGGTGCTGCCGACATGCGCATGTGTGCGCAGGCAGAGGGTCAGGTATTGCGATCATACATCCGAAAATCGATGACGTTTTTCAAGGGACTCCAGGCAAGGTGAGCAGCACAGGGGGGTCACAACACAGCAAACCTTCCACCTGGCCAGTTGAACATGGATGCTTAGTAGCAGCACTGACGGTGAACTTGGACAAATATTGGTGTAGAAGCGCACAATACAGCTCAGATGTGTTAGTGGACTGATGGCTAGTGGATGTGAAAGTTGTCTGGGGCACCTGCAGGGGCAGTGGCACATACCCTCCGGTCCACCATGGTCCATTGAGGCACTTGTATTAGCCATGTAGCGTTCCGAGACATGGAATGAAGCAGCTCACAGGGACAGACAGCAAGAGACAGACTCGGGTGCAGTGCATTTAATTTCCAAGTAGAAATTGATACATGCACTGGCTACTTTATTTTGGTCATGGTGGTACAGGACTTTTTCTGAAGTCAGACCTTGCTATATGCGCCTGTCTGCTTACACAGGGAACCTTGCATGTTGTGTGAATCTTGACACATTGGTGTTCCATTTGCCACGCACCCACCGGTGCCTGACTTACTGCATTGACTGTGTATGAACCATCAGAGGGGTAATGTTACGTATGGGTATGCAGCATCCACACAGGTTTGTCTGTTTGTAGTGTATTTTGTTACTTTGGGACATATTTGGTAGTGTGTTTGTGTGTTTTGGGCAAGCACAGATTATTAACTGTGGCTCTCTTTGCAGCATTGAACTGCTCCTGTTACCGGACCGGAGAGTGCGCAGGCAGGAGGCCAGCATTCACCCCAGAGATAAGTTTCCCTTTGACTACCATTTGAGTAATTTGCTGCTATGTGCATCTGAACAAGTTTTGTCGATTTGTGTATGTGTTAATGTGTGTACTACATTTTGGTGCATTCCCTACTTTCCTGTGTCAATCCTACTCCCCTCTCCTGCCCCTCATTCCCGTTTTCCATTATGCCAATGCCTGTGCCGACTGCATATCCCTGACCCTCCTTCCCCTCCAGGTTCTCAGAGGCCTGTGTGAGTTAGACCTTGCAGGCACCCAGACCACGGTGGGGGTGGTTGTTTTGTGCCACTCCTGCGCCTGTACATGGGAGCTGTGACAGTAGACATCCGTTTCTGTTGCATGATTCTATGTTATGTACCACACATGGTTCAGATCCTGTTGTGACATTGTTTTACTGTGCTACCTTGGTTGTTGAGATCATCGTGGCCATACTTGGCCTTTGTGGAGTACTGCTACTTGAAGCCATCTACTGGAGCCTGTTCTGGTTTGTTTTACTGCCTGCAGGGTATTTGCTTGGCTTCTGTGTTGTCCTGTTTTGAGTTCTCTTGGATTTTGTGCTTTTGCAAATCTAGGTGGACTCTCAGGGTGCTGGCAACTTTTTACACACAAGGTGGGAGATGGTGACAAAGGGGAAGGGTGATCCTGTGGCCAGGTGGAATTCAAGGATGTACGATGAATGACCCAGATGCAGTTGTTCAGTGGGTCGTGGTGATTTGTGAGGGGGGGTGTTTTGTTGTTGATAGTTGCCTTGCCATGCAGTGTGATGGGCACCCTGAAATTGTAATTGTGCTTTCCTATGTACATGATGTATTCTGCTGATCAATGTCTGTTCATGTGTTGTGTTTACCTTTCAGGTGCGAGGGGATAGTTGTGGTTTGACATGCTGGGGTATACACATGGTGAATGTTCACATGTGATGTGTAGACAACACTGATGGTCACTTGATTTCACATGCATATGCTGAGTGCATGTCCCTACTGACCCACACGCTCGCACTATGATCCACTACAAGTACAACCACCCTTCCATTTCCACGTGTACACTCTGTTTGCCTTCTGGTTCCCACTGTGTCCCTGCAGCACATGTTCTCTGACCATTTGTGGATCCTGTACATGTCTAGTTTGGTTTTCTATGTAGTTTGTCGCTTAGATGTGATGCTCAGGGTGTGCATCACACACAATGGCTGTTCACTGTGCTGTGGGCTGAGCAGTGTGTTGCAGGAGGTGGACACGGCACACAGTAGCTGCAGTGTTGATTTTGCAATGCACATTGTGCATGTAGACAGGCATTCATTGTTATGTTTCAACTACAACTTTTGGAATGCATTTGGGTATGACTTATTTTGCGTGGGAGGTTGTTGGTCAGTCATTTCATCTGATTCCATATCAGGCATCATTGTCTGATGCCAATTTACATTTTTGACATGGCAATGTGTACCTTATTGTTACTGTGTTGGTGTATGGCTATTGCTTGCCATGTCATGTTATGGTTTTGGAGGGTTTGAGTGACATACCAGTGATAGTCATGGCCTGTTTGGCAGGCCTGTGTGATTCCACAAGCTGGGTCCGTGCTTCCTCGCCACGTGCCCTATCCCCTCCCATGGGCAGCGTCTGTGCCTGTGGTTGGGGATGTGGGGGCAACACCATGTCCACCGGTATGCCCTGCCGTGTTTCAACATTGTGCAGGACACATGCTTTCACAATGATCCTGCACACTACTGGGGGTGCATAGAGTAGCTGCCCGCCAGAGCGGTCAAGGGAGCGGAAGCGTCACTTGAGCACTCTGAATGTGCGCTCCACTATGGCCCTGGTTGAAATATGGGCCGCGTTGTATCTTACCTGGGGTGGTGTGGTGGGGTTCCGGATTGGCGTCATCATGTGGTTGCTCAGAGGGTAGGTACTGTCCCCTGTAGAGGTGATAATGATTGTGATTATTGGGGTTTTTTGTGTGTGTGTGACATGCATGCATGTACACGGGCATTTGTACTCACCTAGGAGTCATGTGTCGCCATGCTGGCCAGCTTCCAGGGCCTGGCTCAGAGCGGACATTCTGTATATGAAGCTGTCATGGGTGGAGCCAGGGTAGTTTGCATAGACAGAGATGATGATTCCCTTTGCATCGCATACCACCTGTACATTGATGGAATGCCAGTGCTTGCGGTTTCGGTAGATGTGCTCAGTGGCCCTAGGTGGACGTAGAGCCACATGGGTGCAATCTATGGCACCGAGCACTTTGGGGAAGTGTGCCACTCTGTAAACGTCCTGGACAATGGCCTGCCTTTCTGCTGGTGTTCTGGGCATGTATATGTGCCTACGGACTGAGGGGCTTGCAGTCATGATTGCCAAGACCTGGTGTAGGCAGCGTGACTGTGTGGCCTGTGAGACCCCCCCACTTTGGCAGTAGTCCACTGAAAAGACCCAGTGGTGAAAAAATGCAGGACATTGAGCACCTTCTCCGAGGGGCTCAATGCTTGGGAGCAGAGGGTGGGGGATGTTAGGTCATCTTCCCACTCCCTGACCAGGTCTAGGATGATACGGGGTGGAAACCTATACCTGCCATAGACCTGGTCGTCAGGCATCCCAAAAAGGCTTGTCCGTGGTGAAAAAATGTGTGTCCTTGCTATTCTCCTCCTCCTGCGGTGTCCCACGATCAGTGCTGCGACAAATGGGGCATTCATCATAGCTGTATATACGTGTTTGTTGTTTGCGTGCACTTTTATACTGTGTGTGGGGACGCTTCCGCCTGCCTTCCTGTGGCGGACGCGTTGACGCCTGTGCACGTCTTTTGCCGTGCGTGGGTTTCCCGTATTCAAATCCATGAATACGGGTTGTTTGCGTGCTTGTGGGCGTTCCGTGTAGTTCCCTGCAGTACTTCCCCTGTTCCGCCTTCTTTTTCACGCGTTATTCCCCATTCCATGTGTTACGCCCCCTGTTCCGCCTACTTTTGTTGTGTGCGCCGCGCTATGTGCGCTTTCGCTGTGCGCTTAGCGCACGCTGTTTGGAGACGTGTGCGCCAGCGTGCGCCATGCATGGATTTGGCGCACAACCAGTGGGAAAGTAGCGCAGCGCCTTCCTTGCGCCTTCGCTTGCTTTCTCACGCTTGCGCCTCCTTGCACCTGCTTGCGCTGGAATTTTCGGTGCACGTTTGTTCCATGAATCGGCCCCTTAGTGTTTTACCCAATCCAGTTGACAGTTTGCCGATCAATTCTGTTTCTCTCTTGTGTTGCTGGGGGGAAATTGGGATTCACATTTTGTTAGAATTCTGCATTCCTGAATACCTGCTCTCTCTCCTCCTATCTCTTTACATTGCCTGTTGGGGGATTGAGTGGTGTGCAGGGGGAAATAGTAACCACATTGCTATTTGATCTGAACACACACAAAAGTATTATTTCGGTGCTGAATTGTTTTGCTCACTGTTACTCCTCGTGATTAAAGAGATTGCTTAGTGTTACATCACCCCATTGGTGATTATTGTGTACCCATAAACATAGTGTGATTAAAATTGTGAATACAAAAATAAATATTTTATCTTTGCAAACCAGCTGATTCCTGGTTCAGTGTGACCGGGGGGGTTCCAAGAGGGGGGCGTGATGTGATTGGTACATTGTTCAGAATAAAATAACTTTTAGACACAGATAAATAAGGATTTCAGTTGTGCATTACACGCTAGGTGTTGATTTAGGTGAAGTGCCGGATTGAAATCCATTACAGATTGGGGGCTCGTCACGAGGTTTCTGAATTAGACATACCACATGTGACAGTCTAATACAGCGTGCTAAATTATGGGGTACATAAACCCTGTTGGGCTACTACACTGTGCTACACTGTAAAAACACCCTTCAATAGAAACACTCTAAGCAGTTTGGACTGTAAATCAGAAGGAAATTAATACTTCCGGAATGGCGACCCCAGTAGAAATTAATATGGCAAAAGAACACCCACTGCAAAAATTATTTGTCAGGAGTGAATGGGCTGAGCAGGATGAGAATGTTTGGCTGCAGGAAATCAAAAACAAGCCACTGCCACAGAATTAGATATATTGCAGGATCAGGGTCCATTAGACATGGCACTTAGTGAATTGTACATGGCCTCAAGGGCAAAAGAAGAGCAATGTAAAATTGTCAAAATAGCGGCATACCTGTACCACCACATGAGAGAAATACAGGAAAAATATGCCGAAAACTTAGATCTGGCAACAAGGCAAGTACAATCACTAGAAAAACCCAAACTGATTTGGACTCTGCAGAGCAAAGGCTACAAAAGAGCCAAGAATCAGAGAATGAAACCAGACAGTACCTGATAAAAGTAAAAGGAGATCTGGATATCCTGCAGCAAGAGAAGGTAGAGCAGGATACCAAATTACTGGCACTGCAAAAAGAGTGTCAGGAAATATTGGACTCTCTACTACAGAGCCAACAAAAGCTGGAACAGCAATTAAATTATAATAAGGCCCGCGCAGGGCAGATACTCGCTCTGGAAAATCAGAATTATGAGATAAAAGAAGAAAATAATAAAATAATTCTTAAAGACCTTGAATCTCAAACCGAATTCGATGAAGAGAGCCAGAAAGCTGGTGCATTCAAAAAACAAAGGGATGACCTGGTTGCATAGAGAGGTGCTCTAATTCAGGAAAGGGACACCTTAGGCCAGCAAGTCAGTTATTTAAAAACCAAGATGGAAGAAAATCACTTGGCCCTTCAGGGTCTGGGTGAGCTCAAAAGGGACTATGAAAAACTGTTAGAGCCAGGAGGGTGGAAGATGCTCTAGCAAAGAATGACCAGGCCAGTAAGGATTGGAATTGAAGTGAATTGATGGGGACAAGATGGATGCCCCCACATATTTTGGTTCCCAGAACTGCATGTGCAGTCTAGTATTGGGTGTGGTTCAGCCCAGAGACACCTGGGATACCCAGAGACTATTTAAGCCACGCCCAGGCTGAGAAACATCATTTGTGTTTTCTGCACCTGCAGCATGACACTCACCGTGTATGGATCGGTCTCCAGAAGGCCTGCATCTTTCTTCTGCGCTCAGCTCCTGCAAGAACAGGAACACTGTTAGGAACAGCCTTACCTTGCGGCGCTTCTGCCCATCATTCATCGCTTCTTCTGTTCTGTGGGCATCTTCAGCGGTGTCATTCCCATCCCGGCATGCCGCTTCCCAAGGAAAAGGGAAAGGAACAGAAAAAATGCATTAGTAAGCATTCAGCAAATCTTTGCTGATTTTTAAAGACTGTACGAGCTTCAAACGCTTACCTGAATCCCAGCCGCTCTGGGGAAACTCTGTCTCTGCAACTTTGCATCCATCTGCAAGAGGGAAAAGACACTCCAGGTTAGCGTGGAAGCATCTAGAGGCGCTGCATACCGCGCTTACTCACCGCATTTCTTCTTCATAACCGGCATCCACGCTAAAAACGTCACGGCACCTAAAAGACACATAAAAAGAACTCAGTTCAATACAAATATGGAAGGGTTGCATCGCGCTCTCACTCACCTTCAGCGCTACTCGTCTCAGCAGCACGTCGCCATCCCCAGACACCGGCCATCATCTAAGGAAGGAAAGGAACAAAGTTAGAGAACTGTACAAAAGACTCATTATACCTACATGTCGGACTCTTGCCAGTGAAGTAACTAGGCAGCAACGAGCCCGCATCAATCAATGCGTCCCTGCGTTTAAAGCAGGATGGAGAGCACACTTTCCAAGAAAACAAGGTGAGCTGTGGATCAAAGGGAAGGGTTGGACCCCGGGGAAGAAAGGGTTCAAGCACACAGAGACAATAGGGAGTTAAACTCTACCAATCTTGTGTTTCAGGCCCAGTCTCCAGTCGATAGACTCCAGGGAAGGGTTTGAGGTCGTAAGAGGTCAGATCAGGCTGAGTGACGTCCCCGTGGATACCAGGTGAGCGTTACACCCACCTGAAGCCACCAGTCCAAATCAGCACTTTGACCAGGGACTTCTCCACCCAGCTGGAGGAGGCCGCTGAGATAGCAAAAGCGGAAGTCTTTCCAGGCTTCAGGCAGATGGTTGAAGAGAGAGTCAACGAAGCTGATGCCTGCGAGACTCTGGAGCAAAAGCAACAATTGAAACAAGATATTCAAGATCTCTTTGCAGTGGACTCATATGACTGTGGTTGCACCGACATCCACACAACAATTCCCACGTATCCTGGCATGACTTCAGTGTTTGTGAAACAATATTGCTTGTCTCTTGCATCAATGGAGTCCCTTACTGAAATAATTAAGAACCTTGAGTCACGTGGGATAATTTGTGCAGTCCACAGCACCTTCAATAATCAGAGCTGGGGATTTTGAAACCAAACGGCCAGTGGAGACTCTGTGCCGACCTAAAGGAGCTCAACAAACGGGTCCATACTTCCCGATGGCCTCTTCCCTACATTGACCAAGGGCTAGCCCAGATCCAGGGGTCAAAGGTATTCACTGCCATTGACCTGACCAATGGGTACTGGAGGACCAATACAAGCTGGCCTTTACCTTTGGGGGCAGCAGTTCACTTGGACCCGGACTCCCTTTGGATACATCAACTCCGGCAATTAATTTAACATTTTTCTACACAAGGCCATACCCGACCTGTTTGAAATGGGTAACCTAGCCTATGTAGATGATGTTTTAGTCAAAAGCTCAACTGTGGAGGAACATATAGCGGAGATCCGTTATGTTCTGACACAGTTGAGGGCTGCCGGAACAAAACTCTCCTTTCAAAATGCACAGTGGTGCAGAACCCGTGTCAATTTCTTGGGGCATGAGATAACTCCTCAGGGTCTCTCTCCCCAGGAAAAGAAAGTGGAAGCACTCCAGAAAATAAAAGACCCCACAACTCTGCTGGAACTAAGGAGCCTCCTTGAACTACCTAATTCAAGCAGAAAGTTCATTGAGGATCACAAGACCCCTGATCCATCTTTCGAAGGGGGGGGTCACGTGAGAGTGGGGTCCAGAACAAGCCGAGGAAGTAAGACAACTCAAAAGAAGCCTCTCACAAGCGCCTTGCCTAGCTTACCCTGTCAAAAACAAGGGGTTCTTCTTGGAGACAGGGTTCTCACATGCTTAACTGCAGTATTATGTCAAAAGCATGACAAGGTCAATAAAGTAATCTCCTAATCGAGTAAGAATTTATCCTCCATGGAGGAAAAATTCAAAGATTGTGAGAAGGCACTCCTGGCAATGGTGTGGGCATTGAAGAATTACCTCCCGTTTATCCAGGGGGGACACATCACAGTGGCGACTCCACACGAACCTTTGCAATATCTGCAGAGTGACATAATCCGGGTCATAAATGTGAGTAATTCCCAAATTACTTCCTGGATTCTGTGAATGCAAGGCTTTCCTGTGGAGGTCAGATATGGCCAAAACAAGAAGAGTCCCCTCGCGCAAGGTCTGGCTGACTTACATGACTGTGCCAGAGAAAACTATCTCGAGGACGAAAGTATCGAAATCAAGGCCAACATGGAGGCATACCTTAATTCCCCACACAAAGTTTATGAAGAAGACAAGTGTGAGGGAATGCCCACTGTCTATGTGGATGGGTGCTCCTACCATGTTGACAACAACAGGGAAAAAAAAACTTGTGGCCGGCGTAGGGAATGCATGGGTGAATGAAGCCCCAGAACCCTCCGCTGGATACAAAATCGGTCCCCGAAGTAGTCAAGTGGCAGAGTTGATGGCTGTGCATCAAGACATCCTCACTGCTGTCCAACATCAACTCCACAAACTGGTCATAATCAGAGACTCAGATTATGTATGGAACAGGTTCGTGGAGCACCTGGTTAACTGGAAAACCGAGGCATGTTATGTGATAAAAATAAACCATTGAAACATGGGAAATGTATACAGAATATTGATGATCTGGTCACCTCAAATGGGATGACCATCTACTGGAAAAAAGATTAAGAGTCATTCTAAATTAAAGGGACCAGACAAAACTGAAAATGACCTAGCTGATCAGCTGGCCAAAACCAGAGCCATCCAAGGGGATCTACTTGAGATCGAGTCCCTGTTGGGGGAGATCCAGTTCACTGCTATGACTAGGTCCCAGACAAATGCTCACAATGAACTCTCAACTGCACAATGGAGTAAGGAGACCCCAGATGCTGATTTGATTATGGCTCAAAAACTGGATCCAATAATTGGTAAGTTTTATCAACACATTGAGGACCCTGAGAACATTCCCCTGACGGATACCGATTACATATGGAAAGAGGACCTAGAGTGTTGATGAAATGCCCAAACATTTTCTGAATGCAAGATGGTTTGTTGGTGAGGAGATCCCTAACTGGCCATGACCAGTGGGTGGTCCCTACCTCATTCCGAAGCTTGATTCTAAGTCAAGTCCATGATGCGGCCACAGCTGGTCAGCGGGGGTTTCATACGACACTAGAAATCTTGACAGAGGTTGCATACTGGCCTCACATGGGGCAGGACCTCGACCAATACTTGAAGGGGTGTCTTGTGTGTGCACAATATCAGCCAACATCACTCAAACACCATGCTCCCCTCCAAAAGAGGGGGATGACATAGCCTTGGTCAGATTTACAAGTCTATTTTATCGGGCCTGTGATTCACTGCTCTACGGGGCACAAGTACATGTTGACCATGACATGCTTGTTCACTAAATGGGTGGAATGTCTCCCGGCCCCAAATTGCAAGACAGAAACAGCAGCTGCCCTGATGATCAACCACATCTTCTTGCATTTTGGACTACCCCAAAGGATTGAGTCAGGCCAAGGTAGCCACTTCACTAGTGAAGTGATGACAAAGATGTTTGAGATACTTGGGGTCAAAAGGAAACTACACATTGCCTACCAGCAGCCTCTAGTGGTGGAGTTGAGAGATACAACAAGACAATTGTGAGCATATTAAAAATGTTTGTTGCAGATTCTGGGCCAAGATGGGACATTCGATTACCTCTTGTCCTGATGGCCATCAGATCTACCCCTTTTTCTGTAACAAAAATGTCTCAGTTTGAGCTGATGACTGGATGAAGGATGGTGCTTCCCCAGCATCTTCTCTACAGAACCCTAGAGCAGACCCTGATAAATGCCCCCACAACTCATGAGTATGTTGAGAATCTGAGAAAACACCTTCAACATGCTTTTGCCTATGCTCAGCGGGATCTAGAACGATCTGCAGACAGTATGAAGACCCACTATGACCTTAAGACAACTAGAAAAGAATACCAAGTAGGATTATATAGTTATTATAAGCAATAATAAGTATGCCAATTATTTCAAGTCCAAACATGATGTTTAACTAAACTCCTTTGTGAAACAACCTTAATTTCATCTTTTAAGTAGCTGATCTCTGGTTTTACATTTTAGGTTTCCAATTGTGTTATAATACACACATAAATCGAATCTCAATACATTAAGAAACGTCTCTTAAGATACCTATAAAATATTCTGACAAGTGAAGCTAAGAAATTGAATTTTAGAGAAAGAGCCTGGAAAATTCTGACAAGTGAAGCTAAGACATCAAAATTTAGAGAAAGAGCCTGGAAAAGCTGACAAAATGTCTTAAGTCTAAATGAAATTGTAGACAGAATCTCACCAGTCGCCTACAAAATCCGTATCCCCAAAGGCAGTTTGGCAGAAGGGGAAGATAAGTGGGTCCACATCAACCAGCTGAAGAGTTGCCATCCTATGCATACTCTGCGGCAACTAGAGGAGCCATCTGGAAACCCAGAAGGGGACATTCTGGATACCTAGAAAATTACAACTATTAAAAACCATTCCACCTGTTGAAATTAGTAGTAATTACAGGCAGGAAAGATTGTCAATTGTATGTCAAATGTATGCATCTGCCCCACTACATGAATAGTGGTGGGGAAATGTCCATAACCATGGTCTGTTCTGTCATCATAGCACTGAAACCAAGGATTTTAAGCACTAAGGAGGACCACTTGGGGACGGGGAGGAAAGACCCAAGGGGCCGGAGTATCTTTCCATACTCCCATCCAGAACCGGCGAGGAGGATCTGTCAATCCAGCACTGATGGGAGAAGCAGACACATTTTTCCACTTGGATATCCCAATCTCCCTACTTCCCCTTGACGGGCGGTCAAATTCAAGTCGTGAGGGGGGGGGGCTTTGTGTGATGCATTAACCCACTTATTCTCTGCCCTGTGGCATCACTGTGTTCTGGTGGTGCCAGAATTATCAAAATGTCCGCAAAACCCCCGTGTGCGCCAAAACCTTTGGAAATCATGCTGTACAACACGAAAAGATGGCTGTCAAATCTACCATGCATGTTGTCAGTGGTGGAACGGAGCTCTCCCTCCTGAAACATGTCATTGGGCTTCACAACAAGTAAAAATGGAGCACCGAGAGAAAATCAGGGCTTTGCTAAAATAAACCCAAAATCTTGTTTTTAAATCTTTATCTTGGTTGCTGAAACTGCAGAATGCTGGTACAAAACACCCACACACATCCCATATTCTTGCTGGGTGCTACAATTAATTTAATTCAAGAAATCATTATGAACATACAATGTTTTGAAAAGCTGAATTTGTCATCAAAACATTCACAGCAAAAATGTGCCTGCCTGTGAAATCTGTCAAAATCTGTGCACAGTATCCGTGGCCGCCTGTATGACAGCTGTCAGTAGATTGCATGATAGAATTTAAAGTTGTACAACTGAAATCTAATATCTCAAAACTAAGTGACCTGGTATTGAGAGTAACCTAGGTTGTAACTATTTCATCCCATGGTTTGGAAGCTGCATTAAGTGTTCTAGCTGCTTGTTTTGAAATTCCAAGTTTGTTTTAAACCAAGAAAAAAAAATGTAACAGAATGACATTGAATTTAAGACTGCCTAAAAGCAATCAAACCAGTCCAACAGCTTCCCCACGGAGGCTAGGTATCTCCCTTCTGCTTCACTCCACCAGAAAATCACACCTCTATGATGATTAGATTAGGGGAGGAGAATTTGGGGCTGCAGGGGAAGGGGACAATGGACATACTCTGGCTGAAAGGACATGCAACGTGTTAAGAGTCATAAACGGCCTCTCCCTGAAGGAACTGGGAGGAGATTGCTTTGGAGCTGCCAGGAGAAGAAGGAGGCGGGGACAAACCACCCTTTGCTGATTAACAAAAGCCAAAAGCTCATTTTTAAAAAGACTGATAAATTACTGTGTAAAATTGTGAAAATTACAGAAATAACAGCATTGTTCATGTGATTTATGTATGCATGTTTTGAGAGACGCCAGAACTCTGTGAGATGTTCTGGGAAGTAGTAGCGGAAAATATGGTTTTACCCCAAATTTATTTATGCCAAAAGCACGAAACTTCATAGACTTATGCCCATATTCAATGTGCACATTTGTGCACATTTTCTGATTAACTTTATATTGTGTTCCAGACAAAAAGGGCAACATTCAGTCAAAATCAGACACAAGATCGTACAGCAACGAGGTTTGGAGGAGTATCTGCTACACAAAATATGTAATCAATATATTTTATTGTTATAGAGATTGCAGACATGTAAATTTGTATTGTACCAAAAGTAGATTTTATGTTCAAAGGGAAAAGGGGAGGATTCTCTGACTCATAAACCCACATCATCATGGTGACACCCTGTTTTCTTCTCCAATCAAGGGAGAGAAGAGACTCCAGACAATCGCCTTCCTAGGAGGTGCACTTAGGATAAACCAGCACACACCCCCTTTATCATAGGCATAAATAGAGACAGCTGAGGACTTAGAAAGGGACACAGATTCACCCACTATCCTGATCCTGGCGAAGCACCCTGAAGCAGAACTATCCATCTTCCTTGCTCCTGATTCCAGAAACTTGGCAAGCAGAAAGGCGCATTCCATTAGTTGAACCATTTTCAACTAGGCATTGAATTTCCAGAACCAGAAAGAAAGAATCCCACAAAACCTAAGGGAAACAAAAGAAAGAGCTGGGCTGTGCTGTCCTGCTTTCCTGCTAAAAGAAGTCTCATCAGAATCAAAAGACCCAATCCCGTTGTGATGTGCTGTGACCTGAGAACCATTGCAGACCTGATCCAGTCCTGTGCCGAGCTGTGACCAGAACCATTGCACACCCAGTCCAATCTAGTGTGCCCGGCAGTCAGTCCCAGAACCAGAATCCCTAACAAGAATCCCTGAGGTTCTGTTTGAAACCCATATAGTGAGTATCTATAGATAGAACTGTGTCACTAGCATATGTACTGTCCATAGTAATCCCTGTTTTAAACCCATCCTCTCTTGTATTCAGAACCGGTAGTGTTAGGAGTATTTTTGAATTGTCAGAGTGTTTTCTTGCGCTAAGTTTCTCTCATTTGTTTTCCAAAACCATAAATCATTTGTTTTGTAAGTGTGAGAAATTATCCTGTATTTGGATGTGCGCACAACTTTCCATATAAGTAAAAACAAAATATATGTCTATCATTAATTAGTTATTTGAAGGTATGCGTCAGCAGTGAAGTAGGAAAGGGGTAATCATAGGGTGTGAGCATACGCTTCACAAGGAATAGTATTCACAAATGATTGAGAACCTAAGGTACACAAGTACATAACTTATATTTACACAGATAATTTGGAGAAACAAGGTTCCAACAGAAAAAACCCGCCAACACGTGTTTCAACCCTAACCCGGCCGTCCTCAGGGCGTGTAAGTCTATAAGTAACTGGTAAGTTTGAGACAAGGTACTAGTCGTACGTGGAATCTCGTATAATCTTTAAATGCATTTTCCTGATCCTGGTCCCTGGTCAAGGACTATGGGACCGGCCAAACGGCAGTTTTCTCCTTCGCGAACGCATTCAAGCGGCAATATGTTCACTTTTGAAAATTCTGCAACAACCATTTAATTCGGCAACTATTACTATGGAACCTATCCTAATCCGCTTACACATTTAACTACTCAAATGCGTATTGGGAGATTTAACATTTCACTGGATGTTAAAGGGACCAGGAAAATGCATTTAAAGATTATACAAGATTCCATGTACGACTAGTACGTATATGTAATAAATGTCTATTATCACATGACATCACAAATTACTTAATCAGTGACATCACTGGTACAGCAATTCTCACGTGTAAATCAGAGAGATCAAGACTGTGTCAAAGGCAGAAGAGAGATCAAGTAAGATGAGGACGATGGAGTCAAGGTTAGAGAGCAGGTCTTCATGGAAGGTCAGGAGAGCAGTTTCTGTGCTTCTGGTGGCTCTGAAGCAAGACTGATGGTCATGGAGACAACCAACAGATTCAGTGTTAAGATTAAGCTGGGAGATGGCCAGCTTTTCCAGGAGTTTGCCCAGGAAAGGAGTGATGGAGATTGGGCGATAGTTAGCCAGGCAGGATGGGTCGGCAGAGGATTTCTTAAGAAGATGGTGCACAAGGGAGTGCTTCAGGGTGGAAGGGAAGACACCAGTGACAAAGGAGTGGTTGCAGAAGTCAGCCAGGGCAGGAGCCACGGTATCAATGTGGTCCTTGATGGTTTTGGAGGAACAGGGGTGAACCTGTTTTGATGAGACTTTCATAGATCAGACTTGTCTAGAAACCTCATCTGGGCAGAACAGCAGAAAGGCACAGACGATGGGAGGAGAGGTGACTGAAGAAGGGCCAGAGGAAGAGCAGGGAGTAGAGGGAGGAGGGGGAGAGGAAGAGAGAGCGGACAGGATGTCCTAAATTTTAGAGATGACATGAGAAGCCAGAGTCGTGCAGAGGGTCTGGGAGGGGACAGGCGAGGTAGAGACTGCAGCAGGATTGGCCTGTTCCCTGCAGATTTTAAAGACTTCGGCCAAGTTATTAGATGCCGCAGAGATGTGGGCTTGGATGTGAGCTCTCTTCTTAGTGCGGACAGAGAGCTGGTATTGCCTTTGGAGCAGGTGACAGGCCAGATTGTCGGAAGATGTACCGGAAGCACGCCATTTCCTCTTAGCCACTCTGCACTTGCGTTTGAGGGTGACGAGGTCTGAGTCGTACCAGAAGTTGCACTTGGCTTTGGGCTTCAAGCGAATCCTCATGACAATGGCAAGAACATCACGAATATCAGCTATAGCAGAGTGGAGCATAGAGAGGGCTGTGTTAGGGTGCGAGTCAGCCAAAGGGGGAATAGGGGGTGAGATTGTGACGGCAAAAGCCTCAACTCAAACACGCTTCATGGGCCGGATAAACAAGAAGGTAGGTGACAGTGCTGGAAGTGGCCTGGCCTGACGGGTAGAGAGAGTGAGATTGGAGCTAAACCACCACACCTGTATTTCTGCTTTTTTTCTGATAACATATCCAATGTAATATCATTTGTAATCAATGTCTTTTCTTCAGCTATGCACCATCAGATTTATCAGGTATTTATAACTTTTTTGTGTCCACTAGATACACATTGATTACTGATGGTGCATTGGGAGGAGATAGACGGATATGGGGGTGATGGTACTGATTACTATTGGGGTACTATGATGAAGACATTTGAGGTGTGTGAGAGGGAGACTGTGAAGAAGAAAAGTGAGATGGAGTAGTGGGGATCTGTAAGTAGGAGGGGTGAGATGTGGTTATTGGGGGCTTTGAAAAGGAAGAGTGAAGTGGGATAGGTGGGGACTATGATGAGGAAGAGTGACATGCGGCTATTGGGGACTGTAAGGAGGAAGGGGTAAAGGGGGTATAGGTAAGAATACTATTGAGTATTGGAATATGAAATAAGGATGTGAGGTAAAGGTAAGATCACCATTGGGGACTGGGATAAGGAAGAGTGATGTAGGGGTAATGAAATGGATTATTATTGGTTCTGTGATTATGAAGAGTGAGGGAAAGTAAAAGCAGGATTAATAATTGAGTACTGGGTTATGGGAGATGGAAGTGGGGGCAATGCTAGTGATTATTATTGGGGTACTGTGGCAGGGAAGATTGAGTTGTGTAGTGGCATACTGTGATGGGGAAGAGTGAGGTGGTTTACTGGGCGACTGATGTGGAAGAGTGAGTTGGGGTAGTAGGTAACTGTGATGAAGAAGAGTGAGGTGAGAGTAGTAGGGGACTGTGATGAAGAAGAGTGAGGTGGGGCTGCAGGGGGCTGGTGCAAGGGTGGGTGAGGTGGGCTCCATGGGGGACTGTGATGAGGAAGAATGTGGTGGCATTAATGGGGGATTGTGATGAGGAAGAGTGAGGTGGGGTAGGTGGTAACTGTGACAAAAGAAAACGGAGATGAGTGAGATGGGTAAGAGGCGGTCTGTGATGAGGAAGAGTGAAGTGTGGTGATGGGGGACAGTGATGAAGAAAAGTGAGGCGGGTAGTGCGGGACAGTGATGTTGAAGTTTGAGGTGGTCTTGAGGGGTACTTTGATTGGGAACAGTGAGGTGAGGTACTGGGGGACTGAGATGAGAAAGATTGAGGTGGGGTAGAGGGAGACTGTGACAAGGAAGACTAAGGTGTGAAAATGTGAGACGTACGATTAGGGTAGTGGGGGAATGTGACATGGAAGAGCTAAGTGCAGTATTAGGGGATTGTGACAGAAATGGTGAAATGGTGAAAGTGCTGGTCTCTGAAAAGGTAGAGTGAGGTGGGGCTAGTGAGGGACTGTGATGATGAAGAGTGTGGTGGGATAAGTGGGGGACTGTGATGAGGAAGAATCAAGTGGGGTAGTTGGTGATCGTGACAAGGAAGGGTGAGGGAAGGGGAGTTGGGGACTTTGACGAGGAAGAGGAATGTGGGGGTAAAGGTAAGATTACCATTGGGTACTGGGATGAGGAAGAGTGGGGTATAGGTATGATGACTTTTCAATATTGTGACGAGGTAGGGGGATGTAGTGTTTAGTTAGGATTAGTAATTAGATAACAAGACGAAGAAGAGAGTGGTGCGATAATGTACAGAACTTCCCTGCTGACATCAAGAGAAAATCAAGATATTCACTGTTACAGCACATGATAAACTTGTCCAATAAAAACAATGGATGTAGTAAACAAACATTGGTTTCCGTGGATCTTATGTTGCACACTTTTTATTCATGTAATTAAACAAGCAGAAGCGTTTTAAGCCAATATAACACCCCAGACACTAATAGCCCCCTAGTACCCTCTCCCACACATTTTAAGTTCATTTAAGAAGCAATCCCTGTATTTTATTTTATATTAAAAACACAGATTGCTTCCTAAATTAACTTAAAATGCTCATATTCCCCTAGCTAGCAATCACAGTGATTGACACATTGCAATATATTATAGTTTTGAAGTATTTACTATTTTCTTGCCTTGCGAAACAAATCGATATCTTAGAAAAAACTGTTAAAAAAACACTGTTGCCAACCCCAAAGGTTTACAAATCATCCGTTCTTACCCTACCCACATGTTCCCAAGCCTCAAAACTTCACAATATATACGACTTATATTATTTTAGGGCAGTTTCCAAATACAAAACGAGATCTTGAATCTCGAATTGCGCAATGGTGGGTTTTCAGAAATGTCCAGTCTTGGCACTAGCAGTGCATCATGGGAGATATAATTAGATTTATGTTAATACATGGGCACACCACTCTTTACCAAAATAAAAATAAAACATTTTAAAAATTGAGTACATTTATGCTAAACCAACAGAGGATTTCATTTGAGCACTTTGTGCCTGACTAGTTTTTAATTTGGCGCAAATCTGTCCAGCAGTTTGAGTGGTGGACATGAGCAAATATTTGACATTTTGACTATGGAAAAAATGAATGGGAAATTGAAAAATACACCCCTTTTTAGAGCCTCCATATCTTTTGAACCGTAACACGGATTTGTACAAAATGTTCACGTTTTGGGGAGCTATTAGACATAGAATGTTCTCATTTCCAATGAATGATAGGTTTAACCTTAACTATACTTCCAGTCCTTTGAAGGTGGCACTTGATAAATACAATACATTGCAATAATAGAACCACCGGTACTTGGGTACTTGCACAGAGAACGTATACGATGGCATGTTTCTTTTTCTTCCTGACTTCACTTAAAGCTGCTCATTGTTTACTTGCAAAGGCTGGGCGTTCTGCCATTTACACATTAAGGAAGCACATTATAACGTTTGAATAAATACTTTATATTGCATCTGAATATTATGTTCATCATATAAGTGGTCGCCTGCAGTACCATACCGGAAGTACCTGGAGTTCTGAAATACCATTTACTATATCAATATGAATGCATAATTTACAGACACTATTGCAAATTCATTCATTACTATTGAGGCTGCTGAAAGTCGTGCCTTCAAAAACTTGTAATCAAATCGATGTTTTTCAATTGTGAAATTGAAGTATGTAGATTAATAATGTATTACAATCAAATCCAGAGGCTAATGTGGGATCTACCGAAGAAGGGTCACTGGTTCATTGATTTCACTCATATAACTTTGAAATTACTAATTATAGTTCCCAAAATGTAAAACTGTGAAGGATTTGACCCCAATAGGACCAGCGACACTACCCCATCCCCAACATCGAACAGCTTTTAAGGTGCTTCGATTGATGCATCTTTACATCACTGAGTGTCTTCCATCCCAGCCTCTGTAACCATGACAACGCATCTTCGGCTGGCAGAAACTCACTGAGGCTTGTGAGTGTTACAGCACTAAAACAGTATTGCATGGCAGGCGCGTTGAAGTCTGGGAGCAGCATGGCCCTCGGCCTCCCACCTCCCCCCAGATGGAAGGTAATGCCTGACAAGCAAAGTGTTCACCGCCAATGCTCAGCTATGCAGCTATTTGTATCGACAAAACCGTGCACTCTAACGACCAACATCAACAGCTTAGGTGTGCTATTAGAAAGGGTATGCGGAGGTATGAACCATGATTTGCAGCATGCGCCTATATGGCCCTCATTACAACACCGGCGCTAAACCATGGCGCTATTAGCACCATGGTTGGTGCCGGTGTTGTAACGAGTCCGCCATGGGGAAATGGGGAAATACTGCCCCATTCCAAGGTTGGAGGGGCAGTCTTTCCCCATTTCCCCATGGCCCTTCCCCATTCCCATTTTTGCCCCATAGGGCTCAATGGGAATGGGGAAGGTGGCAATTACGGTACCGCAAATTGTGGTACCGTAATTGCCTGCGAGGTCCCTTTGCGGGTTGCTACTTTAGTGGCTGGTCCAGACCAGCCGTTAAGGTCGGGTCCCGCAAAGGGACCTCGTAGTAAGGCTCTAAGTGGTTAACGGCGCCGCAGCCTTTTACGGCACCGTTAACCACTTAGCGCCAGGGTCGTAATGAGGCCCTATGTGTTTATGTTTTACATAAGTAGATAAATAATCATGTATGGATACAGAGATATATTTTATAAACTTCACAGTCAGCCCAACTCCAGATTCAATGCTGACAAACCTTTCCCTCGCTTCTCATGCGACATTGATAATCACATTCTGGTGTCATGGAATGATGCTTCTGAACCACCTTAAGGAAACCGACCAACATTGCCTATGCTTCGACAATTGTGTGAAACGTTAGAAAATCTGACCACTTTGGGACGCTAGTCCCATGCTGCCAAATCACCATCCAGAGTCATTCAAGTTTGCAAGCCAGACCACTCCAAGGATACAAAACTCACAATTACAAACCACACTGGGATGCCGTGGAAGGTCACCCATAACTTGCCCAATTTGTGGAGAAAACACAGAGCCCGATTCATGGAATTATATGCGAGGAAAGTAGGGAACATGCTCGTGCAAGTGCGCGCAAATTGCCTTAGTCGATTCATGGAATCGAATGCGCAGTACTTTTCAAGGACTCGCTGTCAAGGTGCTTGCGCAAGACTCCAGGCAAATCATGGGTGTTGCTTACGTAGAGGGCTTTGAAGGGGACAGAACAGGAAACATTGCAATAACTTGAAAATTGGATTTCCAAGGGAAGGCAGGCAATCCCTTGCACGGCAACAATTGTGCAGCACGAGATGTATTCATGGATTCGATTGCACAACCACTCGGCCGAGAAATGGCCACACGAATCCTTCAGATGATCCGCCACCCAAAGGCAGGCGTAAGTACACTTGCACGTGGGATTTGCAGCGCAGAGGTGGGGTTGCATGTCGGATTTCGGGCTGTGCGTACTCAATCAGGATTCCTATCTAACTTAGAAGTGCGTGTAAGCAGTGTAGTGGGGTTCAGGAACGGTTTTAGGGGTTCACACGCACATTTTCTGAGTTTAGACCGAGTTACGATTTTTCATACATAACTTGTCGGGGTGCCGGGAACAGTTACCGGGGACCATGCATGGGGTCCCCAAGTTCCAAGTCTGCTTGCGGGTGACCCCACATACAGTTTGAAGGGTGTGTGCATTTGCGGCCAGGTGAGTGCACAAAGGTAGCTGATCTGGCTGTTTATTCTTTGCATGTGGGTGTGTCGTGGGTGTTCAAACTGCAACTTGTAAATACGGTCCTTTGTGCAAAGAATTCCATCAATACACGGGACGCGCATTCTTCATTTGGCGCACAGGCTCGCACAGTGTCCTTCTCGGCGCGTGGCTCTTCTGGGATTTCTGCACACATTTCCATGAATCAGGCCCACAGTCAGAAAAGTTACACTCAGGTGACATGTAAGAACGCAAACACCAATCACCAAAATAAAACAATTCTGTATAGGAAATGTACACTCATGAGTTGTGGAAGGTTGAACAACTAGACACCAAAATGAAAAGACCCACTGCGCATCATACATCATACAACTCAACCATTCTGTTGGAGCTTATCTCAACTGATATGTGTCATGGAAGGCTGCAAAACTCCTCCACTCAAAGGAGCTTGCCTGCATCAGGAGTCCCACTGAGGTAATGTGGGAGGTGGCATCCAATCACCATATGGAAACAAGCCAACAATGTCTAACCACACTCTTCAGTCACATAGAAAATCCAAAACGAATCCCTCTGTTCAACACATTTAAGTTGACAAATCTCTCACATAGTTTGTTAAATGTGCAAACCCAACCAACCTGGGGAGAAAGCCCAGAATAGCTAACCTCATTTAGGTGTCTCTTAATCCTAAACTCACACACAGAGGGAGCCACTCTAGAGTGACATTTCACACAGAGATTTCTCAGAAGATTCAACCCTGCCCACTTTCAGGGCCTACACTGAAAACCCAGAGACCAATACAGAAGAATTATTCACTAATACATAAATACATACACACTTAAGAACACCTCAATGCTGAGGACGGCGCAAGTTCAAATACACCTTTGTTCATCTCTGTTCTAAAAGAAAACTAGACATGAACAAATATAGTAAAACGTATAATAAATTTACATTCAAATTAATCCATTCAGGAAAACGATTAAAGATGTGTCTCTATGGCATCCTTCTTATCATGTAAATGGGCCTGGACGAGAAAGTAGTTTTCTATCCATCTATCTATCTGTTATTCTCCTTTAGGAATCATTATTTCAATACATCTGTTCAACGTTTCAGGTGGATCGATGTGATGTTCCCACAATGAGTACTTTGCAAAACTTCCCTTGTACAGTTTCCCCTTTGTTCCCTAATGTGCCCGCCATTCTGCGGGAAGCATTTTTGATTCAAAGGTTGTTCCTGTGTTCACTTTCTAAATACCACCTGCTAGAGCTACTCCCTCTGTGGTTGCCCCTTTCTTTTCCTCTTTCAAATATGGGGTCCACCCTGGAACACCCTTCCTCCTTCATCGCCTGTCTGATCCAGAATCACTGCACAAGCACTGATCCTCAGCCACTGCACACTGCACTGTTTGCGTAATCCAGGCAGACACAGTCTGCCACCAGGGGCACTTACCAAATCACCTAGGACCTCATTCTGCACACACCTGCTTCTGCTAACCTATGGTCCTAAAAACCCTGGTTGAGGGTAATGCCTTACCCTCGATTAAGAAGCAGCAGCCTACCTCCAACACGCACATCACCATTCTTTCAAGTCATGCAAGCCCCTTCGTTCCACAATGATTTTTCATGATAGTCGTCTTTGCAATGTTGATTCCATTATATTCACTGTGGGCAACATCAAATAGTTGGTTCCAGTCCCTCTTGTCCTTCCAACATAGTAAACACTGAATCGCCAATATTTAGTCGCTACACTGGTACTGCCTGGTAAGGATGTTCAACACTTCCAGAATAAAATAACTTATCTATGTGTTTAAACTGATTCGGGAGGATAGCTTATCGGCAACGTGCTCACCTTGTAAGCAAGACAAGATGAAGCAACACAGGTTCGAGCCCCGGGTCCATGTTTAGAAACCTCTGGGTATTAAGTGCGTTATAAATAGCCAATCACATTACATATATATATATATACACACACATTACTGTTTGCCTTTATATTGGCTGAAATATGCAATTTACAGAACATGTCATGTCATTGCCTTAAACTACAGTTCATGGCATGACTTGATATAGGGAAAAATACCTGTCCATGCCCATATTATAGAACATATAGTGGTAAAACGTTCCTATAAGGGCTTTAGTGTCACGGTGACCCACCATTAGGAAACGGGTTGGGAATCTGCACATGTCACCAGAAACCATATTATTTCAGTATCCAGCTTTTGCTACTCGCTATGCATTTTTTTAAATACAGTTCAATAATTTATTTTGACTTTCCTTTGGTCATAATAGATAATGCACACACATAGTTGTTGTTTATTTTGGGTCGTGAAGCTACAGGCTCACTGTGTAATAGACACAGTCCGATAGACATGCAACATTTAGTTGGATATGCATTTGCGTATACACTGATGTATTGCTATGTAAGCATATGTACGTGTGTTTCAAACATGCACACACACATATATATATATATATTGTATATATATATATATATATATATATATATATACATACATATATATATATATATATATATATATATATATATATATATATATATATATATCTGTACACACACAACCTATATCTAAATACACATTAATATGTGCATTTCGAAATATTAATTAGCATGCACCATGTATTTCCCGTCCAAGTTGCTGAACTCCAGATTTCTGCTGAATGGCAGCCGGTTAATCAGCTAATTACAAAGCAGGCTCCCATTTTAGGAGCGCAAGAACCCCCCCCCCCTCCTCTGCACTGATAGTACAGCCAGCCACTGGTTGGAGCAGGGCCAGTCATACACCGTTATGCAGCCTGATCTATGCTTTAATCAAAGGGTGAGCTGACACACCACGCATGTCTTAATCTCAGCCTCGGCAACGTGCATCCACTCTACTTTGACCTCGCAGTTAATCGGCATTCAAGCAGCAGAAGCTCCCGTTTCTCTCACTCGCTGGGAGATTTTTTTTTTTTTCCTGCCTGTGTGTTTTTTCCCCTGCCTGCGTTTTATTCCTCCCTTGGACGTTTTCCTCTCCTCTCGCCTGCGGATGCTCCTCCAGTGAATCGGTAGCGGTGCCTCGCCGGAGCCGAGCATCTCTCCGCCTGATCTGCAGAGAGGGGCGCCTGCGAGGATCCGATGCCTGCCCCCTGAATATTAATCCAGCCACCATGCAGCAGCATCACACTCACTGTACCTAGAGAGGGAGGGCGGGGGGCCTGATCCAGCGGCAACAAAGGAGGACGAGGAAGGGGGTGTGCGTGGGGTCGAGAGGAAGATGAGGAGTCTTCCAAAACAGAGGACTCTTCCAACGGACGTGGCGTTTTCCAACACAATGGTCCTGCGGGCTCTGCTGCTCGTCACCCTCGTCCATTGGTAAGAGAAGCCCCGCATCCCAATAGCGTTTGTTTGGGAGTGGGGGTGGCTGGGTGTTCAAACATGCAGGTTGATGCGGTGTGTGGGAGAGGGTGCTTCCCTGCTGACATGCCATTTTTGGAATCTAGGGGAGGGTGGGGGTTGTCGTGTGACAAATGCCTTATATTTATGCATACTCAATATTTCACGGAGGTGTTGCGTGGAATCGGCTGACCCCGGCAGCTGTGCTGCCGCGCTCACTGTACAGCTATGTGTTTTGAGATCGCCTGACAAGGCGGGGACGCAGGGGCCCCATCTGCAGCTGAGCTGCTAATCGTGTGCTGCTGGATCCCACCCTGGCTTTGTTTTCAGACCCCTGCATACCCGGCATCGCTGCTTCTGTGTAGTAGGCAGCGTTTTGGCTTATTGCGGTCCTAGGCAATGGGAGGGTGGCTGCCTGGATGGATGCTGGATTTCAGCACCAAGGACAGCGGTGGCAGTTCTTCTCATGTCGAGCCGCCTGTGGTGACTGATTGTGTGTTTCATAATAACTAAGACCAATGATAGCAGATACGGGTTGTGTGTGTAGGTGTAAATATATACATGTGCACACCTTATATATGTTGATATATGCATTTTTAAACACGTGTCCAACATATAAAGGCTAAGTGTGTTTCTGCATATGTTTGCAGGCAAATTAACATAAATAAACCTACACCTATATATTTCTAGACATTTAAGCGTAAAGGTTATATGGTTAACATTGATGTTGGCATGGCCTGCCTAGCTACTGCACTGTATATTCCTGGACGGGGAAAGGAGCATGCACACTGCCTTGATAACAGGCATGCTCAACTGGACCTCATTGTAAACACTATGGCACTGATGTTGATTTACAAAAGCATTTTCAATGGGAAAAACCCATTGAAAAAATGTTTTGTACATCAGGCCCTGCATGTCTACATTGCATTTATGACAACAGGGTACTGTTGCAAAAGTGATCTGTGCACATCCCAGTACATCCTTACTTGTGGCCTGGAGTATTCACACTGCATAAGCTCCTTCTACTATTTTTGGCAAAGCCTATAGAAAGAAATTAACTCGTGGCTAGATAGGTAGCACATCAACCTACCCCCAACCTACTTTCCCCATGCCCTGTTGAAAGACAAGCATTGATTCAGGGTTAACTCATATCCCAGGGGTGGTGTTCCTTGGGTTGTCACACGTGCATTATGCATGCGGGCAGGCCACGGAGCTTCTCTATACATTAGTCCATTCCAAAACGAGTTTATATGTTGAAGCAGCCTAAGGGAATATTCCTCCATTTGGCATTTTGAGGGAGGATGGGAAGGCCCAGACCTTGCAAATTCATATCTTTCATGCCTTGTTTACCTAACAAAGGAGTGCGTCTGCTGTAGAGTCAGGCATCTTCTTATGAAAATGGCAGCATGTATGTCATCTGACCCTATGAACACTTTACACCTGGAATACCCTGCCAGCACCAACATATTGGGAAAGGCCACCTCCCGAGTGGGCTCATTGTCAATCGGATATGGCGATCCGAAGTGCTGTACACATTACTTCTCAAAATTGGCCTTTACTTTGAGAGTCCACACAAGTTGATTTGTTTCATTGCTTACACCCACCATGTATTTGTTTACATTGTTTGTCACAGAAACATGACGTACAGGGACATTACATGGGCAGCTCAGTCCCCTAAAACCTTATTGAGCTCCATCATGCACAGCTTTAACATAACCATATCGCATCCAAGTCAGTCTCAGGGCAGAGGCACGTGTAGCAAACGTGATTCAAGATGGCTGCTCCGTCTCTTTCACGTTGCATTGTTGGGCCCTGCCTGGTCAATAAGTGCCTTCTGTCTATCAGGCGCAATAAAGGAATTTGCATTTGAAAAAAGACAATGAGACGACTGGGCCAGAATGAAGTGGCCACCTGCGTTAATCACCATGACACACTCACCGCTATATACACAGCAGCACAATACAGGCTCCAGGACATCTCTCTTCCTTGGCTGGAGCTACTGAAACACTGCGAAGCAAACGAGTTGTGCATTTGTATACGGGCCAGGTTGTTAAATACAAATTCCCTCTAACCTTTGGTGTCGATTTAGTGTGTTGATACGGGGAGGGAGGAAATCACCTAAAGGACAAAAGGAGCAGCAGTTCTTTGCAGGCCTTGATGTTCACATGGGAAGGCGGTGCCAACACTAGTGGTCTTTGACTTTGTAAAGGGGTTACCAATGACGTGTGGGGGCATATTAGCATTTCCACCATGTTTAAAGGTTATGTTAATGGCACAATAAGTCTTCTACACTCATTAATTATCATATATAAACGTCACAAACAAATTGGGCCTCATTCCGAGGTTGGAGGTAGTCATGGCGCATTAGATGTCATGTAATGTTTTGTTCATTTATTGCACTTCCCAGCGCCGAGTACCTCTAAGAGCATGCTCTGGGCAAGCAGAGGATACAATGGTGAAAGTTTCACACCACCTTGGCCTTGTACACAGTGGTCAGATGCATATTCAAAGCGGATGTAACTTTCAGGGAGTTAGAGGTATTCTGGCAGAGAATTTAACAGCAATGCATACATACCGTGCAGCCCATGTTTCATGTCCAATCTCAGTCTTTGAAAAGTGAGGGCTTTAAATATGTGTTGACGAATGAAGTAATGTGAGCTGTCTGCTAGTTTAACAAAAAAATGCAATTTGAGTAATTGTGATCCTATACACACACACACACACACGCACACACACTGGGCCTCATTACGAGTTTGGAGGTAGCCATGCCGTTTTTAGCGTCATGGCTACCTGCAAACTCGGGTCTTGGTCGCACAAAAGGGGACTTACCGGGCCATTCCAACATTGGAGGGCCCGGTAATTCCCTTTTGCGGGACCCGGACCCGGTACATCCCCATTTGAGCCCCAATAGGGCTCAATGGGAATGGGGAGGATGCCAACAACGGGCCCGTTAATGACGTGCCCATTGTTAGCATCCTGGTCTTCTAGCGGGTCCCGCTCTGCACGTTTGGTCTGACCAGGCGTGAAGACCGGACCCACTGCAGAACTCGTAATAGGGTGGCCCGGAATGAACGGTTATGGTCCCTTACTGGGCCCATTCATTCCACGGCCGCCCTCGTTGTAATGAGGCCAACTGTCTTGGGAACTGCTTCCTTTCCTCGGTCCCTGCTTTCTTTAATTGTTGATCAGCATAAATTGGTTCCATGAACATTATACATTCTATGATAAACTATTGGAGTCAATATTGTGGTTGTCTATGGCTGTTTTGTTTGAGAATATGTTTTTTTAGGACTTCTGCTTCAGCCATAACAACGTGATTGCCAATATTTCCTTAGAACTTAGTGGGGCTGCACGGTATACCATTTAGTGTATTCCATATCAAGACATTCGGGAAGAGGGACGTGTTGCGGACATTTTGCAATTGCAACATTTGCAGTTCTATTATATTTTGAACATTTCAGTAGACACACAGAGCCATGTGGTATGCCTACAAATATGTGCCTGGAAAACACACAACTGTCAGTTTACATAATTGACACTAGGGCTAGCCTATTAACAAGTACAAGTGGAAACTGTTGGAGAGCTTTCAATCATTCTTTGTTCAGAAGTAATACCATGCACCAAGGCACTAGAGTTAAATTAACATCATGTTAATATATCGTTCTGGCATTCCCCACACTTAGCTGATATGAATGCAAAGCAGTATGCCCAGTCCATCACTCTGTACAACACCCCTTTTGCTGGACCCTTCAAACCATAGTAGGTGTTTAGTCATTTAAGCACCTGCCTGCATCTACATTCCAAGTACTCCCTCTAAAAGGACAATGATGTTCTAATGTAATCAGTAATGTATCAAGTTTATAGACTGCACTGCATGAACCATGAGCTATCCATTATTTGACTGTATATAGTTGCTTTTCAAAGCAAAATGCTATTTTATTTAAAAACAAGTAACATAAAAGACAACAGCACTCGTAGCAGCAAACACAAGGGCTAGAAAATAATACATCTTCAGTGAGACTCAACAAGTTAAACAATTCAGAACACCTTCTGCTAAGCTTGATGCCTGCTCTGTGGATAGTTTACTGACGCTCTCAAGAGAACTGCTCTGCAGATAGTTTACTGAAGCTCTCAACAGAACTACTCTGCAGATAGTTTACTGAAGCTCTCAACAGAACTACTCTGCAGATAGTTTACTGAAGCTCTCAATAGAAACTGAGACAAAGGGAACACCAAACCCAAAAGATCTAATGATACAATGGGCCTCATTACACAGTAGGCGGTAAGGGTTTACCGGTACTGGTATTTTACCGGTACCGGTAAATCCTTACCGCCTTACTACGAGGTCCCTTTGCGGGTTGGGGAATTTAACGCCTGCTTTTTGCAGGCGTTAAAAACCAACTTGCAAAGGCACCAGTGGAGCTAATTACGGTACCGCAATTTACGGTACCGTAATTTGCGCCTTCCCCATTCCCATAGAGCCCTCTGGGCCAAAAATGGGAATGGGGAAGGACAATGGTGGAAGGGGGAATTACCGCCCCGCCAACCTTGGAATGGGGCGGTAATTCCCCTTTCCACCAAGGCGGTGCCAGTATTTTACCGGCATGAACCATGGTGCTAATAGCACCATGGTTCACCGCCTTCCGTGTAATGAGGCCCAATGATGCCAGTGTTCGCTGGAAGGAGCATACAGGGAACAAACAGACACAGTTGGTTGGTGGTTTTGAAGAGCACTCATATGATTTATGAGACTTCTTGGTGCCATTTACAACTCCTAGTCAGTGAAGAACCTTGTGGGTCATTACGACCCAGGCGGTAAGTACGCCAACTTTACCACCATGGTGTAAACTACGTTTACACCATGGTGGATGGCGGATTAACCGCCCCATTCCAAGGTGAGTGGGGCGGTAAATCCCCATTTCCCATTTTACCCTTCCCCATTCCCATTTTTGCCCCATAGGGCATAATGGGAGTGGGGAAGGCGCTAATTACGCCACCGTAAATTACGGTGGCGTAATTAGCACCAAGGCGGTTTAGCGCCATGGATTTTAATGGCTGCTAAAAGCAGCCGTTAAAATCGGAATCAGGCGTTAAGGGTTAACGACGGGTTAACCCTTAACGCCTGAGTTGTCATGAGGCCCCTTGTCTCTTAAGTTGATTATGAAGCAATGTGATTGTTATCTTTATTGGAAATGCAAATCGCTACAAAAAGAAGTGCTCTGCAAAGGACATGATAATGTTGGAAAAGAGCTTGAAAAAGTAGAAGGGGCAGCTCAATCCTGACTTTAAATACTTCCTAGGACATTACCATAGGTCCAGATTATATGATGCGGATAGGCAATCAGCGCTCCAATGAACTTTTGAGAATGAAAGAGATATATTTCCAAGTCTAAAATGTTTATAAAACTCACAGTACTTGCATGCTTAAATATTTGTGAGTGAATCATTTCCATTAAAAAATCTGAAGACCATTTGTTAGGTAAAAAAGGCAGATAGGATTCTCCTGCCTTCTATTTCTCAAGCCTGAGAAGAGAACAGAAGACCGAAAAGCAATTGATTTAGTAGAAGTCGCACAGCGCAATAGGGAATGGTGAGAGCATTTTAAGAAGAGTCTAATAGAAAATTAAAATACTATGAGCGTGGATAAGACACATTTGGAGTCTCCAACACTTCATGACTTTGTGTTCAATACATCTATTTTCTAGAGCTTTATTGGATAGTTCTGCACTTAAACAGCCCCAAATGGACTCTGAAAAACTGTTTGCATGCAGTCCACTTGTAACAATCTTTGGCATTAATTTGGAGGAGATGATATCATTATCAGACTCCTGGACACCCTCTTTGGAGAGAAGGACATTCTTAAGGAACGCCCTTGAAGCTGGGTCCAAATTTCTGGCGCTGGTGTTAAGTGATGAGATAGTGAAGGAACAGACTTGGCAGCAGGATAAGATGAATGGGATGATTAAATTGAGTAGAGCCTTAGAGGGTAGAGCATGAGGCAGTGAGAAGCAAATTATACATTTACTGAGGCATGGGGGCGGTTAGGCCTTGAATGGGTTTAATGGAAAGACGTAGGAATTGAAATAGGAAGCAATTTTCCATGGCTAGACAATCCGCATGAAGGCACTCACTGCAGAGAGGTGGATGAGGATAGTGTGAATTTGCAGAAGGTATAGCTTCAATGTTCAATAACACGGATAGAAGGAGTACATGTGAATTTGGTGAGGAGGCTGGAACAGTAATCCAGCATTCTAAGGGCCCGTTTGGGGGTTGGATAAGTAATCCAGCCTACCCAGGCCCAGTGAGGAGGCTGGGGCAGTTATCCAGCCTTCAGAGGGCATGCCATTGAGGAGGCTGGGGCAGTAATCCAGAATAAAGTGTGCTGGAGAGGAGACTGGAACTGTAATCCAACCTGCCGAAGGTCAGTGAGCATCAGGGGTCAAGTCCTAAAAATTCAAGTAGGTGGACTCATCAACAAACACAATGGGATGTGATCTCACCAGAAGTTAGCATATCATGGTCAAATATGCACATGCCATTAGCTTATCTGTTCATAACCACCCAAACTGCAAAAGACGAATGGCATTTGCCTTTCATAAAATCAACACACACAAAAAAACAAGAAAGCATTCTTTCTTCTAATAGTGTGCATGTTTTAAACTCCAAGAACCAATACAAATGGTTTCCCTGGAACTTGCAGTGCCGAAATAAGACATTTCACCTTTCGTTGTTTGTTATTTTCCATCACGTTATATAGTGCATTGGTGAAGTGTCCAGCCTTCAAACCTGACGACTGAGGTTTGATTCCGAGGCTAGCTCTATTTTGTGAATTCAAAGAGGACATTCAATTGTTCTCATTTTAGCTGGGGGAGCACTATGTCCATCCTCTGAAAAAAGTGGGTATACTCGTCCACCCGTGTGTACCCTCGACTTGATCCCTGGTGAGTAATCCACCATGATAAGGGCCAGTGAGGAGGCTGGATAAGTAATCTCACCTATTGAGTGCTAGTGTAGTGAGGAGTGTTTTCCTATAGAGAAAGGTGAGATGGGTACATATTTTACACATATTTGGGATGTTAAACCTGACAGTGGTGAAGCTGATGACGTTCTGAGGTTGCAGGTCACTGTCAAAGAGTACACTGAAATTGATAACAGTTCACAATGGAGTAAGCAGGCCAGGGAGGCATGAAGAGCGGAGACGGGTCTGACAATGGCGTTGGAGAAAAAAGATTATTTCACTCTTAGAGGAGTTGATCAGTGGGCAACACACCATCCTCCAGCGTTGGGTAGTCCATTGATGCAAAAATACAGCCTAGCGAAGAAGAAGGCGTGACGAAGGGGACAGAGAAGTTCTTCTGAGTATCACTGGAAAGAAGCTGTTGTGAGAAGCCATTTTTGAAGTTATGTACATGCTCGATAATCACAATGACATGAATCAGAGGACTTTGTTTTCTTAACATGCAATGGCTGCTCCTGTCCCGATGTAAATGTACATGAGATGCTGAAGCTAATCAGTTACCGAAGAATGTGTAGTTTGAGAGGCTTCATAATGATACTTTCTGATTTTCTTTCCACACAACTAAACCGTTTGTGTATATTAATGTTGTGAGCATCCATTTAGTCTTGTGTTCCTGAAGTCATAATGTGCACAATGGAATGCCCCTTAAGCCCTCCTATGTGAAACGTGTGATGGATCAAGAGTATTCATCCCTTCTTCACTAGGGGGAGCCAGCAACATTGAGGCTAGGGAGGTGAGACTGTTCCACAAGACCCTCCCTATGGGTCTGGGCAAGTGGGACCTCACTGGGAGTGACTTTTCCTTAGGGAACAGGGACTCTCATTTCCACAAGGAATTCCCTATGCAAGTCATCTTGAGCAAAATGTAGCAGCCTGGCAGAGACCTGGAAACCAAAACAGCAGAGGAGCTGCAGTCAAGTTGGAGCTGGGAGGACCGTACGATGTGGTGGCATGACCATGGATGCACTGTGGTGGGCCTGGGGAATGTCTAAGGACACTGCCACCCGTAGAAGCAGGACCCTTGAAAACTTCCATCAACCAGTGTTCACCGAGTGTGGAAAGCCTCAGAGACCCCACAAGCAGAGCGGTCGTAAAGCCTGGAGTGCAGAGATGATCATCCAAAGCAGCAGAACTGTGCCAGTGCCAAACCTTCAAACGCCACCCATGACAAACAAAGGTACAGGGGTGGACTAGAGAATGGGGAGGCTGCCGGGGGTACACACCTTAAGTATTGGAATCTGTGAAAACTATGACATTGATGTTGGACATTAAAAAACATTTATATATATCACAAGACACCAAGGAAAGTGAGTGGTAATATTTGGTATGAGGCTTTGAGAAAGATGGAAAGAGTATCCTATGAAGGATGGAAAAAGTTGCTAAAGTTAAATGTTGAAGACTGGGGGACTCCCTTAATGAAAGACTTTCAAAAACTATATGAGCTAAAAGTATATGTTGTGCCAAGAGCTCAGAGAAAGAGCCTAGTAGAGAAACCCAAGGAGTATTGTTGTCCTGCTTTTGATAAAGAGATACTAAAGCTCCTTGAAAAGCCCAAAGCCCAACTGACTCCGTTCATTCCTTCCATTGAGGACTGTACTAAAATACAGAATGCCTCCAAGACAAGATACTCAAGGCTAGGGATGAAATCCAAGCTCAGATCAATGCTCAACTAAATATATTAAGCAAATCCTCTTTGAGACCACTTCCTTCCCCGCCTCGATCCCCGGTACCATCTGGTGATGGACCCTCATTTAGTTTCTCGGAAGTAACTAGTTCAGACTTGTTGTCCACCTTAGGTAATATGTGCCCGACAACGGGACCTGACAATGTAATCCACCCAAAAATGATTCTGGACAATAGGATATTTTCACCCCCTCCCTGTCCCAATTCGTTAACGCCTCTTTTCGTACTGACTTAGTGCCTGATGGCATCAAAAATGTTACAATCACTCCCCTTCTGAAAATAATAGAACTAGACCCCAGTGATGCAGCCAACCTAGGACCCATTATGTACTGCAACATTTGCTTTAAAATGTTAGATAAATTAGCCACTCATCAGTTTCAGATTTATAATGAAACCACAAATATTCTATATCCGAGGCAGTCGGGTTTTCGTCCCGCTTATAGTAATGAGACAGCTGTGATCGATCTTCAGTGCCACATGCTGAGCATCATGGTCCAGGGAAAGTCCAGCCTCCTTGTGTTATTAGATCTTTAGGCCGCTTTTGATTTACTGGACCATGAGCGGCTCATACAGATATTAAGGGATACCAGTCACTGCTCTGCTATAGCTTGCAAATTGATACTCTCCTTCCTGTCTGGAAGACAGTCCAGAGTCCATTGTGGAGTGGCTACCGCTGCTCCCTCCCTTTCTGCCTTTGGGGTGCTGCAAGGAGCCTACATGTCCCCCTTATTGTTCAATCGATACATCATATCCCAATGCAGCCTCCTAGAAGAATCCGGAGTGTTCTGGACCAATTGCACTGATGATACGCAATTGGTCCTGGAGTTTTCCAGAGACTATGCCGCTGACAGTCTACTCCTCCAAAACATTTACAACCAAGTAGATTATTGGATGACAGGAAATTGGATGTGCCTCAACAGGGGCAAGACTGAGCTCCTTATCGTTGGCTCCCGACAAGCCATGGCTAAACTCCCCAACTGCTATCAAACATTCTCCATCCAGGATTGCTGCATCTCGGTCAAAAAGAAAATTAAAACACTGTGCCGAATCTCACGTGAACGTAGTCACCAAAAACTGCTCATATCATCTAAAGCTAGTCAGGAACATCTGGCCGTATCTGAACGAGGACAACTGAGCTACCATCGCTCGGCTACCATTCTGTCAAGAATACATTATTGTAATGTGCTGCTAGTAGGGGCCGGCAAAAAAAAAGCATCCAGCACTTACACATGATTCAAAATGAAGCTGTTCGGATTGTAAAAAAAGTCCCACACAGATGTTATATCTCAATCCACCGGCAGGTACTACACTGTCTACCAGTAATGGCAAGGTGTAAATTCAAGGCAGGGACCATACCTCACAAGTGTCTTTTTGGGAAATCTTCCAGCTATCATAAGTCAACTTTCTCATGGTATGATTCTCTTCCCTCTCTTACATCTGCCAACACCAATCTTGTTGCCTGCCCCTCCTTTAAGAAATCCTTAGGACTGGGAGGAACTTTTGCAAACTGCACTTCCAGGATCTGGAATGACCTCCCTGCATCATTGCGCTCAGATTTTAATATAAATTCATTTAAGAATGGGCTGAAAACCTTTCTCTTTGCCTAGTACTCCCTGATCCTCCTTAGCCAGCCCTGTCCTGTTTTTCTTTTCCTTTGGCCAATGTGTTCGTGTGCACCCGATGCCTGCGGGCTCTGATACATAATAAACAAATACTATTTACCTAAAAAAAAATAAAAACCCAGAAGGATCCATTTGAAATAGAGTAAAATATGCAAAGTCAGAGGAAGAACTGTAAGAGACTATCTTAATAAAACCATTAAGGAAAGTACTAAGAATACTGATAAGCAGTACACCATATGGAAGACGAAGCCTATGAGTAGTTGGCAGGAGCTACAGGAGCTCATAAATCAGACACTGAGAACTAGCAGAGACCATCGTAATAAACTTGTTTTTAGAGGATGACATTTTCACATCTGATATATATGTATATATCAACTAAGTGAACCCTGAAGTAAAGCCTCGAGACCGACAGTTGAAGGGAAGCAGCTGGAAAAGAGACATTCTTTTGTCAAACTTTAGTTCTTAAAATTAGTGGTAAGGTCAGGTAGAATAGGATTTGGACAGAGTACATTTTTGAGTTGGACTTCCTGATGACAGATGAGCAGCGTTTTTTAGTTTGGTTAGGTAGGCAACATCACTTTAGCAATAGCGTAAGATAGACCTGTTTATTTATTATTTTGAATAAACCTTATAGAAATGTCCAATCTGTGTTTGACTTCATCTTCTAACCCACCATAGACAGTACACATCCATTTACATGAAGGCAGTGTGAACAATATTGAGTACATCCCCACATGTTGTTGCTTTGAAATATTGGCTTAGTATGCTTTAATTCAGTGGTGTTATAGGGTTAAATGAAAAATAAACATATTCAGTAGTCCTTGCATACAGCATCAGCGCTTGGAAACATTCTGGCGTCCCCTAGGACAGCCATGTGCTAGGAGGTCTGTGCTTATTGTTGCTATAAGCTGGTTTGATGCCTTCAATCTCCTTTTGACTAAACTGTTGGATTTTTGTAGAAGGCCTAAATTACGTTCAAGCAATTCAGCTGATCAATTTTAAAGTTGAGTTTGAAAATTCTGTGCTGCGATGGGAGAAATGTGTCTTCAAAGAGATTCCAACTCAGGAAGTGAACTATTTAAAAATACACTTTGGTGCTATATACAGCTTCTGGGAGTATATGGAGCAATGCGTATGACCACAGATGTGAAGAGTGTGTGAATGAGTCATATGAAACTAACCATGTCTCTATAGGGAAAACCGAGATAGTTATGTATATGATGGCAGCAGCATGTGGTGCTGTCTGGCCTCCATTTATTTTCTCAGCCATGTATATCTGTAAGGGTTTTGTAAATAGTAAACGCATATAGGCCCTCAGCCCAATGATTCTTACAGGGTTGGTGTATAAACTGAATCCAGAGTGATTGAAAACACTTTAGTTGAGAGTATTTTCTTTCAGAGCTGTATCAGTTGAGTTGGATACCCTCGTAATCGTTTGTATCATTAATGCTCCCTATCTGTAACACATAACCAAGATATGGGGCTTGCTCTTAGAGGTTATTTTCCGCCTGCACTCTGTTGAATAATATCATGTTCTCGCTGCTGTTAAAATGTGTATAAACCTGGTTAGAGAATACAGAGGGAGCTGTTTGGTTTATGTAGAGAAATAAGGTACCAAATATCAATATTTCACAACCTGACATTAACTGCATGATATTATTGGATAAAAGGTATATTGTTTTGCTGTCTTCTAGTTTTGAACATTAGCTTCACTGAACACAGTTACAGAAACCTCTATGGATATCTCTGTGTCAGTACTGGAAACATTGAGGGAGAAGCCTCTGGAGACATTGGTTGAATTGATGTTAGTAGTTTGAATGCATCTTCTCTTACACTGTTTATAGCAGCCTGACAACCTAGATAGAAAGTGCACAACAGTTTTGAGATAGATTGAAAAATAAATACACATTTTATGGGATTTTCTAATAAACATTATTTGAATCTGAAAAGAGACTTCTAGAATTTCTCTACGTGAATTGCAAAGACATGTAGGCTCATTTGAGTATTACAAACATGTTGAATCATAAGCAACTGATCAGAGCCTAAACATAACATACAACTCTATCTGTACAGATTAAAATATTGGAAGACCACTCAGGGGCCCATTTATATCAGTTGATGGGAAGACACAAATGCCAGAGCACTGAGAGAATGCATCGATTTTGAGATACCAAGATACACCGTGACACATTTTCCCAACCCTTCTTTTCTTAAGTAACTAACTATGATCTTGTGGCTTGATGCAAGTCAGTGAATCCTGCAAATGCCGGGCCAGTAAGTAATCTTCCAAACATAATGTACTATGAGAGAGATGGTAACAGTGTCCTTGGCTGTTAGGGTTTTCTTTCAAAAGTAAAATGAGCCGAAGAGATAGTACTACTGCAGGATACCAACAGTTCCAGACAACTTATTGCCAAGAGACAGGCTGACCACTAATCCAACCTCTGAATATGTTGCATTCCAACAATGTCTTCAACTTGTTTTCCTCATTAGAACCCAGGTTTCCAGTGATACTCCAGTGGTAAGTAAGATCCCAGGCCGTGTTGACAGGTGCATATTTGTCAAAAACGGAATCTTGCGTAGACTATGAATACCTCCGTCCCCAAGCACTTGTCAGAGAGATCAAGAAACACTCCCTAACCAGTTATTGAGGCCACAGGTGGCTGTAAAGGAAACAGGGAATTAGCACAACACAACAATCGCTTGATAGGCTGTATTCCAAACCCCAAATAACAACTAGGAAAATAAACCTACCGGATGGCATTCTGACGAAGATGCAAAAGTGGAGAGAGGTTTACAGGATATCTGGTACTTCCCCACTGGGCAGTGAATTGTGAAGAACAATCAAAGTCCAGCACTTGCAACACCTGATAAAGAATTGACATGGAACCAGATAGCCACTCAGAACCTCTGGGGTTGCTTGGAGCAGTGTAGAGGAAGTTCAAAGCCAGTCGTCAGGCCGAGGTCAGTAATGTTACAGATGAAAGGGAGGCACCAAAACAAATTTGTTCATACAGAAGCAGTCCTTATGGCCGTGCTGACGTTGTAGCAGTTGAGGAAGTCTGAAGCAGTAACAAAGCGTCGTAGCCGGGGATGAACAAAAGCATAGTCCGTGAAGAAATGCCGTCCTCGAAATGAGGATTTGTCAAGAGTACAAGACAAACCGAGTAAACTCCGTGAGCTGGGTACGTAACGCAGCTGAGAAGTGCCAGTGATTGTTTCCGCCATTCCTTTATAGTGTTGTTATGGCAATGTGATCACGTGACCTAGTCCTCCCCACATGACCGCGAAACCGTGACATATGAACCCTGCCCAGTCTCCAAGGTAACTGCCAGCTATAACGTGGCCGAAGCAGCCAAGAACAATGTTACTGCAGCGTAGTCAGATTCCCAGGCGGAGTGTGGGAGAGGTAACGTGCACCTCGGAATGTACATCTCTATCTGGAAAGGTTGCCATAAGGAACACAACTGAGTTGTGTACTGGTTGTAACATGGCATGCACTGGAAGGATCACTGGAAGGGTCATGATGTGAGGGATGCCATGAATACATGGATGAATGTGTGATAGTGTACCCTCCCAAGGGCCCACGCCCCATGGACAAGAAGGGTGCTCCCTATGGAACCAAGCCACCAGAAAGGGAGCATGGACATCATCGGCGGATTCCCAGGAACTCTCCTCGGGGCCAAAACCCACCCAGTCCACCAGGTAATACAAACGTCCCCTCCTGATCTGGGAATCAAGAATGGCATGGACCTCATACTTATCCGGGGAACCCTGCATGACAGGAGAAGGAGGCAGAACTACCCAGGTGGTGGGGGGACATGGCTTCAAAAAAGAGGTGTGGAAGATGGGATGGATGCGCCAGGCAACAGGTATGGAAAGGCGATAGGCAACAGTGTTAACGACCCTGGAGATCCTATAGGACCCCACATAGCGGGGTAGCAATTTTCGGCAACCAGGAATGCGGGGGTGTTTAGTGGACAGCCACACCTTGTCGCAGACAACATAGGAAGGTGCTTGTATGCCCTTCCAGTCTGCCGAATGACGGATTACAACCTGAGCCTCCATGAGGTTGTGAAGTGTCTGAGCATGTACCGCTTTTATGTCCCTAAGGCAATCACCAGCCACATATGAAGGCGTGGCAGAAAAGTCTGGGATCGGGAGAACTCAGGGGTGTTGCCCATACAGAGTGTAGAACGGCGAGAAGCCTGTGGAAGAATGGGGAGCATTGTTGTAGGCAAACTCAGTGATGTTGAGAACCTGATACCATGTGTGTTGGTATTAGAGGGACAAACAATGTAGATACCGCTCGTGGGATTGGTTGGCTCATTCAGTCTGCCCATCGGTATCAGGATGGTAAGAGGAAGAGAATAATGTGTCAATGCCCAGTAATTTCGTGAGTGCTTGCCAAAAACGAGAGGTAAACTGAGAACCCCGATTGGTGATTAGCACAGAGGGAAGGCCGAAGAGACACAACAGAGAATGAAAAAACAGACCGGCCAGGACAGGTGCCGAATGGTTACCAGAACATGGAATGAATCGGGCCGTTTTGGAGAAAGAATCCACCACCACCCAGATTGTGTCGTAACCTTCTATTTTTGGCATATTTGTGATGACATCCATGGTAACTGTGTGCCAAGGTTTGGGGGGTAGAGGCATAGGCTGGAGCAGGCCCAGGGGTTGTCCCTTGCAGGTCTTGCACTGAGCGCAAATAGAATAGTTGGGGGCATATTCATAAGTGTCTCTTCGCATGGTGTGCCACCAGCTTTGGAGAAGGGCCAAGGTGCGTGTTTGACCTGGGTGACCGTTGATGGGAGCGTCATGGGACCATTCCAAAGCCTGAGTGCGTGTCTCTTGAGTTGGTAAGTATAGTTTGTCTTTCACAAATGGCAGACTGTCCTGAAACACTGGATCCAAGTCGTGGACCACATCTGGATGGAGGGAACCCCATTGACGAAAAGCAGAGAGTAGACATGGGGGTGGCGTACAGTGGCAAACAAAATGTCTTTTGTCCAACAGAGTTTCCGGATATACCGGGACGGAACCACCGCCAGCAAGACACAACAAGGCATCTGCCTTTCCATGTATAACACCCGGGAAGTGACAGATAACAAAATCATAGGCAGAAAAAAATATGTGACAACGGACCTGCCGGCTATTGATGCACTTTAATGTAGCCAGATCCTGTAGATTACGGTGGTCTGAATGAACAGTGATTGGGTGTTTCGCTCCCATCAGGTGGTGCCACCATACTCGGAATGCGTCCTTAACTACTAAGAGTTATTTTTCTGTAACAGTGTAGCGGGACTCAGTGGCCGTAAACTTGTGGGAATGATAGGCCACTAGATGTAGAAGCCCAGTAGACGGACAACCTTGGGAAAGGACCTCTCCTAAATCATAAGGCAATGCGTCCGCTTCCGCCACAAATGGTTGCTCTGCGTTTGGTTGTTGCAAAATGGGTGCTGTGGTGAAAGCGGTCTTCAATGCTGTAAAGGCTTTCTGTTGTGTGTGGGAGAAAGGGTATCTGTGGGCTGGTGAGTTTGGTTAATGGTGCGGCTATGGCAGAAAATCCTGATATAAACCACCTATAAAAATTAGCAGACATTCCTTTACGAAATGGCCATTCAGACCACAATAGAAGCAAGCATTGGAAGTTCTGCACCAGTCTCTTTCAGTTGCAGAAATTGGGCTATGTATACCCCTTATTTGTATGAGTTCACCTGAAGGGTCACTTGATGGAGGACCAGGAGAAAGAAAAACACAGGGGGTTCTCCCTGTTTCATTCTTACGTTCATCCCTTCGAGCATCTACTTGGAGGGCCAAATCCACCAATTCAGGGTATCACAGCCAGCACATTCTTTCATGGCGTCATTTAACCCTCTATAAAAGACAACTGCCTTTTTATTCTGGGCCAGGCTGTTTCCACTGACAATTGGTTGACCGTGTGATGTATTCAACCAATGTGGCTTTCCCTTGGTTTAAGTCTAATAGTTCAAGATCCCAGGTTTGGGCTTTGTATCGAGTGTCGAAGACTCTGGTACTCTCTGCCACCAATAGATCAAAATCATACAACACTGGGCTGTTACCCTTGAACAAAGGATTAGCCCAGGCGTCTGCTATGCCACTCAGATTGGATAGAGTAAAGGCTGTTTAAGTGATGGAGTCAGGAAAAGCCTGAGGACGGCATAAGAAGTGTAGTTTGCACTGGTTTAGAAATGTTCTGAATTTTTGAGGGTCACCTTGGTATTTCTCGGGGGTGCTAAGGGAAAGGGAGTAGGGACATATACAGGATTTTGTGGTTTTGGGGCCACTGCGGGAGTAGGTTGAGCTGGTGGATCACCAAACTCAGGATCTAAAGGGGGGGCATGCCATTCACTTTGGATGGTATCTAACCACTGATGTATGGCGGCAGTGGCTGCCGTCATATCCGCCCTCAACACCGTGATTGCCTGAACCAATGCAGCCCCCGGGTCCCCTGTGGCAGCATCCATAGTCTAGGCAGCGGCTTCTCAGTCTGTCAAAAACTGAATCTTGCCTAGACTATGATACCTCTGTCCCCAAGACACTGGGTCCCCAGGAGCTGTAAAGGAAACAGGGAGTTAGCACAACACAACAATCACATAATATGCTGCATTCCGAATCCCAAATAACAACTAGGAAAATAAAACTACCAGATGCTATGCTGGGGAAGATGCAAAAGTGGAGAGGGGTGAACAGGATACCTGGTACTTCCCCACTTGGGCGGTGAATTGTGAAGAACAATGAAAGTCCAACGCTTGCAACACCTGATAAAGACTTTACATGGAATTAGATAGCAACTCAGAACCTCTGGGGTTGCGTGGAGCAGAGTAGAAGAAGTCCAAAGGCATTGACGTTGCAGATCAAAGGGAGGCGCCAAAACAAATGTGTTCATACAGAAGCAGTCTGGATGGCCGTGCTGAGGTCGTAGCAGTTGAGGAAGTCTGAAGCAGTAACAAAGAGTCATAGCCATGGATGAATAAAGGGAGAGTCTGTGAAGAAATGCTGTGGTCGAAAATAGGATTCAGACAAGTCGAGCAAACTCTGTGAGCTGGGTATGTAACGCAGGTCAGACGTGCCAATGATTGTTTCCGGTGTTACTTTATAGCGTTGTCATGGCAATGCGATCATGTGACCTAGTCCTCCTCACGTGACCGCAAAACCACGACATACAAACGCTGCCCAGTCTCCAGGGTAATCGCCAGCTGTAACGCAGCCGAAACCGTCAAGAACAATGTGGCCGCAGCGTAGTCAGATTCCAAGGTGGAGTGTTGGAGAAGTAACGTGCACATCGGAACTTACTTAGCTGTCTGGAAAGGTTGCTATAAGGAAGGTTGTGATAACGAGTGAGTTGTGTACTGGTTAGAACATGGCATGCACTGCAAGGATCACTGGGAAGGTCATGATTTGAGGGATCCCATGAATGCGTGGATGAATGCCTGACAATATTTTAGAAAACACAAAATGACATGTATACTTATATATTTTAATTTATATAGCGCACTAGCAGCCCAGAGGCATCAAGGCACTGGTCCAGGAGAGAAATTATAGTTGCAAGGTGTGGATAGGTAGTATCCAGTGCACATGCTGCATTTGGTCATGGAATTGGACATAGAGCAGCATCTCCTCCCAGGTAGTGTCCAAGTATAATACATTTCAAATTGACATTCATGATGCAGTTTTAATAGAAATACAAATCATTTTCAATCTTATCCACAGAGCCGTTGCTCAGGAAAAGACAAGTCATTGTTAAAGGCTGTGTTGACACTTAATGTCAACACCAACGTGAGACTGCATTGGAATCAAGGATAAGGGATACATTTACTGTATTAGATCATGTCACCCCGAATGTTCATTCTGTACCCAATAAACTTTCGAGCTTGGGTGACCATAAGGACTCGCAGGACTCTCCTGCTGTAGACCGAAGCAGATCGGCATAGTATGGTATGGTACTCCCCCTCCAGAAGAAACACACTCTGGACCCTGCTATACCTACGAACTATAGGCCAATTACAACAGTGCCATTCCTCCTAAAGATACTAGACAGGGTGGCGTACCTTCAGATTCAGAACTTCCCGGGGCAAAACCAACTCCTCAGCACCCAGAAATCTTGTTTTAGACCACTGCATAGGACTGTTACAGCACTCATGGACCTTAAGGCCCAAGTTGATGAACTGAGACATCAGGGAAAATGTGTCCTACTACTTTTTCTGGATCTTTCAGCAGCATTTGATTTGGTGGACCATAAGGTCCTCTTCAATCACCTAGAATCAGCAGCGCATTTCTCGCATCATGCTATAGCTTGGATGCAATCCTTCTTAAGTGAAAGATCCATGAGAGTCTTCTCCACATCAGAAGCAGCTGATCCCATGCATAACACGTGCAGTGTTCCCCATGGGTCTTGTGTCTCCCCTACCATGTATAATATATTTACCAAGCCCCTCTTTGATGATTTGGACTGTCTCTGTGTCACCTACACTAACTAGGCAGATGACACCCAGATTCTCATTCCACTTACAGGGGATTGCAATCAGGATTTGGCCTTGGTGAATAGGATATACCTCATCATCCAGTCATGGATGGAATTCCATGGTCTATGCCTGAATGATGATAATACATCATCGATGGCCTACACCTGTAAACTGATAAGGTCTGCTGAATCCTTCCTCTCAACAAGCAGTTGTACCACATTGGCAAGAGCACTTGTGTTGTCTAAATTGGACTACTCTAATGCCCTTTATATCGGATCCAACAAACAAATCACTATGAAAATTCAAATACTTCAAAACAATGCCCTGAGAGCAGCATTAGGAATGACCAAAAGAGACCGCATATCAACAGCAAGGAGACAATCTAACTGGCTCTCTATCATCTACAAAATCAGACTAAAAACTGCGTTGCTAACCTTCAAGTGCCTTAATAACGCAGCACCTCATTACCTGACAGAGAGGTTCAATAGAAGACTTACACTCCGACCCACCCGAGCAACCTATACTAACTGTCTGACAGTCCCCTCCTTCAAACAGGTGACTATCGGTGGTAATAGCTTCCCCGTCAAAGCTGCCCAACTCTGGAACTCCCTCCCACCTATCCTTAGGGCGGACCAAACTTACCCACAATTCCGACGAAACATTATCAACTGGTTTAAAACCCACGATATCTAAGCCCATACGAGCCACCTCTGCTCTAACTCTCCTCCCAATGTAACGTCCTAAGAGATTAAATATTCTACTAACAGTTATAACAGTACACTTCTGCAACCCACCCTGCACACTCCCCCTCTCTTCGTGCTTAGTTTCCTACAACCTACACCATACGCTTGTGGCGACCTACACTGTAATAAACCTGGTACTTTGTAATGTGTCTCATACATATGTATTTGTGCAATTTTATGTAAGCTATGTTATATTTTGGTTCATATCTTGTAACTATGTAACCTGAAAATGTCCTTGTCCTCGCGCCCCGATACCCCTGGGTCTGGTGCGTGTTACAAATAAAGAAACAAACTAACAAACAAACAATGACACATCTTAATATTCTATGAGCCTTGTGTGCAGCTCAAAACTGCTAATTACTACCAGCAAGTCTAATATATTGGCATTTGTATCTAAGGTGGCCTGGAGCAAAGTACAGGAACTAAAAAGCCTGCCTCAAGAGAATACAGCATTATAATTATCTGGGAGGCTGTTTCGATGCTCCAGGCTCTTGGTCTAATCCTTTACACTACAGTGAAAAATACTTGACTAAAATCTCAGGGGCCTTTTCTCATTTTGACTGCCGATTTGAGGACCTTTTTAAAGTACATCTTAGTTTGTAGACCAGACATAGGCCCGGCTGCTATAGAAGTATGTTGCAACTCACGCTAGTCAACACCGGAACCAGTAGAACGATAAGGTCTTCCATAATGTTACTACATGCTGCTGCTGTGAATTCTTTTCTAAATATGCTCCTTTAACATGGGCATCACTCGCATTGATGAGCTATTTCCTTAAATCACTTTATGTTCTGAATCACACTATGATGGCAAACCGCAGCAGTGTAAGCAAAGAATGGCAGTCTTTGAAGGCAATTTAAAAAATCCGATAACTGGACTTTGCTATGTCAAAACAGTGTGTTCATTGGCTAATCTCATAGTTTTGGTGCAGTACTGAAGCCTATTTATGGCGACTTAGTAAAAAAAAGTACACAGCAAACAAGCCAAAAGTAGATGGGCCTCATTACGATGGCAGGTACTCCCGTAATGAAGGGTGCCGGTACGGGACCGGCACCGTTCATTACGGGATGCCTGATTACGAGGTCCCCTAGTGGGACCCGGAACAGACGTCTGGTAAAACCAGACGTCCTTTCCGGGTCCCGTGAGGGGACCAAGGAGCTAATAATGGGCCCATTATTAACATGCCCGTTATTAGCTCCATCCCCATTCCTATTGATCCCTATGGGGGCTCAAATGGGAATGGGGAATGGTTTTGTGCAACGATCCAGTAATTCCTCATTCACAGAACCCGGTACTGGAACCCGGTATGGAGGCAGCCATGCCCTTATTAAGGGCATGGCTGCCTCCATACTTGTAATGAGGCACGTTGTGTTGCAAAAAACACATAAACACTCTTTCTCTGGTGTGTACCATGCAGAATTGTATATAACTGTACGCAAGATATATCTAGGTCTGTTTGTATGTGGGGGTTACACATGTTGGTATGTGAGACATGTCTGTGCCTGTGTGTGGTGTGGTAAAACCAGAAGCATGTGCACCTCGTCCCCCCACCCCCAGATGCTCACTGAGCAAGAGTAATGCAAAGCCGCTTCTGTGGTGTTTGCCACCCCTCTCCGTGGTGATCACTAAAGGCCTAGCTTTTCCCTCCATGAGACTAAAGAAGGGACATTCACTCCCCCATCCCCGTATGAACATAATTGCCCTCTGCACAATTCATGGAAGCCACGTGCTGCCCACCATCTCAGCAGCCTTCATTCTACCGTATTTACCATCATAGTTGCTGTCATATTTAGTGCCTATTGCCACGGTCCCTATAAAAAACACATTGCATTTAGTTTATGCAGGAACACCTATTTTGTACACAGGGAATGCCCCCAAACAGGTGACTGCAGCTATCCCAATAAGAATACATTCTGTAGGCAATACAAAGAAAGCACCAATTATGCTGAATGATCATTGTACAGCAAAGCATGCACTTGGATGATGCTGACCATACAGTAATCATGGGCTCTTTGGCGCTGTGACAAAATTATGCTCTGTGCATGCTGACGTGGCAGAACAATTGCTTTAATCTAGCCGTTGTTGTCACTGATGAGGAACTTCTTACATGCCCTCTATCAAATTGTAATTAATCTTTTCTTGAGTAAGCACACGAAAAAGACTACTACAGCACACACGGTTTCAAAAACAAAAGCTAATGAAATCGGAAGCGGTGCATGCACGTCAGTGGGTTCCTCAAGGTCTAAAGATCAGGGATTGGTCTGGGCGATAACAGAAGCATTTCCAGTGTGGCAACTGAACAGCACGTACAACCAACAACTGGGAGCAGAAGTGAGCCATCGTTGCATCAAGGGCCAAAGACGAAAGCAGCAGTTTTATGAACTGGACTAGCACTGATCATATGCAAATGAGAGGTCAGGATATGGTACGGGACCATAGGATATAACCGTTCATGTTGAAGCACGAAAATGACAGTAGTTTATCTATATGAAGAAGGCTGTTGTTTGGGGCTCAATAACAGAAAATATATATTTAATGTTTCTGGCTTCCAGAAACTGCCTAGGATTGGGTATTGGCCATGTTAATTAAAATGATTTTGCGTGGCTGTCCTCATGTTGCGAAGTCACCCCGGTGTTCACCTTTTGTGTCTGCCCTCTATGCCCAGATGGCCACCTCTGTGAACTGTATGTTTCTTCTGCGCAGCATCAGAGGACTTCATCCCCATTTTTCAGTCTCTTACATGCAGTCATAGCTCCATAGCATTGTGTTAATGTGATTTGACGAACACAATGTTCTGTATTTACAGATGTCATTCCCCTACAATGTTAGGTACCCCCAGAACTCAGTGGTGAAGCTCGGATTGGTAGTTGCCTCTATGCTTCAGTATACAACTGAGATTCTCTGTGAGTTCAGCAGGTTTAATTAATATGTTTTATTATTTATTTGTATTTATTTATATTGCGCCAAAGCCCACAATCAGAGGTTTGCACACATAAACACAAGACAGGGTGACACAATGTGGGACTAGTACAAGTATAAACCAGAGGGACCAGATCTAAAGATGCATTGTTTATTCAAACAGCCAACTCTTTAGTTTTTTGTTGAACGGCACGCAACCTTGCTCCAGACGTACGTTCAAGGGTAGAGCATTCCATGCTGTGGCTATGAAGACGTCAAAAGGCCTTTGGAATTTTTTGTTCGAAGTACACGATCAAAGATGTCTAGAAGGTATGTATGGTGTTATGCGGTCCTTAAGGTAAGAGGATGCATTCCATTGCAAACATCTGTGGGCAACTGATAGAGCCTTGAAACCTGGCCTAGCTGACACCGCCAGCCAATGCAGCTTCCTCCTGGCCCAAAAAGCATGTTCCCTTTTAGGTATGTCAAAAATGATCCGAGGTGCTTAGTTTTGTATCGTCTAGAGTCCGGTTATGCAGTGTTCTACCAACAGGATAGCATTACAGTAGTCCAGACGTGGCATAATAAGGGCTCGGACCAAGGTTTTACAATTTTCCAGGGAAAAAAAGGCTTGGCATGTCTTAGTACTCTCAGGTGGTAGTGAGAGCTACTGACCAACCCATTGACCTGACCTTTAGAGCATAGTGAGGCCGCAAAGTAAATGCCCATGGTCTTAACCTTATCTAGGATGGTTATACACTTACCGTCCAAGCAAATGGTTTTATATTTAGGGCTTAGTGATGTTCTTGCTTAGACAGAGCCAAAGATCATAAGTTCCTTCTTGGAGGGATTTAAACATATCCACTTGCTGGACATCCAGTCTTTTATTGAGTCATAGATGGAGTTTAGCCTGGCTGAGTCAATCTCATAGTGTCCACTTAGCTCTATCACAAGCTGGGTGTCATCAGCATAATTGGCAAAGTAGACACCCACGGTGGATAATAGGTCACAAAATGGCTTCATATATAAGTTGATCAGGGCCATTAACAAACATGCTCCCTTTGAGATTTCTTAGATTATTTATTTCTTATTCTGAGGAGGCATCACCCCAGCATATTCGAGATTCCCCATTGTTCAAAAAAGAGTGAATCCAATCAACAGCTTCTTTAGAACAGTCCCAGTGGTTTGCAAGACGTCCAATAGTCATCCGTGATCTAGCAAATCAAAAGCACCTAACAGGTCAAAAAGAACCAGAAGGTCTGCTTTACACTCCTCCCGAAGACTCAGAATGTGTGACTATAAGTCCAGTAGCTCGCTTTCCATGCCATGTTGAGCCAGAAAACAGATTCCAAACCAGAAATTGAACGGATGTCAATTAGTCAATGATTTTTAGGAGAAATGATTGTTGGGGTCATGATGGAAAGTGGCATTAACAAATGACACCAGTAACGGCACCAGTAACGGAACAAAAACACTAAAAACACTAGGGTTGCTTAGGATTAATTTTGAAGGCAGAATTTCCCCTCGACAACGAGTTGGGAACATTGATTTAAGGAAAGCGCACATTTCAGTCACTGCAACTGGTTGAAAATAATGTCCCAGATACTCCTTACTGGCAGGCTGAGTTATACAGCCTGTATCTTTATCTGGAGCCTTGTCATTTTGCTCTTGCGGCAAGAATGTTCCTGGAAAAAGCATGCTGTACTTTTATACAGTCTTCCCGAGTTTTTTGGAGTCGCATCCTGCCCTCTCTTTTTCTCTGTTGTAAAAGGTTTGTTTTGCTTCTAGGATTTTGTTTTTATAGGTTGCTTGTTGAATTTTCCAATGAGTTTGATTTTCATCAGATTTATTTTTCTCCCACAGTCGTTCTGTTCATCTTTTCTCCTTTTTTGGGGATATCAGTTCTTCCGTAAACCAGAATTGTTTGCAGTTTTTGTCCCTAACCTGATATGGATTTCAAAGCAGCCACATAATCCAGAAGGTTGTTTAATTTATTGTTGTATAACAATGCCAGTGCCTGTGGTGTGTCCCTATCAGAGGAGTTTTCCATTATGGATGTAAAACATTGTCCTAGTTGATCTGGCTTGATCCTTGTCAAGTTTCTACTGGTTACTGCATTGGGTAGGTTATGTATTTATCTGGGCAAACTCGGTAAGTGCGTAAGACATGCCACGAAACAGTGATCAGACCACACGCAAGGCAAGGTGTTAGTTATAGTCATAGAGATGTTTCTAACAACGAACGAGGATATTCCCATCTACATGCGTAGGGTCGTTGTTAAGAATATAAAAATGTAGGTTTTTCAGGAGATCTACAAGATCTAAAGCATCCTTATCTTCAGAGCTTTTTAACCATCTATTGAAGTCGCCAAGCAGTATCGTGGCACTATTAGGTTTGCTAAGAGGTGTCACTATATGCAGTAAATTCTCATTAAACTCAGGCATCCTGACTGGTGATTGATACGCAAGAACAAAGTTAATGCAGCAGTTAGAATTAGGAAGGAATGTGAGGTGAATGATTTTGGATCCTGAACGAGTGAGGGCCTCAAAAATTGCAAGTCTGACATAACCAGGAATGCCACTCCTCCCCCTGTTTCCTGCTCCCGATTTTTATCATGGAAACTAAACCCCGGAGGAATAACTAGGCTAATATTTGGTCCACTAGAATCTCTGAGCAGGTTTCAGTTATGCACATCAAGTCTCTGCCCTTTTCCTGTATGTAGTCATGAACATTAATGGCATGTTTATTAAGCAAACAAGCGTTTAATAGGGATACCTTAATGGAGGACCTATTATGAATGGTCTGTAGGTGCAAAAGGACCGGAAATGTCATGCCCTCCTCACAATTGCCTGTACATTCCTGGGGCATACGATTAGAACTGTACAGGAGATCTATATTTTCCTCATTGTTGGGACATAAGTCCCTGCATAAGTCTCTGCAGTCAATTCCAGTATCCCTTCTGCTTAAGCGCGCGACTAAATGATGGGTTTGATTTAGTGTCTGAGTGCGTTCATCTACTCCTTCAGGATCTTGTAGTAGAGGTAAGGCCAGGACATTTGGGCCATTGAGGTATGTAACATCTGCGTAGGGCATGGGGATGATAAAGGCCTCCTTCTGTACCGTGTTTGGGCTCATATTTGGCACAATGCACGGTCTAGGTGTAACATCAATGTAAAAGTCAGCAACATACTTTTCAACAATTTTGTCATGCCTTATTTTTTCCAGAGCGATCAGTAAGTTAAGCTCAGGAAGTATACCCATACTTTCAGGAGGCAACGAACAATCATGAAGGAAAAAAAGGAACAAAAATAAAAATATATTGCAGTAACTCGTACCTGTATGTGTCTAAGAGGAGACTCGTTCGTGGACAGGACGCAGGTCGTGGCATGTCCGACACAGACCATCGAAGACTAGCTTGACACTGAAGCACCGGCGCTGAAGCGACTGATGTTTCTATTAGTTGGGTGCTGGGAGTTGTAGTTCCTAGTACCACCAAGAACTACCCCTCCATCAGAATGCAATTTAAATTAGTGAGAATGTTTTTCTCTCTGCGTTTTTTCCAAAACAAAACAAATATGCTTAACAAAACATGATTTCAATTCAAATTCCAATGTAACAACATGCACACTGTTCAGATAATTTCAACACGTACATAATTCAGATCATTTCCCAGAATTTGTCATACACCACGAAGTGCGTGTCAAACTGACAACAGTCTGTGCATAGCAAATGAATTAAAGAATTGTTTAAATACAATGCTTAATATCATATCCTTCTGTCCAGGATGAGCACAGGAATCTGAGGCAAGTTGAGCAGCCTTGCACTACACTGATGAATGGTGGCCATCTGCGAATTTTAGAGCATGACCAAACTACAGGGTGGCATGTCCTGTGTGCTTTCTGCAGTTTTGTCTTTAGTCTTTTGGGCAGATTGATGCACATTTATTTTTACCTGCTTCCTGATTGTTATCACCACTCACTAAACACCAAATACTGTCCTATGCCACTGCATACCCTGTCACTATCCAATCTATACATCTTTTGGGCATAGATTCTTTTGGGCATAGATTCTTTTGGGCATAGATTCTTGCTTTCTTGGATTTCCTTTCATTTCCCCACCACCTACGTCATGGTTACTAGGCTTCCAATGCCAGTGCTTTCTGACATCATCCTTGGTGTAATGGTTCATTATCTGACAACTTGCAGGCTTGTGGTATAATAAAATTAATTCAATTAGTGCTGAAGCCAATACCCTGCTGGGCACTATCAGTTATTTAAAGGAGTCTTCCATTCGTACATTGAATGCATCCGTATCCCTATATCAAACACATTCACTATATATTAATTTTTAAACTCTGTATTAATTTGCAACGCTTAACAAACAAACATCAACAAGAACAACAAACATTACACTACAACTGGCACTTCATATTCACACTCTTTCCTCTGTCTCCTAGGCGCATCGGCTTCATGTTCAGTATTGATCATCCCCGGCTCCAGCGTTAGACCCTTTACTGCATGACCACAGACCCCTCCGAGTTCCCTCGCTCACATTGTCACTGGGGGATCAATCCTCCTCTGGCCCACCAGGGCCTGTCGTTGCTTGCCTTCCGTGCTGTCAAACAGGTCCTGTATGAGAGAGTTCCATGCAAGTAATTTGGCCCTGCTCTCCCCCTCTCCCCTCTGTGCCGCTCTGGTCCACACTGATGTTTTCGCTATTGTCAATTTTTTCAGATCTGCCCACCACATTTCTGCTGATGGCCCTGTGCTCAAATTCCATGCCATCGCTATGCAGCATTTCGCCAGAATACACATTAGGTCTTTCATTTTCGCTATTTGTGTCCGTTGTTTGCTGCCCCTTGGGAACAGCCCCAGGAGGTAAGATTCTGCTGACCAAGATTGCAATTGGATTCCTCCTGCCTCCTCCCTGATTTACACTGTGTCCCAAAAGTTGAGTATCACCGGGCCGTACCAGAACCTATGTATCATATTTGCCTGTTCTTCCGTTCAACGTGTGCAGCTTCGGGTTTGTTTGTGTCCCATGTGCGACATTCTCTGGGTTGTGAGGTACGCCCTGTGCATTAGGTACAGCTGCATTTGATTGAATCCCGCATTTCTGGAGACATTTTTTGGCATACTAAAGTGTTCTGCTCCACTCTCCATCAGTGAAGATCTTGTGGAATTCCTCTTCCCATCTAGCTCGTGCTTGCAATGCCCTTTCATTATTGCTACACATGCTCTGTTCATAGAATCTGGATATCGTGTGTTCTCCCTCCGACACATTGTACCAGACATCGAGTACTCCCTCACTGTCTCCTTCTCTCGGCAATGTCCTCCATCTCTTCTTGATCCTCTGTATCATACCATTCTACAATAGGAATTGCCCACTGTGTATGCCCTGTTTATCCATCAAGGTCTAAAAATCCACCCACTGTCCTTCTTTCCATAGGTCTCCGGTCTGTGCCACTCCCTTGTCTTCCCACTGCATGCGGTAGGTGGTCTGGGATGCCGTGTGAATGTCGACTAGTCCTCTGAGGGTGATTTGTCTTGAGTAGGGGTCACGCGCCCCTTGTATCTTCAACGCTCTCCTCCACATAGTCAGGCCCAGTTGAACTATAGTAGGGAGTGGTTTGGCTAGAGCCTTGTCCATCCAATTGAGTTCCCTCTGGTAATAGTGTCGTATTGTGCTGGCTGAAAGAGCAATGTATCTATAGATGTGTCATCCCCCAACCATTTCACAATGAATTGGAGTTCTCCCACCAGGTAGTAGCATTCAAAGTCTGGTAGTATGACCTCCCCTCATTCATGATCTCTCTGTAGTGTGTTCAGCACTATCCTGTTCCTTCCCCCGCCCCACATGAACTCTCTTGCCAGTGTGTGTAGGCATCTAAAGAAGGGCCTGGGAATGTTATATGGAATATTAGTAAAGTAATACAGTAGGCGGGGCAGGACCGTCATCTTCAATAAGGCTGCTCTTCCTATCAGCCCCAATGGGAGTGTCTTCCAGAACATCATAGCTTTTTCTATTTTGGCTAGGGCCGCCTGTGTATTAGCCATGTGCATTGCTGTGGTACTGTGATGTATGTCCAACCCCAAGTAGCAGAAAGTGGTTGGTGTCCATGTGAGTCCTATGCTCTATAACTGGTCGAGGGCGGCCTCCTTCAAGCCTGCCAGGGGGAAGAGTGAGGATTTCTCCTTGGTGATCGTTATACCCGACAGTCTGGCAAATGCCCCCAGTGCTTCTAGCAGGTTTGGCATGTTTTTCCTTGGGTTCCCCACATAGAGGAGGATATTGTCTGCATATATCGAAATTAAGTGTACCACCCCGTCTATTTCTATTCTTGCGTTCCTGTACTCTGCCCTGAGGAAAATGGTGAATAGCTCCTGGGACAGTATATATAGCATTGGGGATAGTGGACATCCCTGCTTCATACCCCTGCCATTCTTCCACCCCTCTGAGATATGCATACCCGTTTTCACCCTTGCTGTGGGATCACTGTAAATAAGCCGAATCCAGTGGAGGAACCCCTCCCCTATCCCAAAATGGGCGTGGGCCCCCAGGAGCCAGTCCAAGTACACTGAATCGAATGCCTTAATGGCATCTAGCGATGCCACCGTGCGTTCACCCTGTTCTTGGTTGGCGCTCTCAATAATGTGGTGGAGTCTGCACAGATTCCATGTCGGGTTCCTCCCTGGTACATATCCTGGTACATATCCTGGCACATATCCTGTTTTGTCTGGGTGCATCATCTTGGATATGACCAGCTTGAGTCGGTTCGCTAGGGTTGCGGTCAGGATTTTGGAGTCCTGATTGATTAGGGAAATCGGTCTATAGGAGCCACACTCAAGATGCAGCTTCCCCGGTTTCAATATGGGTATGATGACTGATTCCAACAGGCTCTGTGGCAACATTCCCTCCTCATATGCCTCCTGAAACATCTCTAGTAGTCATGGTGCCAAGTAATCTTCGTATTTCTTATAGAATTCCCCAGGTAACCCATTCGGTCATGGGGATTTACCTGTTGGGAGGTCGGCTATCACTGTGGTCAGCTCATCAAGCGTAAGGGGCACATCTAATGTCTGCACCTGCTCCTTGGAAAGCCTGGGGAGGGGAATCTCCCCTAGGGAATCAGTTATATCCTTTGCCTCCGCTTCCTGTTTCCTGGAGTACAGTTCTTCATAGAACCACGAGAACACCCCATTAATCCCGTTGTGGGGCCTCACTTCCTCGTTTGTTCATATATACTCTTCATTGAACATTTCTCCTTCCCCCTTCTGTCTCACAGTGTTATGCTATTTGTCATACTATCTCTGATTGATGCAAAAAAAATGTACTGACTTATTTCACCATCTGTGCTATTTGTTCTTACTTTTAGTTGCTAACTCTCCTAGCCATTTTCCATGCATTGCTTCCTGTTTCATTTGTTTTTACAATGGATATGTAGTCTTCTATCCGAGTCGAATAAAACATATTTTTTGCTCCATTAATTGTTCTCTGTATTTAAGTTTATGTATCTACATTCCAGTACAGATGCCTACCCTGCTAACATCCTGGCAATACTACACATATGTGTTATGCACTTCCCTTGATACTGTTGTTATATTTACATATACAGGGAAAAACAATGCTCTTTATATCATGAAATAACATACAATAGATGAGAATTCATGTTTGGCAGTAAACAGTGAGCTTCTTACAATGGGGTGAGTTCCAGTGACAGTCTGACCAGGTTGTGTTGTGGAGTGGAGCAAATGGAACAGGCACTGGGGACAATACATGGGTGGACATACATAAAGGACAATCAACATTAGACATTTTAAAGTGCACATAGGCTATATGGCCAGCTGTGTTAGAGATGTGACAATGATGGATAAAGTGCTAAAGTGGAGGGTGAGAAATCGACTGATAGAGGTGGGATAGTGGTGTGTGAATAATGTTAGCATGAAGGCAGATTTGATGTAGGCTTAAGAGGGTAACTCCGAGGCGAGGAGGTAGACTTTCAGAGTGGTTTTGAAAATAATTGGGGTTGACTGTTTCTTGGATGTCCGGTGGAGGAGATTTCCATGCAATTTGAGCAAGAAGGGAGAAAGAGCAGAAGTGAGAGGAACCAAAGTTAGGGCAAGGTATCCCAAGGTTAGTGAAGGAGGCAGAAAAGAGGTTATGAGAAGGCATGTAGATTTGTCTGGAGGAGGATTGATAAAGTGGTGCCTTACAATGGATAGATATGTGAACCAGGTCAGCACATTTTAATCTGGCCCTTTTCTTACATCATCGGTCATCCATCCTGATGACAGTAAGAGGAAATAAGTTTGAAGTGGGCAAATTTAAAGTGAGTCCTGGCTGCAAAGTTAATGATCTGAGCAAAAGAACAGACATTTCCCTACTACTGAGCAGATAAGGTGAGCCACCATTGCAGTTTCGGATCAAAAATAGGGAACATGTGAGAAGGATCATAGATGACACCAAGGTTTCTAGCTGAAGAGGAGTAGTGGAGAGTGTCAAGTGGGAAATGGAAAGGCAAGGGAAGAGATGAGAGAGTATTTGGCAGAAAAGAAGAGCATCTCTGTTTTTATAGAGTTGAACATCATAAAGTGTACAGCCATTCAATATTTAGTGGCAGACAGACTGATTAAAATGTTGATATTGATATAGAGATGAGATGAGAGTTCAGGAAAAGAGAAGATTTGGATGATGTCCACAAAGAAGTTGGTAAAAGAACCCAAAGGAGGAAATTAGTGTCCCCAATAACAGAGGTTTAGATTGTAAAGAGGAGATGACCTAAGACAGAACCTTGTGTAACACCAACAGATGGAGGAATGAGTTGAGAGATGTTGCTCCAGGAGAAAGAGTATTGGCGAGGTGCCAGGTATGATTTAATCCAGGCAAGAGCTTTATCGCAAATCCCAATTAAGAGAGAAAGTATTAAGAAGATCATAGTGATTGACAACATCAAAGGCAGGGGCCGGGTCAAGGACAATTAGGGAAGAGGATAGGTGGAGTGCTTAGCCGATTTGATGAAGTTAGAGACATTCATGAGAGCCTTTTCTGCAGAGTGACAGGAGCAGGTACCTGTCTGTAGGGGGTCTCAAAGTTTGTGTTTGTCTATGAAATTTGTAAAACAGTTGAACACAATCCCGTAGAGTACTTTAGAGTAGTCCAGAAGGAGAGACACATGGCGAAAGTTATCTGGTAGGTTTGGGTCAGCCGCATGCTTTTTTAGGAGAGGGATGACTGGTGGTTTTGAAAATAGAGAGACAGCAAGCAGAGTCGAAGGACAGGTTGAAAAGTTCGGCGAGGTGAGAAGCCACTAAAGGGGCAGAATGATTGACTAGCTGAGGAGCAAGAGAGTCTGATGGGGCACAAGAGGGGCCAGCCTTCATCAGTAGATATAGGACTTCTTTAATATTATTGTGACTAAAGTGTAATATAAAATCAGGACAATGGCAGAGTAGGCAGAGTGTAGAATGTAGGAGGAGGATGTGTGACAAAGGTCAGGGGAGAGTCTCTAATTTTAGAAATGTTTTCAGCAAAGTATTCAGCTAGGTTATTAGCTCTGAGAGTTGAGTTAGTAGTCATAGGTTTTGGAGGATTGAGGAGTGAGTTTAGAGCACACTGTAGCCGGTGAGGATGGTTGGAGTTACAGTGAATAAGGGTGATGTAGAATTCCCATTTCACACTATCAACAGAGGACTTGAGAGAGTTCAGGGCAGAGAGGTAGAGTTAAAGGTCTTCCTGACAGTGGGTATGCATCAGCTTGCGCAGCAGCCAATGGTGGTCTGGGTGAAGAGAGCATATGCATGGGGCAACCCATGGTTGAGTACACTGAGACTTATGGGTGAAAGTTAGCAATGAGAATTGAGAGGAGAAGGAATCATATAGTAGGGATTGCAAGCTGGAAAAGGTATTGTTAATGGAAAAAGCATACAGTCTGAAGGAGGAGAATGAGAACTGTGGGTAAGAGAGAAAGGGAGGAATGGCAGAAGGTTTACATTTCCTGTTAGAAAAAGATGAGACGGAGAGGTCAGAGGTTGCAAAGGTGATGGTGGTGGAAACAACAAAGTGATCACATAGTGATGGATTGACAGTAGTATTAGTGATCGAGAGAGAGGTGGAGATGACTAAGAGATCCAAAGAGTTACCCCAAGGGTGGGTTGGTGGGTTATGATGGATAGAGTGGAGAGTGTGGTCTTTAGGAGAAGACTGATATTCAGATTTCTTAGAAGTGGTTATTAGATTAATCAAAATGATACAGTAATTCCTAGATTCGCTATGTGCTCCCATTATGTAATTTCTCCTAAATTCTGAATAATGTAGAACTATATTTAACATCACATATCATGTACGCTTAATAGGTTGATGCAGCAGAAAAGGTTTTTTAAAAAAAATAAATTCTAGTTACCATTGGGATTAGGACTCTCTACTCATTGGTGACCTGATATGGCTTGCAATATATCATATTGAGTGGCTATTATCTAATCTTGCAGCACTACCGCTTTTGCTGGTACTTGTGTCAATAGTGATCATGATCATGTAGTTATGCTAACATACTTTGTGTCATATTTGTTTGATGTTGTCATGGCTCTCACGGGTGTTGTTTGTGAATCACAATAGTAAACAACAACTTAATTCTTTTATTAACTTCCTTAACATCTACTTAATGTTACACTGATTATTATGTTTATATGCTGGGATGCAGTGCTGTAATCAGAAGGACAGGTCATTAACCTTTGTTACATATTTGCAAACTCTGTCTAAATCAACTTATTAAAAATCATCCTGGTTGAAGGCTGCTAATCAATGTCATCTTCTTCAGGATAAGAGCACTGGAGACCTTGCAAATTAAATTGATGCTCAGTATAACTCTGGGCATCATAACACAACAGGTGTAAGCGATTGAACGATGCTAGTGAGATGAAGCATTTGGTGAAACAATCCTTGTCGCATACTTACTGTGATAACAGATTTTCCACTTCTAGGCTTCACTATTCGACATCAGGTAGATGTGAGTCTCCTTAAAGCAGTACATCCTGTTTACCATCCATTAAACTCATTCAAACCGTTTGCTTAATTATATCACTCTACCAAACCAACACTATCACTCTATCTAACCAGTGGACCATGCATGCATCCATTTACAAATGCATGACACCTGTGCTGCAGATCTTTATCACTGCACCCCTTTAATTCAGATTGGACAGTAAAGGGGAGCTTGTCATTGTGATTAAAAACAAATTATTCCCATTCAAATCGAATGATTTGAATCGTTGCAGGGGAGCAACATCTGTTCATTGTTCTAAGGTCAAGAAAGTGAGTGCCATTATATGTGGTTATACTACCACATGAATGAAGCCTGTTTGACCTGCCCTGTCTCTTATACTTAAGATGACCATAGGCAAAGCCATGGTGAGGATATCATGAACATGGGCACTGAATCTTTCTGTAATTTTACAGCAGGAGATGAAGGAAGGGAAATCTACCTTCAATATCAAACATTGTACTGGAGAAAATAGGTAATGGATGATTGGAGTGAGCACAAAACCATGAGTGAGGGCAGACGCAAACGACATCAGCATTGCAAGGTAGCAGTGGGAAATGGGGACAGGTAAACCTGATGTTCCCTAATGTTTCACTGCTATTTACACATTTCCCTTCCCAATATAAAATGCGGTGGAGATGTCAATTTGCCTGATTTGACAGAAGGCATATGATTTGACCGGGCTGTTGCTTGAAGGCCTAGTTTACATTTAATGAAATATAGGTACTTGAAATTGCACTGGTCCTTTGTACTTTGGGATTTTGGCCTTTTGAACCTTACGCTATTTTGTTTCTATTTTATGAAGTTATCATGAATAATACTGCACACTGGGCCCATTAACTGAAAATGTTCCTAAGATCCTGATTACATCTGTACTACGCCCACAGAGCAAGCATGTGAACTTTGAATCTTATGATTCTGGAAACTTTCCAATAGTTTCAAAAACAATTAGTTTGAGTACATATATTACCTCTAGATTTGTCTCCTGTAATATGCGGCACATTTTCACCAAGTATACTTCAGTTGTAAAGGGAATGCAAAGGACCCTTAAGAGGAAATAACATTAATGATGACTGAGTGGAAGGCTACCACATACCAATCCTCTGCACCCTTAACAAAGAGAGCAGACCAAATAATGAAACCAATAACAAAGGCAAATTAAGTAATTAGTGAGATTGAGGTCTTTTAAAGTGATCCATGAAGCCCTGAAAAACAACATATTTATAAGTATGTAATGCATGACAAACTATTGGGCAAAATGTGAAACAACAAAGGCACATAGAAACTTTGCAGGGCAAAGAAAGACAGATCAATTAGCATAATCCATCCTGCTTTTTGATTGCAATCATGCAACATTAGCTGATTTCTATAATTAATTAACATCAGCAGCAAATAATGTTGAGATTCCTACCGATATTATTATTGAGGATATCACACAACCACCACACCAGCAAGCAGGCTGGATCTTATTGATAGCAGCTGTGATCTGTTCACATCATACAGATTAAAGTGATCTATGTCCAGAACATGGTGTATTTTCTAAAAACAAAGAATACATTGTCGCAACACATCTCCCTCTCATTAATGAATCTGACCCACTTTCCAAATGGATTTGAACCTGCGGGGCTCAGCAACACCGCGTTCAGCTGGGGTAGAAGACAGCAGACACACATTTATTAATTTGTGATCAATCTTTATTGTGGGGAGGTCATCATGGAAACACAAAACTCTTCCTCAGGGAGGGATGCTAAACAGTATATTTATATGTATATTTATTTATATTTTGTTTTACAAAATATAAAAACATAAAATATAACTATAAACATAAATATAAATTACACGGCCCACGGTAGTGGCCGTGTAGTTATGGTTAAGTTGCTAATCCATAAGAAGAACACTTTTTGGGCAGCTTATAACTTTGCTCCCCCTTGACGAATCCACACCAAACTTTGCAAAAAAGTATATGGCCCACTCTGATGTTTTGTTTGCAAAGTGTGGTGAGGTTTGGTCTGGGGGGGGGAAAGTTATAGGGGTGGTCCCAAAATGGCTTTTTTTCCCGTAGACTGAATGGGGAAAAATAATTGCTCACACCTAAAGCCCAAACCGCTGGACGGATTTTCACCATTTGCAGCAGGAGCAGTGGCTTGGTCCCAAAAGCGTGCTTTTGTAAATTTGGTGAAAATCTGTCCAGTAGCTTTTATTTAAAATGACTAAATAGTAGGGCACAAAAAATTAGTGATATCTATGTCTGCTCCACGGACACACTTCCTGTTCCCTCCGTGGACAGAACACCGATTGGTTAATTGGCTTGCGTCATGTCTGCAGACATTCGAGGTGTTCGCTGATTGGATGGTGAAGAGCGTGAAGTGCGTCAGATTTTTGGAAACACCCGCCATCTTGGATTCGCAGACTTCGCCGCTGTCCACGGACATCGCAGTAAAAACATATTAAAAAACACAACATTGCACTTGTCAAACTTATCAAATAATCTCTCGAGAGGTGAGGGGTGATGAGGATGGGATATGGCTGCAAGAAGCAAAAATAATGGTTTTTTTTTGCCACGGAAGTCCACAAACAGTTTGGATGTTCGCGAACAGGCCTGAAAAGTTTGCAGACACCTCATCATTACAGGGTTGGTAAAATGCAGTTCTTGGATAGTTTATAACTTTAGCACCACTTAATGGAACTGCATGCAATTTTGCATGTATATTTCTGACCTGATTGTGGGTTGGTATGCAAGTTTGGTGGGATTCTGTCATGAGGGGTCAAAATTAGAGGGGGGTCCCAAAATAATGTAAAGGCTTATAAATGAGGTGTCATTTGACAAATCTACACTTGATTCGGGAAACTGATAATATATTTAGATGTGAATGTTTTTGTGAAGTTTGGTGGGATTTTGTGAAGAGGGGGCAAAATTAGAGGGGGGTCCCAAAATAATGTAAAGTCTTATAAATGAGGTGCCATTTGACGAATCTACACTTCATTTTGCAAACTGATAATAGATCTAGATATACATGTTTTTGCGAAGTGAACAAAACCACCTGGCCTATATATGTCAATAAACAAAAACAAGTGTCCCAGATGTGTGATGTAATCAGTGATGTCATCAATGACATTTGTGATGTCATCTCCATGTCCTGGGTGTTAGTCTTAGCAGTGCACGGTGGTGGCGCGAGTTATGGTTGTTTAGGTTACCATAACTGGCGAATTTCTTTTATTTTTTATTTTACTTGAAACCATAATGTCCCTTTAACAAAGTGTTTTCTTTGAATTTCATGGCTTTTTATTAGTCCAACTTAACCATAACGTCCCTTTAACAAAGTGTTTTCATTGAATATGAATATAAATATAAATATAAAATATAAATATAACATTACGTAACCATTGTAATATTTTCAGCGAATGTGAGGCAGTTCAGATTGAATTGAGTAGCCTAATGACTGAAATGGAAGCTCTAATTACATTAGTGTACAGTTAAACCAATGTTAATGCTAATGGGGTAACATTTAAGCAATTGATTGTGAGGCTTGAGCTCCCACATTGGTAATGAATCAAGCGGGATTGCACGCAACCTCTTGTGGGGTTGTGTGGCTCACATATATGTAGATACATTTAATGATCTGTGGAGGGGCGTACTGTTAAATTGGCCGAAAATAAAGCAGCTCTTAGGGAGCTTGTGTCTATGAATAGCAAAACAAATGATACAAAATGTGCAAAAGTAAGTGTTATGTCAGCAATTGCACAGTTGCAAAATGGCGGGACAATATTTCTTTGTAGGGAAGGCCATACAAGGGTTAGGGCGACACGTCGACATTACCCAACTCCAAATGGAATCATTTACGGTCCCAGAATGCACGTGATGGTTCTTGAGAACAAAAAGAAGCAGGCCAGTGCTATAACTAAGAAGTCGGCACTATCAGCCCAATGCTTATGACAAGAGGGCCAACAATAGAAAAAACGATACATCCGAGAGAGGGGGCACCTTAAGTTAGAAATGTGAAGGGTGTTTATCCATCATTTATGAATATTTAGTAGGGGTATTAGCCGACCAGATGCTGTTAATGCAAAATATGATAAAAAATAGGCTGTTTAATGCTCTCGATAGATCAAAGTACATAAAACACACTGCGGATGAGGATATAACTGTGCCCCTTTGGTAAAATGGTATTACCAAAAACAACTAGTACCTCACAACAGGTGTTCTCCTGAGAGTGAATTGGAGAGTAGGCAGCCAGCCATGAGTTGCGAAAGATTAGTGTTCTGGAATAATGTGATCAGCACCAGTCGTGGTCTAAAGAGTTTGAACATCGGTTATTGAAGTTGTTGTCCTAGAAACTGGCTGGGCTGGACATTACATTTAAAGACACAGACTGCCATGATTTTATACATATTATATTCATGAAAATGAATATGAATACATGTTTTTTCTATACAAATTGTATTAACGAGATTATACATAGGTCGGAAACAGATTGTGTGTCTATATATTATCTTCAATAGCCAATGACAACACCATGATTTTATAAGTGAATTCAGGGTGCTATGTTATGTTTTAAGGGACCCTGTGCATTTGAACCTATCAGCCAAAATATATGATTTGCATAGGCTGGCAAAAAGGGACAAAAAGGAAGATCTAGTAGGTGGCTGCTTATTGTATCAGAACGAGTTCTTTATGCAATGTGTAATTTATGCCACCTGAAAAATAAGAATTTTTCATTGTGACTGGGGGATTTTAAAATCCAATTTCAGCCATTAGCTATTTTTAATTGAGCATGTGATGGACAGGATGAAGTGAGGGGTATACCCAGGATGCAGGCAGCAGAACCCATTTACAAAAATAACAATGCAATTCATTTAGCAATGGCAATCAACATTCTGGTCTGAAGGCATCCAAAATAAATGTCGTGTGGGGCCCTCCAGCTATACCTGTTTTCCGAACTACAACTAAATCAAGACTTATAGATTATATCATAGTAAAATGGAATTTGATTGAAAGGCTTGAAGTGACCTTTTGATAAGAACGAGACTATGATGTTTTAGTACCATCTATATGTAGGCCATGGCATAAGAAAACAAACAGATATTAGAAGATAGATAGGTGATTATGACCACCAACACAAACACTTGAAGTTTGTGCTGGAGTGGATTAAATTGAGATATTGCACACTGATATGCTGAATCAGTTCCTCTTCGTGAGATTTTGATTTTCAATCTCCTAATCACCATTTTTTTACTATTAAAATTTAGGACAATGAAGTGAAATGTATAAACTCAGATAACACAAAACAAATGTAAGAAATAAGGAAACATATTCTGAAAATAAATAGCTGGCTTTACCGATTCACAGTATAATGAAGTAAAACAATATTAGACACAAATGTTACAGGCATCTATGTTTACAGGAAACATTGGTACTTTACATTTGACAAAGAGACAATACAAGGACTTTATAATAAAATTGAAACAGGGAGAGCCTGACCGAATATTTAAAGCAAGTGGTGGCTCACGATAATCAGCAGAGGTTTTGGAAAATTGTGAAGGAATTTTCAAATGAGAATATTGCTAAAATAGATTGTAATATTGCAGAGATTCATTTGTATGGCCTTATACTTCTTTTTATGCACAACAGGATGTCAGTCAGCATAGGGGAGTTGGGTTTAAATATCGACAAGGCTGGTCTAAGAGAAGGTGTTGAGGCATTAGAATTCACTAAGGAAGAGATAGTCCAAGCCATACATTTCTTTAAACAAGTGGCTGGCTTCCACAACACCCCAACTGATTCCAGAATGAGAAAGATACTTTGGAACTACTTCTAACAATGTTGTTTAAGAACATGAATTTGAGTTTATTACGCCCAGATGGTTGGACAGGACAGAGATTATGGACTTTTTTTTAAACAGAGACAGTGGTAACACAATAACTGTCGTATTTTAGGATTTCAAGGGGACTGATGCATGGACAATGATATGTTAACTCATTTACAGATATGCTACAGGGAAGGAATTTCTACCATTGAACACATCTTTAGTTTCTATTTCTTAATTAAAAATGCATCTTTCTGTGCGATTAGTCTCTGTATTCATCTCATTTAGAACTTAAGACTGCATATCATTACCTAATATATTTGTGCAAGGTAGCCATATTCTTCATTCAGCCTTCTAGTGTAAAGTAGCCGTATTCTGCATTTAGCCTAACTGTGTAAGGTAGCCATAGTCTGCATTTAGCCTAGTTGTCTAAGGTACCCTTATTCTGCATTTAGGCTTATGGTGTAAGGTAGCCATATTCTGAAATTATCCCAATTGCGATATGTAGTACCACTCTTTGTACATAGCTGGAACCCAGGATGTAGACATTGTTGTTTGTACAGCTAACCCATTTTCTCCCCTTGCACACTGCACCGTCATAACCTAGCGGAAGGCAAAAGCTCATTCCACACACCCTGCACTCACATGTAACACAAACACTATTTTACAACACTTCTGCCATAAGAATGAAGCTACATATAACAACAAAAAGTCAAACTGTAGCTTCTCACATAATTATCTATCTCCTTAAACACAATCCCCCCTGTCCAGTTCATGGTTTACCTCCACTGTGCCCATCCACACGCCATTGAGACATGGGTGACTAGCAGGATCTTGGCCACCATCACATAACTTTAATTGGCAAAATGCACACACGCATAATAGCATCTCCCAATTCTACCAAATGTGTACTCCGGTCCCTCCAAGGGAGTTCAACCTACAGCACGTTGGGACATTAATTATGGTGAAAGGTGCTATACAAATGACAGAATGAATGAATGGATGAATTTGATACTATTCCTCCAAGAATAGGATTTGCAGTTAGCAATACTAATGGTATACATACTTATTATTGTCTGGTCTTTGAAGAGGAATATGTTGGGGAAAGGACACATCCGTTCTCCTTGAGTAAAGGTTGAAGGCAAAGCTGTGTCTTGGCACATTCATAATTTACCTTGTACATCAATGTTATGTTTGTGTCCCTATCGAGCCGCGATACAGATGTTTTTAAACTGGCAGAAGACAACACAGTTATTTATTGTTTGTTGATAACAGTGTATTGACATCAAAAACACCTGTGGGGTCTCAGCACCCTCTTAGTCTATTCAAAGAAGTCTGCATAGCGACTGGGCTGACAATGAATATAGAGATGTCTAAAAACATTTCCTGCCACTTACTCCAAACCCTGAAAATGTCCCATTTCTTGTGAGCCTAAAACATAGAAATTGCAGAAAACTTTGATTATTTGGAGTTCATATATTTAGGAAGGGAAGCGGAACCATACAGATGTTGACGAGTTCATTTACTTTGACAATAAGACGTGGGATGGTGAGGAGCTTTACAGACAGATGTGGTGAAATGGGGCTGAGCCAGCGAAAGAAATGTTGAAGTTCAAGCAGTGTCAACTGCAGCATATGACACATGGTGCAGAGCTATGGGGGATGGTCAATATAAAGCAATTGCTAACAAAGACAAGACATATAGAAGATGCTTTGTTGCCTCCTCTGTTGCACGCGAGTTATGTCTGTAAATGTGGAAATGAGTTACTTTGGGGTTTCTGATGTTCTGCTGTTATAAAACAGAAGATTCTATAGTACCAAATAGACATCCGGCGTTCTTCTCAGTTAGAGACTACAGAGGTCAAAGGCTGAAATACTTATACGTTCGGGCGCTTCCCACTTTCCAATGCTCAAGCATAAAGGTTCGGTCTAGGCAGGCCCCTAAAAGGTTGTCATTTGGCTGAGATGAACTGGTCCATGCATCTCACACGGCACGATAGGGAATTGCTAAGCCTTTAGACCTTAAAGCATCCCCTTTGGAAAGTCATCGTGGGTGGGTGTTCCGCCACTGGCAGAGGTTGCGGCCCGATGGAGAACAAACGAGACGAGATGTCTCCCTATTGTCTGAATATAAAAGGCGGCACGTTCCACTTTTTCCTTGTTTGGCCTCTTTATGAAAAGCGAGCAAGCATATGCCTAGAGTGTGTGAAGCAATTATGCTTATATATTTGAATATGTCACCTTTGGAGTGACTTGAAATAGATACTGGCCATGGAGATTGAGACTAGAGCAAGTGAGAGGGTTGTTATGGATTGAACGATTAACCCCTTAAGTGCCAAGGAGTATGCTCGTCCTTTTGTGCATAGACTTGCATAGTAGCCTGGCACTTTTATATATACAAATGTTATGATATTAGGATTTGAAGGGTGTAAGAATTAATATATGTATTCCAAAAGGTGATGATTCAATAGGAATGTATTACTGTACTTTATCATATATTTTTTTAATATTAGTGATGCACATATTGAAAGCAATCGTTGCTAGAATGTGTGGTTCATGACAGTGTTGTCGACCACAATCGGTTGATGGAATTTACAGTGCTAAGAAGCAGCACAAACGAGGCCATCAAGCACGATGTACAGGACATTAGATTTAGTTATGACATATTCCGATATATTTCACTTTTGAAACACATCCGGCTCCAAATGATCTTCTGTCATGCTTTCATTCTGTCATTGCAATGGGTGCTGATGGATTCTGTTGTGTGTGTAAGGAAGAACATCCTTTTGCAGGCAAGCTGTGCCAAACGTTGCAACCACCTACCCGAAACGCCTCCCACGATACCAATGCCAACACTTCCACTACTTAAGAAGAAAGTTAAAATACGTCTCATTTGTTTTTCACAGCAAACTTCAAACAATGCAAAGCATACACACATAAGAAGAATAGCACAGTAGTCTCCCTCTGACACAGGTTTTGGAAGATCCCATGGTGCGTGCAGCAGCATGCCAAAGACAGAACGTCCCCCCACAAGAACCATCTTATAACCTTGTACCTCTTCTTGAATGTATGCACCCTCACCATCTTCCAAGTCCTTCTTTTCACACCTATGTAAATGATATATTGTGCCCGGGTCTCAATCATACATGATGCAGAGCAAAATCTATCCCTGTTGGCAACTTGTCAAGTGCCAGCCAAAACCTTAAACACATTCATAAATAGGAAAGTTCATTCCACTGAGTGACTGACACACAGAGGCGCAGCCAGGATTGTCTAACAACTGGGGCCTGAAGGTAATGTTATTGGGCACCTCTGTAGTGACATTAACATCTTTAAATGCCCAAACAGCCCTGAAGAGTGGGCATTTACAGATTTTGGCTGGGCCTTGCCCACTCAGGCCCTACCCTTTCTATGCCTCTGCTGACGAGGCAAGAATGGTGTTTAGAAACATTTCTTAATTTATATTTCACTGGGAAAAACATGCCCAAAAACCGGCCAAAAATTAAAACGATTATGCTCCCCACCTCAGGTGCATTCACTCACTCCTAGCTTTCCGGAAAGTGATAAAAACCTGGTTGGTTTTTATAACGTTGCCACTCTGAGGTGAGCACTCACTGTATGAATATGATACTATAGCCTGTACCCACCTATGTCCTACAATGTTAGGGCTTATGCTCACTGTAACCCAGAGCAATGAACTGTTCCTGTAACTAAGACACTTTCTCGCAACACCACCTCGGTGCCTATGCGCTTTACAAATGAATAAAAAATAAAAATAAATATCACATGTTAGATTCATGTTGTTCCGGGTTTGTCATCATCTTTTGTGAATCTTATCAATTTTATATGGCAATACTGAAAAGGGGATCCACTCAAGAGACACCACTCAAAACTAAATGTTGTGCCCACCGGGCTGTTTTCAGTATGAGAGAGGCAATGGGATTGTGAAAGAGAGGTTTAAAGGTCCTTCCTAAGGCTTTACAAGGATTACTCTCGGTGGGTGTTGTAGGGTATTTTGTGGAGATTTGGGGCCTGATGGTATTTTATTACCGCCGAAAAATAACTTAGCAATAATCACTCTTTGTATTCAGATTTGGCCATGTGCAACAATAATACAATGGACATGCATTATTTCAGCACCCAGACCTGCATATTTGGTATACGTGGTTGGTGGTATTTTGGTGAGCATAATTCCCTTGTTTTATTTGTGGCCCCAATGTCCAGAATCCCTTATCTTTGCTTAGATTTTTCGTGTGATCACTAGAGAGACCTCAGACCTACATTTTAGGAATACCACATTTTTCAGTGATAGTGTTGGTGTGCCACCATGGGCGAACTCACTGACTTATTTACGACAGAGAGCTATATATGGTAGTCTTGTGGTAATTTCCACTACCTTATATACGGTAGGGAGCTATGTTCAGAGAGTCTCTCTTCCCGTTGGCTCATGTACCTCCAACGAGCTATGCTACAGTCACTCACAATTATTCATACTGATTCTGACATGCACACATCTGTCTTAAAATGACCATTGCACTGTTTAAAAATCTCCCCACATCATCGGCATTGTAATGGTAAATAGTAAATACACCACCTGTCTGTTTTCAAATATTTTTCTGTATTATAAAAGTTGCATTTAAACACGATCTCATTCTTTACAGAAATAAATAAAATGGTACAGTAAAAGCATTATCTAGGACACACTGCAAAGAGAGTGGCGGAGAACAGAACTCAAATTGCAACATTGGTATTTGATTAAGACACGCACAGGAATCCCCTTTCCTACACTGACTGCATATTTTCGTGCACACACGGCTCCCACGCTTATGTAATTACCTTATCTGTTCAGAGTTTTCTTCAGTTGTTTTCCTTCGGAATGTGGTTCCCTTGAAGATTAACCCCAGTAAAAGGATCGCCTTTCCTTCTCAAACCGGGGTCATTGCCTGGAATTCTCAGCTTTTGCAGATAGGAATGCCTCCAACCAGGAAAAGGTCTTCCTCCCAGCTCTGCCAAATCTTGACTGTAGCAGGACGCAGGAATCTGCATTCAGTCAGGAGTCCCACAGCCAGGTCTTCTCCCCAGTAGTGCAGAAAAATGTCTCCCTGTCTTTTTCCCCGATACTGCCCACTAAAAATTTCATCTCATCCCTCTGTATGACGTGTCCCAATGAAATCCATCATCTCTCATCCTCCTACTCTCAACAATAGCTTTGCTTATACATTTGCAATTGTTGCAAATCTGACTTCCTTCTTCCTGCAGTTACTGTGCACAAAAACACGGAGAATCAGGCAGAGAAGAGAAGAAAAAAAATCTGCACACACACTTAAATGGCTTTCAGAGTATGCCTAATTCTGCAGTGGAGAACACATTTTATTAGTGGGTTATGTTAAATAAGGTTTTATTAGTCAGGTTAATGGTTAATAGGTTAGCTGTTAATTTTCAAATGTGTCTCTCGCACCATAGGCATTTCAGGTGAAAAATAGTGTGCATTTTTAAATGAGCACGTGTGCTTTTAACTGTAAAAATAGATTTGCATCTTATATGTTAAAATCGTTTTTTGACTGAATAGCCTGTCTTTCCTTGTTAATCTGGTAACCCATATAGCAATGCACCGCACCCTTGTGGTGGTGCTGCAAAAAAAATGTGCTACTTGTGCAGTAGTGCTGTACTCTGTGCTGTTTGCTACCTGTGTAGTAGTGCTGTACTCTGTGCTGTTTGCTACCTGTGCAGTAGTGCTGTACTCTGTGCTGTAACATGCCAAATATCCTTACATATACCCTCCTTTTGTTTTTAGAACTTGGCTATAATCCAAGCCAATTCCTAAAAACAACTGGTTCTTTTTTTTTTTACAATATAGCAATCCAACAAAATGAATATTCATGTGCATCAATGAAAATTTGCAATCAACATTTCATCTGAGTCCATCAGTTTATAAAATGTTCCACATTTGCCTTCTCAGTGGAAGTGGCATTACTTTAAGTTTAAATTTTCCAAGTCAATTAAAAACAACGAAATAAAACAACTAACTAAAACAAATAATTAATATAACAAATTAAAATAAATAATTAAAATAATAAATACGTGGAACTTCATATGCCGGAACTTTTGTTTTGTCTCTTTTGGTATGTCCCGACCAGCGATGTTATTCGGTTCATTCGAGTACTCTTTCATCTTGGCAATCTTGAATCCACAGTATTCATCTCTTTTGGCATTCCGGTTATTTTGTCTTCACCTCCACCTGGAGGCAGGCATCTTTTGGTCTTCATCCAGGGGACTCCAGGACTCCATCGTCTCCTGTGGCCTCTGATCCCGGAACCTCCGACCAAATAATGTTAATTGTCTAAATCAAAACAGAAAATAAACAGATTAAGTACATAGCACAATACTAACTTCATCCTTTTGCCAAAAATAAAACATGCTTGGTAAAAATATTTCATTTTTTTTTTTTTTCTGAAATTAAACACAAGTTAAAAGAAAACAAGCAGATATTCAATATTTAACACACTTTCTCTCTGCACACCAACCATGAGCTTCCATTATATGTGCATTTATTTATTTATTTATTTATTTATTTATTTATTTATTTATATTATATATTTTTACATATATTACAGTGTTTATGTACCATCATAACAATCAACTTTTTTTTAACTTCTTTGTCACTGCCTCCTGATTACACCCATTTATTTTCTCAAGGGACTCTATCTGTTTCTACATACTCAAGCTGCCTGTTCTCATGCTTGGGATGGCATGGTTTGATTTGATTTACATGGACAAACTGCTCTATTGCTGTTTCACCTTCATTTTTCAAAATTGTATACACTACAGGAGAGACCTTATCTATAATTCGAAATGGCCCCTGCCAGGCTGCTAGAAATTTAGAATTTTTCTGTTTACTTTTTCCAAAATGAAACTTGTACACCTGATCCCCTACACTGTATTCCTTTGCTGATGTCTTTTTATCATAATATGACTTTGCACTGTCAGCAGCTCTTTCCAGATTTCTCTGCACAAAAGCAAATGCATGTTGCAAATGTCTCCTCAGTTCATCAATATATTCATGAACTGTGGATGCACTCACTAGAGTTTGCTCATGTGTTCTGTATAGTAGGTGTTGTGGTAACACCATTTTCCTACCTGTTAAGACCTCATGGGGGCTAACACCTGTTGCTTTGGCAGGAGTCGACCTGATTGCCATCAGAACCAACGGTAAACCTAAATCCCAGCTGGAACCTGCTTCTGCCACAAATTTCTTTAAAATATCCACAACAGACCTATTGCTTCTTTCAACTGTACCTGAAGACGCCGCCCGATATGCGATATGTAGTTTCCTTTTCACACCTAGTATTTGCCATACTTTACTCATTAGAGTACTTGTGAAATGACTTCCTCTGTCTGACTCAATTCTTTGTGGCAACCCAAACCTTGAGAACACATGGTTCACCAGCAATGTGGCTGCTGTTTGCGCACTACAATCTGGTGCAGGAATGCATTCAATCCACTTTGACATCAAACATACCACACTCAAAATATAACGGTGTCCCCTGCTCGACCTTTTTAAAGGACCTATATAGTCTATTTGCAAATCTGACCATGGAAGAGTTAGGCCTCTTTTCATCAATGGTGCTCTATGCATTGGTGAAGCAGGTTTAAATTGGGCGCATACTAGACATCCTCTAGTATATAATTCCACATCTTGGGACATATGTGGCCAGTAAGCATAATCTTTTAGTATTTCTAATGTTTTTTGTGAACCTCTATGGCCTGCAGTTATGGCATCATGTGCATGGTGTAGCATTAGTCCTCTGAATGAAAGGGGTACTACCCACTGTATTTGCCCTGTTATGGACTCTCTAATCATGAGTCCATCCTGTAATCTAATTCGTGTTTTGTTCTTTAATAACACCCTCAACTCTTCTTTTCCCATACAATCTTTTTCTGTTAAAGGATTTTGTTCAGGATCTATCAAATGATTATAATAGATTCCCAAAATTTGATCATTCTTTTGTGCCTGAATCAAATCTTGGTCTGGCGTGTCATGACTCCACTGCACCACCGGTTGATCTACCTCCTTTGGTGCTTTAGAACGTGTCACTGCGTCAATTTGTATTTCACCCATTAAATAATCAATATGTAGCAATTCTCCCATCACAGCCCCAATCTTAGCCAGATGGTCTGCCTTATCATTTCCCTCCTTATCCTCTCCTGGTGTTTTTAAATGCCCACGAATTTTTCTCCAGTATATTGTTAAATTATTTTCTGACACCAATTTGTCTATGGCTTGTATCATTTTTCCATGTTTAAGTGGCTTTTTGTTGTATGTAACCATGCCTCTTGCTTTCCAACCAGGCAAATACTCCACAAAGCTATTCCGTGCATAGTCAGAATCAGTCACCAGGACAATTTCACTGAACTTTTTATCAACTGCAGTAGCAATTGCTTTATAAATGGCTGCCAATTCCGCCACCTGACTGCTCCTATCTCCAATCCTCATCCCTATACTGGGGACGCCTTCACATTTCAACCAGACATTTCCTATTCCTGCCACTAACTGTTTATTACTGTCATTTTCAATGTGAAAAGCACAACCACCCACATATACAGTTGGCAAATCCTTGCATGTTTTTTCATCAAAAGCTTTGTGTGATGATTGTTCAAATTCCTGCAAACTAGTTTCCACTTCCATTTCATTTGGTATTTGTTCAGCTGCACAGTCATGTAAGTCAGCTAACCCTTGAGCAATTGGGCTCTTTTTATTTTGTCCATATCTCACTTCTACGGGAAAACCTTGTAATGTCAGCGTCCATGAAGTGATTCTGGATTGCGCTAGATTGCCTGATCTAATTCTTTTACTCTCTAAAAATTGCAAAGGTTGATGATTTGTTTCAATAATCACCTTTTCTCCCTGAACAATGGGGCGGAAATGTTGTAGCGCCCACACAGTGGTTAATAGGGCCTTTTCACATTCATTAAATTTCATTTCAATTTGGGAAAATGCCTTACTTGCATATGCAATGGTTTTGTGATTCAAATCGTGTTTTTGTGATAATACTGCTGACATACAATGTTCAGAACAACCTATTTCTATAAAGAAATCCCTGTCCTTTATGGGGTATGCTAAACATGGTGCCTTTACAAGACATTCCTTCAATCTAGCCACTGCATCAGACTGCTCTCTTTCCCATCTCCAGGGAGTATTTAGTTTAAGCAGTTTAGTCAATGGTTGAGTGATTTCTGCATAATTCTCAATGAACTTTCTGTTATAGCCTGTCATCCCTAATAAACTTTTTACTTCTTTCACATTTTTAGGATCTTTTAATCTTTGTATGGCCTCTATTTTCTTCCTTTGTGGATTTAGCCCATGTTCAGTCACTTCATGCCCTAGAAAGTTCACTTTTTTCTTGCACCATTGTGCTTTTTGCAAAGATACTTTGGCGCCTGCTTTCTGCAATTGGCCAAGTACATGTCTTATTTCATCAAAATGGCTTTTCAGGCTTTCATTTTTTATCAGGACATCATCCACATAAACTATTGTTCCTCTTTCCGCTGCATCCGGCATGGCCTTTCTCAAAAATATGCCAAATTCACTCCCACTATTGATGTACCCGAACGGAGCTCTAAGCCAGGCATATTGAGTCCTGTCAAATGTAAAGGAAAATAAGTGTTGTATCTCCTCTGCCAATGGCACACACCAATATCCAGATGTGAGATCTAACGTGGTAAATACATTTGAACCATGTATCTGAGCTAGGCCCTGATCAATGAATGGTAGTGGCCATCTAGATACTGGTACTCTTTTATTTAACTCTCTTAAGTCTGCACACAGCCGCCATTGACCATTTGGCTTTAACACACCTAAAATAGGCGTATTGGATGTGCTATGAATGGGCCTGATTATTCCCCGTGATACCAAATTTTTAATAATCCCTGCCAATGATTCTAAACATGCCAGCGGTAGTCTATACTGGCGTACAAACACTGGATTCCTGCTACAACCTTCTGGTATTGTGGCCACATGTAAATCAGTTAAACCACAATCATAAGCATCTTTTGCAAATACATCCTTAAACTCCATAAATATTTCCCTCAGGTCGTCTCTATCCTTATCGCTGTCAAATGCATCCGCTAAGGAGATCTGCTCTTCTACCATTCTGGAAAATTCTGGAAACTCTTCTGGTAAAGGAATCTCAGCGCTTTCCTCTAACTGTGTGGCTGTGTCTTTTTGTAGAGCTGCCACTTTTAAATATTTTGGCATATCAGCTTCCACTTCAATGGGCTGATTTCCTGTTTCATTTTCATTTAAATTAAATATTATGCAATCCTCTTGATGGCAGCACACTGTCTCATTTGAACCATAAGGATACACAGAATGAATTTTAAATATTCCTTTGGGCTGAGAGTCCAGGTGTTCTGGCAACTCGCCCTTGGCATCTACATATTTTTCAGGAATATTCCCAATCACCATGTTATTTAAATCTGCCGTATAATGTGATCTTTGTATGGCCATTCCTAATGGGGAGTTTTCCTCTAAATGAATATCCTGACAACCTTTATTATTTACCATGATTTTTACAGATCCCTCATCAATGTCTACCAATGGAATGTATTCATAATCCAGGCCTTGCTGTTTTATGGATTCATTCAGGCATACAAATGCATCAGAGCCTTTCATCTGCTGCCCATTTTTGCATTTCAGTGTTATTGCAAACTGTTTTGTAAATGCAGGAATAATAGTATCTTTCCTTATTTGTAATTCGATGGCATAAGGAACCAGTTGTGCACAATGATAAGCCCTTCTTTTGTCTTCAAATTCAGGTGCCGGACCACCTAGGCGTGACCATATTTTTTGATTAAGGAAATCTAACACCATACACATTCTGTGCATGATGTCATTGCCCATGTAAAATTCATTTTGTGCTCCACTCACTATCCATATATTATGGTAAATTGTTTTCTGACCAATGCTAATTTTAAGCATGCATCTGCCTGCAATTCGGTTTTCAAAGTCTGGACTGTCCAACCCAGAAACATATTGGTTTTTAATCCTAAATTTCGGGATTTCTTCCCTCTCCATAATTTTTTGCAACAATTTCTCATTAATGAAACTCCTTTCATGTTCAAGTGCTAAAGTGGCTTTTATTGTTTTAAGATAATCATTTATACCAACATGAACCCATGGTTGCTCATCTTCCATGTGTATTTCTGCCAGAGTGGTAATGTGTTTTTCTGAATCTGTTTTAGGAATAATATTCTGTTTGCATGTTTTCTCTTTTAAATAGAAACGTAATGTGTGCTCATCTATGGCAGTCTGCCAATCTTTCCTTGGGTCCAAGTATATTTGTACAGGTAGTTTTTCATTGTCGCTCTGCATTTTGTCTTGACACATTAATATAACAGTGACACTAGGTATGCAGCTATTCTGGAGATATACCTCCACAGCATCATTTGTTTTGGCAACGGTGTGACATTCATTTATATTGCTGTTTTGTGATTTTAGTTTCTTAGGCCTCAATGGTTTTTTGGTTAAGGACCACAGCACTCCATCCACCCCATCTATGAGAGGAGACAATCTTTTCAGGCAATCTGTCCCCATCAGAAATGGAATTTCACAAATAGATGTGATCAATACCTCTTGTTACATTCTGTGCTTTCCTATTTTTATGTCAACCTCAGTTACACCTATGATGGGCACCTCCTCCCCATTAAAGTTATGCACTGGGCCTTGATTTGCCTTCACTGTGATCTGACTCTGTGGAGGCCTCCCTTCATTGATACTCTTTACCAGCTCCTTGGACATAATTGTGGCCTGTGCGCCAGTGTCAATCATAGCGAAGGTGTGGCATTTTTCTTCTACAGTGATGGGTGCATAATATCTGTCCTCAACTTCCTCTAATGCACATAAGAAATGTGAATTCTTACTGATTTCAGGGCTCACCTTTCTCAGGTCTTTTTCACTTTTGGCTAAGCACATTGGTAAATGAAAAGACATTTTTCCCTCCTTTTTACCCATTTCTGTGCGAGATATTTTATTCATTTCTCCATGTTCAGAGGTTTTTTGGAGTGTGGCCACTGTTCGCCCATCCATCTGGGTAACATCAGAGACCACATTACAACCTTCCAACTGAACATGTGTAACAACATCATTCAGCAATTTGTCATTTTTTAATTCTGTGCATTTGTGATCATTTAGTGTAATGCCAGCCCTTTCAGCCTCTTCAAAAATATGTGACTCAAAGAATTCTTCAGGTGATTGACTTGTACCCTCCTTGTGAGTATTTCCTTTTTCTGTCTGTGTTTGGTCATTGTTTTGCTTGCCCAGGGAAGGAGCTATGGCATTCCCACTTACTCCCTGTTCACTGGTATTCCCCATGCATGAGTCATTTTTCTTAAATCTGTTCCTTTGTTCTTTTGGAATTCCTAATGTTTCTTTTTCATTTGTGCAAATCTTTACTGTTTTATTTAGCTCTAAGTTAAACCGTACCTCTTTTTTAGAAGTATTTGCACTTTCTATCACAATTTCATTTACTGGTACTTTCATTTTTAATCCATTAGGCATCTCAGAGTCGTTATGCAAAATTATATCAGAGCAATCTGTCATTTTGGCACTGCAGTTATCATGAGTACTTAGTCACTTTTCGGAAGCCCCCCGGTCATTGCTATGGCCATCAGCCCCCTCTTTGGAAGGTTGTTTTTGCGCTGCATAGAGCTTTCCTATTTGCTCAGCTAACATTTTCACTTGGGCCTCAAGGCACTGGAACCTTTCCATCTCTCTAGGATCCTCTTTCTGTGGCCTAGGTCGATATTGGTTGTTTTCCCCCTGATTGGATCTATTCTGATACCTCTCAGGTGATTGATGTCGGTTGGGATGGTTTCTGAACTCTTGATTCATTTGTGGAGGGGAGCGGGTTGCACCCATCCTTTGATTATAGTCCCCTGGTGGGGAATCATTGTACTGGCGTGGACTGTAGTTCACGTTTTGCCTCATGTCCTGTCTCTCAGATTGTGGGTACTGGCCCCTATGTTGATTTCCATTATCAGTAAATCGATCCACATATCGGGGCCTGTCCTGATTACCATATATCATGGTGCTGGGATCAAATCTGCTCTGTGTCCCCAATGACTGGTAGGGACCATCATTTCTTTGATCTTGATTTTGTCTCTGGTTATTGTTCATACCTGCCATATCAGGCCGATATCCTACCCGGGGTCTATCCCCTAAATATCTAGGGCTGATGTAGCTCTCTCTATTACTAGGATCATGTGTTTGGAACATTGGTACAGGAAATGGCGATCTTTGTTGATTACCCCTTTGTTCAGGTGTCACATTATTTTTACCTTGGCTTTGAGCAGACTCAAGGGACATTTTGGCTGACCTGATTTCCATTACTGTGGCTGAGGGTTCTTTAGATTTAGGCCTGGTATCTTTCATTTTATCACTTTCTCTACCCTGACAATAGAGTACCTCATATAGCTTTGTGCTTTGATGTACAATCCATTCAAGGGACTTGTCACGGTCAAATTCACGGACCAATTGGGATATGATGTCTTTCTGTAGCCCATAGAAGTATGCGGTTTTAAACTCATTGGAATTCGAGTCAAAAGATACATCAAAGCGAGAGAATGCTCTTTTTAAGTCTTGTAAAAATTGGCGAGGGGATGTATTAGGTCCAGCAGTAATTGTGTACGCGACTTTCTTTGCCTCCTGCAATGACTGAAAAGGAGAAAAATGACGCCTAATTTCTTTTTCAAACTCCAGCCATGTCATATTCTGCTGTTCATTTAATCCCCTTATGATGCTGGCCGTCAGGGCATCTAAAGTTAAATGAAAATATTGTCTGTACTGTTCCCTAGGTATCTGGAGTGCTTTAAAAATGTCATGCACCGCTTCTAAGTGATCCTCAATGCAGCATTCACCTCCCTTTTTAAATGGTTTGATCAGGGCTTTAATGGATTTCATTATTTTTATGGGGCTACTTGTTGCAATACATGGAATTGCACTATTTTGTGAGTCAATCCTGTTTTCAGGTGTATGAGATTGGTGACTGCCCCCAATGGGAGTATCAAATCCCCCAAGGGCGCTGCAACCAAGTTCAGTCACCGGCCCAGTCACTGGGGCACTAGCTCTTTGGGCAGAGCTAGAATTCACCTCCACTCCATTGAATGTGGTACCCTGCCGCCTCTCCTGGGACCTGGGAATGCACATTTGCTGTTCTAAGTCCTTACACTTTTTAAGGAGTCTGTTGGCTTCATCATGCAAATAATTATTTTCATCACTCATTTTATTAATCACCTCCTGCATTTCGCACATTTGCATTTGGCATTCATTGAACTCTTTATTTCTCTTGTCTCTTTCTTGGATCATTTTAATCATTTCTTGTTCTGCACTCTGGAGATCACCTTCTTTTTCACAATGTTCTTTTTGTAAAATCTGCATTTCTGAAACAACCTCATCTTTATCCTGCCTAATGTGATCCACTAAGGCTTTTAAGTGTGCCAATTCTTGCTCACTATCTTCAAATTATTTCTTGCTTTTGGATAACTGAGTATCAAAGTCTCTGCATTTTAATTGCATGTCTTTTTGGCATATATCCAATTCTGCTCTCAACATTTCCTGATTTTTACTTGCCCCATCTAATTCAGTCTTTAACCTGTTAATTAGCTGAGTATCATTCTCTTGCATTCGCAGGGACTTGTTTAAAATAAACCATATTTTGCCGCATAGCCGTATTAAACAGTCTTTCTCTGCACTTTTATCGGCTGCATTCAATAATCTTGTAAGGCAGACCTGAATTATGCTGCCTTCTGCAAAAATATTGTCTAGTTTTTCTTTCTGCACCTCACCCTGAATGCGGTTACTCCATTCTAACGTGCTATTCGAAGACCAATTCCCATGTGCAAATAACTTTGCCTCTAAATATTGCACTAGATCTGAGAATGTGGTTTCCCTTTGTGACATTCTGAAATTCGTTTTTAGTGGCACACTGCTATTATAAAATGGGTTCCCTTTAATGTGCAAATGGCAGTGTGAGACACGCTTGCCACGCCCAGTAGGTACTCTAGGATCACTTTCCCGGCCTGCAACGCACCATAAATATGTAGGGTATTTTGTGGAGATTTGGGGCCTGACAGTATTTTATTACCGCCGAAAAATAACTTAGCAATAATCACTCTTTGTATTCAGATTTGGCCATGTGCAACAATAATACAATGGACATGCATTATTTCAGCACCCAGACCTGCATATTTGGTATACGTGGTTGGTGGTATTTTGGTGAGCATAATTCCCTTGTTTTATTTGTGGCCCCAATGTCCAGAATCCCTTATCTTTGCTTAGATTTTTCGTGTGATCACTAGAGAGACCTCAGACCTACATTTTAGGAATACCACATTTTTCAGTGATAGTGTTGGTGTGCCACCATGGGCGAACTCACTGACTTATTTACGACAGAGAGCTATATATGGTAGTCTTGTGGTAATTTCCACTACCTTATATACGGTAGGGAGCTATGTTCAGAGAGTCTCTCTTCCCGTTGGCTCATGTACCTCCAACGAGCTATGCTACAGTCACTCACAATTATTCATACTGATTCTGACATGCACACATCTGTCTTAAAATGACCATTGCACTGTTTAAAAATCTCCCCACATCATCGGCATTGTAATGGTAAATAGTAAATACACCACCCGTCTGTTTTCAAATATTTTTCTGTATTATAAAAGTTGCATTTAAACACGATCTCATTCTTTACAGAAATAAATAAAATGGTACAGTAAAAGCATTATCTAGGACACACTGCAAAGAGAGTGGCGGAGAACAGAACTCAAATTGCAACATTGGTATTTGATTAAGACACGCACAGGAATCCCCTTTCCTACACTGACTGCATATTTTCGTGCACACACGGCTCCCACGCTTATGTAATTACCTTATCTGTTCAGAGTTTTCTTCAGTTGTTTTCCTTCGGAATGTGGTTCCCTTGAAGATTAACCCCAGTAAAAGGATCGCCTTTCCTTCTCAAACCGGGGTCATTGCCTGGAATTCTCAGCTTTTGCAGATAGGAATGCCTCCAACCAGGAAAAGGTCTTCCTCCCAGCTCTGCCAAATCTTGACTGTAGCAGGACGCAGGAATCTGCATTCAGTCAGGAGTCCCACAGCCAGGTCTTCTCCCCAGTAGTGCAGAAAAATGTCTCCCTGTCTTTTTCCCCGATACTGCCCACTAAAACTTTCATCTCAGCCCTCTGTATGACGTGTCCCAATGAAATCCATCATCTCTCATCCTCCTACTCTCAACAATAGCTTCGCTTATACATTTACAATTGTTGCAAATCTGACTTCCTTCTTCCTGCAGTTACTGTGCACAAAAACACGGAGAATCAGGCAGAGAAGAGAAGAAAAAAAATCTGCACACACATTTAAATGGCTTTCAGAGTATGCCTAATTCTGCAGTGGAGAACACATTTTATTAGTGGGTTATGTTAAATAAGGTTTTATTAGTCAGGTTAATGGTTAATAGGTTAGCTGTTAATTTTCAAATGTGTCTCTCGCACCATAGGCATTTCAGGTGAAAAATAGTGTGCATTTTTAAATGAGCACGTGTGCTTTTAACTGTAAAAATAGATTTGCATCTTATATGTTAAAATCGTTTTTTGACTGAATAGCCTGTCTTTCCTTGTTAATCTGGTATCCCATATAGCAATGCACCGCACCCTTGTGGTGGTGCTGCAAAAAAAATGTGCTACTTGTGCAGTAGTGCTGTACTCTGTGCTGTTCGCTACCTGTGTAGTAGTGCTGTACTCTGTGCTGTTTGCTACCTGTGCAGTAGTGCTGTACTCTGTGCTGTAACATGCCAAATATCCTTACAGTGTGGAATACGAAACCGCTATCAACAACCATTCAGGTTTCGGGGTTGGAATCAGAGATATGGGGAACAAAACAATAATGTGTTTACTTTGACAAAAAAGAAGCAACACGTATAATAAATAAACAAGCAAATTCACATGGATAAAAGACTTGGTCTTCCTAGGGTCAGATGGATGATGCCCGACGAGGTCGAAATATGGCAAGGTCTGCTGTGGGCTACCCATAAGTGCTAGCAGTTTTGGCTCTATTACGTCTTTTTAGAGTGGCATACTGACTTTTTTAGTAATTGTACAGATCGACTAAAATACAATGCAATGGACGGCTGCCTCAGAGGCATTCACAATAGTTATGGCAAATTTAAACCGTTTCGCCCTCACTTACTTTACTTTACGTTTATTTTGTGTGCAAATACAAGACTCAGACTTGTCACATACAACAGAGACCACACCACTCAAATGCCATCAAAGCCAGCTCCAATTCCAACTGCTGTGTGTCGTTCTAATATTTCTGCACCTAGACCACTCCCTCTTGAACGAGCACACGTTCTGAAATGATGCAGCCAAACCCAAGAACATAAAACACCATCTCAACATTACACCATTTCCAACACAATACCACCATTCAAGCACACTCTGTAACAGATTGCCAGTGCATGTAACACTGCTTGTCTGGACTTTACAGCTTCGCCCCCTCCACCTATCTCTAACACTATTGTTCAATACAACCCTAATCTCTGCTCAGCCTTGATTCCCTGCTTGCACAATGCACAGAAAATGCACGCAGGTGACTCAGTCAAACTTCACTTAGCAGTGATGTTCTCTCACTGCTCACCCCTAAAATACTGTCAGTTTGACTTACCAACTTCCCAGTGCGATGCCTCTAGAAATGAAATGTTGTACTGTTATGTTTTCAAACGTAAAATGATGCGTGGCCGATCTGCCAGTCCCCCCGCCCCCCACACACCCCCACATTGTGCAGACCAATCGGAACACATCTGTGGATGTTGTTCTCACTCAACAAAATGTCCCCAAATAAATACATCTATGAAAATATTTAATTCAAACCTTTTAAAGTTACCTCTAATTTCTAGTGGTGATTCCATCAGAAAGAGCCTGGAAGCTTGACTGGCAGAGGATTGTTTGAGAGAGTCTGTCTCTCATGATATTATGTGGCCATAGAACAGGAAACCAGGCCTTCCCTGGGTTCCTGTTCCTAAAGCTCTATCATGGCGTAAATTAGGTGTAGTCATTGGCATGCGCACATGTGCGCAGGGCGGAGATCAGTAATGCTGACCACCATTAATACACAAGGAGGCTGTAATTAATGAAGATTCCCAAAACAAAAGAAAATCCTCCAGCTCACAGGAAGTGTTATCAAGCATGAAGTGTCTGTGGGATTCCCCTCTAACCTGCCTGTTTTGAGGCACTGATACGAGGGATACGATTTCATGTACCAAGCGGTGAAACGTACAGAGCAGATTTACCACCATACCACTCTATGTGGGAAAAACAAACACAATTGCCCACATTTGGGAATGGCCCTCTTCCTGCTCCCACCTGCAAGGCTAAAAACCTCGGGGTCATCTTACTCCACACTCTCCTTCTCTCCTCACATCTCTGACGTCTCTAAGAAGTCACACTACCAGCTACAACTCATCAGAGGTATTCTTCCTTTCCTCTCCTTCCCCCAGAAGCTCACTATCTCCAGAGCCCTGGTTCTCTCCAGGCTGGACTATTGTAACAGCCTCTATCTAAATATGCCTGCCTCTACTCTCCGCCCTCTGTAACTTATTCAGAACAGGACTGCAAGACTTCTCCTTGGCCTCAAGCCCAGGGATCGTATCTCTCCAGGACTGAAATCTCTGCACTGACTCCCATCGGCTGCAAGGATTAAGTTCAAAACCCTCTGCATTGTCCACAAGGCCTTGTGGGGCCTGGGGCCACAATACCTTCAACTCTCTCTTCCTTATATCTTCATTCTCAAGCTCTTCGCTCATCTGCCTCCAACTCCCTCAGGGTTAGTCGCTTCTCCAAGCAACGAGTTGGTGGTAGATCTCTCTCTTTGGCAGGGGTCCCCCTCTGGAACAGCCTTCCTGCCTCCCTGAAACTTGAGGAGAACCATCTCCGGTTCTGGAAGCACCTCAAAACCTTCCTCTTTGCTTCTGCTTTCTCTCCCCCTCTACCCAGCTAAATTCCTGGTTGAAACTGCACTGGTTACCTGGCCACCCTTTCTTATCTCGGGCCCAGGCCCCGCCAATTGCACACCTGCACTGCCTCCCTGGCAACCCCCGCACCTGGGGACTGTTATTCTGTATCCCTACAGCCCCCCTACCAGCACTTATGCCTGCTCTTACCTTGCACTTGCCAGCATCTGGCCGTTTTATTTATTTTATTTGTTCTACTCTCCCATGTACCGCACTTTCCCCTCTCCCTTTCCCCTTGCACTTTTCCTTTTCCCCCTTCCCATGCACTTGCGCGAACTGAAAGGCACCTGGCCTAGTAAGATCGCTGTCTGCCCTCCCTCGGTTTCCCCTCCCTTACCTCGTCGTGCCTTGAAACACTTGTGTATAGGTGCGTTATAAATGCCATATCATATCATACCTCATGTAACGAGTGTAAAAACATAAATAAAGGCTTTCAAAATCTCATTCATTTAACAGATCTGTGGTTTTCTTTTTACCACATTTAGGAAAACAAATAAACATGATAATACGTACAAATTCAAAAGATAGTCCCTGTAGCAAGGTAGAATTTATTTTGGTTAAAAATGTTCTCTTGTTTATAGGCCCACATTTAGCCGATTCTGTAAGATCATGACACCACCTCCTCTGCTTTAATTGCCTTTCTCATAATCACAGAATGTTTCCCATGGATCCCGTGGGAGACGAAACATGCCCTGCCAATCTTTAGGTACTGTCACATTCCATAGCAGGTATTCCTGCAAAAAATGGCAACATATAGCAAAGTAAGTTACTTTACTTTAAGTAACCCACAACGTCATCCATCTTCATACATAGAAATGGACGCCAGGCATGTACACTTGCAAAGGTTACGCACTCACAGGTGCTAACGTCATTTAACTTGCAATTCCTTGATTGCTTTGTTGTGCAGTCTCGAAATCCTGGGTATTTTTTCATATATAATTATCACTAATAATAATAATGTTAATGCAAATGTGTCAATTATATGGCACTTCACCTGAGCCTCCTGACAGCTTTGATATACCATTATTATTTCCCAATGAAAAAAGTGTAACATGTAATGAAAAAGGTCAGGTGGTAAGAGTTCATGGTGTGTTCAATGCATGTTATGACATGTCACTCACTGTGCCACAACAGCACGATCGTCTGTACACATTAGTGACACAATACACATTGAGATGCTATCAATGGGTGTGCATGTTCATAAGAACGTTCTAAATAACATTGTAACCTCTCAGGATCAGCAAGCCTTCAGTGCCTTGTACGTAGATGACTGATTATCTAAGTGTGCTGCTGATGTCTTCTCTCCATATGGAAATCACCCCATGTTATGCCTGCTGCTACTTCCTGTACACAACCTCCATTGAAGACAATGCATTATCATGTGTCTTTTTCTACAACCTCATTTTCAATGGTACCCAGTCCATCCTCACTTCTCCACCCCCCCTCCCCTCGATTATTTTGCCCCTGACTGTCTCACAAACATCCACAGAATGGTTGCCCAATGTTATTGGGACACACAGCCTTACATGCGTGTGTTCACAGGACTTAAACAGAATCTATCATCTCTTTCTCTACTAATGCCATTCTGACTTATTTTTTTCCTTAGGCTTCAAAGTTGATTGTGACAGAGGCACCTGCCTTTCCCCCCTTATTACATACTTCCTCATGTCTGCATGTAATCGCTTGCTGAACACCTTCACAATACACCATCAGCATCACCTTCCACTGATTTGCATGCAAGCCAGCAAGACATGTGTCCCATACAGCTCTCTGTCATACAGTGAAAACATTTCAACTTTGCCATCATCCCCTCATTAAAATGCATGTACCACATCTGGATCACTCTACTCCTATCATATGGCGACCATGGACATTCTCCACTATGAGCATCTGCCAGACTGTTTCCTCCCTACGTGCATTCCACTTGTGCGTAGGGTGAACCACAATGCAATCCTGCCTTTGCCCCCTGCCCTCTATACCATCTCTAAAATGGGAGTGACCCTAAAATCCCCACTTTGCCTTTTTACAGGTCAGTGGCAATGTGCACACCTTACTTCTAGCCTGCTCTTGCTCGGCTGTGCACTCTTACCTGAATCCAATCCTGCCCATATATCACAACAGATAATGGGCATCAAGGGCTTTCTTTATGTACTGTGTTGCAGGAGTACAGCCCATTTGCAGCAATGCAGGATTGGTTTGGACATATTCAGAAAGTCTGTCTACTAGCAGAAACCCACACTGGTATTTCCTTTTCAGAAAGAGAGAATGGCAAATGGTGTGGAACTGGGGCCCATGAGATGTGATTTCTAATTTAACACTCAACTTACCTCACCCCACTCCTTTGCCCGGCTCTCCTTGTCTACATCGTGTTCTTTCACAGCATAACTGCATACATCATCTTCCTTCACTGCCCAGCTTGCCCACTCACTCTGTGGTCCATGAACAACCCTAAAACCCTGAGCTCTGGCACTCTTGTACACCAGAAGGGAATGGACACAGCGACCATCGAGTGTCTGAGAGATGTTGCAGGAGTGCCAGTGTAGTAGTGCCACGACGATGAAGCAGAGCTGGAGGAAGCGATGGGGTTTGACAAAGTGCTCTACCCTCATGACGGTATCTACCTGGTGTTAAAGCCTAAGCAGCACAGGATTTGTTTGGAAACCACTGAGAGGTGGTGTAGATGGTGGGCGATGTTTGCTTGATATTGATCATCAAAGATCTGTGAGGCCTAAAAACTACTAGCGACTTATGAAAGATATGTATCTCGCCTTAAAGACTGCTTCTTTCCCCATCGTCTTTTATCTGCTTCTCCTCAGCCCACCTGACTTAAGATTCCCTTGTCCTTAAGTGAACTCCCTTCCACCAGGCAATTTCAACATTGTCTTGCATTACCTTTATAAGTGGCGACTACATGCGGTTTCCTATTGGTCTTTGCCTATGCCCAGTGCACAGATTTGAACAAATAGTTCTATGACAGACATCCCAGAGGGTCTTGGGCTGCCAGGCTTGGCTTTCATGTGTCTTTGCGTTGCAGACACCCTATTCTAACTGTGGTGTATGTTTGCGTCCGTCTGCACTTACTCATTCACAGTACATTGTTTTTTTTATTGTTCTTGGGGTCTGCTTTCATTCTTGTTTATTCTTACACTTGTGTAAACTGAATCATTCTGTATTGTTTTTCAGCATAATGGCAAATTAATAAACAATCAGGTTAATGCCCCAGGTCTCTGTTAATGCCACATAACGCGAGACCTTTTTGTGCATGTAAGTAAATGCATTCCCCTTTGTGCATTTTGATCCACTACTGTAGAAATGCACATGGAACACAGAAATACTGTCAGGGCCATGATTCTGTTTTGTTTGTACACCAATCAAATACCAAAATGGATTGTAAATGACAGTAGGCCCTTTACATACATGTCTGTAGCATGCATCAGCCAGCTCTGAGCAAGTGCAAACACGTGGAAGATTCAATAGCAACCCATAGCATCTCCACTACCTTCAAAATCCATAGCTGCCAACTTTCCCAAGTTTCCCAGTTCCATGCAGTTTTCTTCTATCCTGTCCTGGTTTTTGCTTCCAATTGAATGCTGGAACTTGAAGTTTTGTATTCCCCATTGCAGGGGTGGGCATATAAAACAGCACTGTCTCGAATAGATCTGCATGGGACCGCGGAAGTTGGAACTGTTATTATTGGTATGGTGGTGTTGACAAACGAGTGCTATTTTTATATGGAATCGCTCAAAAAGCCAGCAAAAAGAAGCCTGAATGGGAGATTTGGCTGAAATTCGGCCGTTCGAAAATTCTCAAAGGCTGAAAGTTTGACCAAATCCCCCATTCGGTGCTAAGGGCTGCAGGGTGTACCTCCCACCCTTGTTCTCTATATTGTGAGCAGGGTGTGTGGGGGTGTCTCCCACAGGCAATCCCAAAAAGCAAAAAAAAAAGAGGAAAGGAAGAAAGGACCCTGCCCCAATGATCACGGAAGTGAAAGGAAACAGGCGTGGCAGGGACATAGCGAGTTGACGGCAAGGTAAGTATGGTGTGTGGGTAGGGGTGAGGTTCGGGGTGTGGCTGTGGTTGTGGGTGGGGGGGCAAGTTGGAAATGTTCCGCGGAGAAAAGACCAAAGGTTAATTTGGAAAAATAATCTTCTGTCTTTTCTCCCTCGAACATTTCTGTCATGGGCTTCCAACCCCAATCCTTTGTATATACCTTCTTTTCTTCAAATGTCACCAAATTATGATTTGGAAGTACAAATATTTCTCCTTGCAGTACTTTCTATGTGATCATGACGCAAATGTTGAATGAGATCACATCTTATAATTAAGTGGTATTTTTAAAACTATTTTTATATGCAATGCACAATGTTATTACCCTAGCCATGATATCCACACACAGTCCATCAAAGTTTCTAAAGAGTATGTAATACACTAACAAGAATCAGGTGGCACATTGGACAGTACAGTAATCACGTTTGTAGTAATGAATTCTGGAAATAAATCGCTTAACTATGTTTTAATGCTGGATTTAGTTGTTGTACCAAATTACAATATTAACACAGATGAATATTGGATACATCGTGAACAACATGGTTTTCATCTTTATGACTAGATTATTATTTTCCAAAATGTACTTTTGACATGTGGCTTTGGCAATGTGATGGCCAAGAAATGAACAATTGGGCATTGTTAAAGGATATAAAATAATTAACGACTGTGCTAGCCATAATTTCCTCAAAGATATCCACCACATGTTTCAATTGTTTTCAATTGCCTATATCATTGCACAACTTTTGGACTTTACAATGATGATAATTATTTTACATAAAGATGACAAATGTACCTTTTTCCTAAGAATGCTAATGTTGCTGGGAAACGAGTTTTATAGGGTACTGTGTCAAATCTAATAGTGAGGTCTATCAGTTGCTGTGTGTGGTGAATTGGATTTTGCCTCGCAGATGAGCAGGTGTAATATGGCCCAGTCAGCCCTCACTCTTCTACAAACCAAAATGCAAAACAACCATAAAGGTAAACAGGGACAATCAAGAGATACACCACCTTCAGTTTTTGTGGGAATAGGGGCTGAGGGAAGTCTATACTCTCAAGAGGGGTTTGAAGGTGAACCAGTAGTGACCCAAAAAACACAGTGTCACACTCCAAAATAAAGGGAATGTCCAATCAACGTTGTATATGATCATTAACACTTTAATAAAACACAGCATCTGCAAGTAGAATGAAAAGTGATTACTAGTCAAGAGCCCACCGTGAAGGAAATAACAGAGTGGATGCAACAGTTCCAGGGGTGGTAGCCAAGGTACTATCATAAAAAGGGATATTGGGTTGAAAACAGGAGTGATCGTGACCTAACCAGTCTCTATGGTCCCAGTGGAATGCAGAGGCAGTTCAGTGTCACAGTACTTAGATTCATTTCTTGGTGGGCTGATGCATCAGTCCTGGGTTTGAACATTGATGCAAGCTGATCAGGCTCAGTCAGGCACAGAAGATTTGGGCGGCCAGGGCTGCAAACAGTCATCAATTAGGGGAGAATGCAGGTTCTCTGTGTGGTTCAACAGTGGCTGTTCAAGTGATGGAGTTTGCTGTGTTCCCAAGAATGGTTCACAATTGGCCAGGCCGAGTCAGGTTTTGCCCGCTGGGAGAGGTCAGCAAGTGACGTGCCAGTGGTTCTAGATGGCAGGCTACAGACATTGAATTGGTGATAAAGGATGCATTAATGTGCAGTCAGTGAGGCGGCAGTCCTTAGGCAAACTGAGCAGAGCCATGCTTGTAACCCCTGGCTGGAGTCGACAAGTGACCATCCAGAGATTCAGTCCAGTTTCCGGTTTTGCACAAACACTTCAGTCTAACAAGTGACATGTTTCTCTAGGGCACGATGCAGTGTTGAGCTGGTTTAGATGCAGTTCAATAGTTTAGCTGTTTGGAGCAATGCAGACACCACTACCAGCACATTCCCTATTGTTCAGGATGCGGGGAACATGGAGCAACCCGTTTGGTGCGAGAGAACAGGGTGCTTTGGCTGGTCTGGCTCTCCCATTGCTGTGAGGCCTTCGCAAAAAACCCAAGGACTGGATGATCAAGTTCAGGGTATGCTCTTCCGTGGAAGAAGATCCATTACACAATATTTGGTCCTGGTCCACAGCACTGGTCACTCCCAATGTTACCTGGAACTGGTTAGGGGACAGATCATCCTTCTGTCTAGGAAGGCTCCTTCTTCACTTTCAGTGGAGAGCTTTGGACAGTGCAATTGTCCCAAAAGAAGTACAAGTCAGAATGCCCAGAATGTCTCTTTGCCTTAAAGTATCCTCGAGGAACTGAGGGAAGTCTGCTGAAGGTGTGTGAAAACCCTTCTTTTAAGGCACACGTTCCACAGTGATTGGTCTAAAGCTAGCCTACTTTAAAGGACCAATCCCTTCTTCTGGCTGAATTGGACTTTGCCCTGTTGATGTCACACCCAAAGAGCATTGGTCCTTAGGAAGTGGAGGTGCGAGAAAAAAAGAGAGAGACAGCCAGAAACAAGATGGTGGGAGGCTTCATCCAGTGTTCACTCCTGGCTATCCTACTCCCACCCCATTTACTCCTACTGACATCAAAGATGTTTGGCTATACATCACCCTGGTATGAGGCTACTCCTCCTGAATGGGTGAGCTCCTTTGATGCCTGGGCCCAGGACAGCTGCCTGTGCTGTGATCTCTGTGGGAGTGGGGGTTATCAGTCCTCACAAAGAGAATGAAAGAGAGACTGGGTCCTCTGGGTTTCTGTCCTGCCATGTGGCAGCATCGGCCTGTCTGACACTAATACACATTCCTTCTATGGCAGAGCTTACTCACAGGAGCTGACAAATGTGCAATATCAATTTGCGATGTAGCAGGCATTATCATAAGCATCACCATGCACTATGCCTAAACTCAGGCATATCTTATTCTAAGAGATTACCGTGCCACCAGCATGGGGTACTGGTGATCATTGTAGTTTGGGTACAGGGGGCGTATGTTAAATGTCGTCCCAGAGCTGCAGTGCCTTTGCTGTTTCTGCAGCGACTCAGTGGGCATTGTGTGACCTTTGGATCTGATTTACACCACAGAGTGGGTGCTGTGGGTCAGATTACTGATGCAGCAGGGCAAAAGCGCACTATACCTTTTCCGGGGATCTGGTTAGCAGATTACACCTTTGGAGAAAGAATGTCACACATCATGTTAGGAACTAAAATTTTTAAAAAAGACAGGGCTTTGCACCCTTGCCGGATGGAAGTTTCTCACAGAGTATGTTATCTATGCTCATTTAAAATTATTTTGGCCATTTCATAATGGAATTGAATGTGTATGTTGACCAAATGCTATCATCTGTTCTATTTGTCCCCTTTTCAGAATATGAAGCTCTTTAAATGTCATTAGCAAACTTGTGCCTCTGAGGACTGCTCTACCTCCATACGTAGTCTACATTAATGCTAGGGACACAATCATTCAACAACTAGATTTAAAGAATTTGCCAGTGTTACTGAAAGAATTGCGGGTCAATGCACAATGCTGTGCACGTCCTGCTGCTAGGCATGTTGCTCACCTGTCACAAACTCCCACATGGGAATGAGAACTCTCTTGTCATCCTTCTCCCATGGATGACTCCTACCCCCCAGGAAGCACCTAATACTGCATCTGTGAGCAAGTCTAGCAAGGATCGGAGAAGTGAGGTAGACATATAAATTGGTTAATCCTGAAGTGTCTCTCTAAGCGGAGTATATCTGTGGATGCTTTCCACGTTTGGTGTGTGCTGATGGACACTAGCCCTCCATGGTGTGACTAATATCCATATTGATATCTATCACAATACCATAAAGATGCATTTAGACATAACTACATTAAAACATCTCCAAATAATAACAATGCATATGAATTGCTGTACATTTTGCAAGTTAATGCTCCATTAGTAAGTGACTTGGTTTAATTTGCTTCAATACATTAAAACATATATTAGCTGTGTAATGGGGCTCAACAGAACTCATTCATGTTACAAATACAGGCAGTCATGAAATGATTGGCTTGTGTTTAAACTGGGCACAGTGGTCTCTTGGTAGAAATGTAATGCTGTGGGCTAGATCTACCACAGGGTCAAGACGGAGGTATCAGAAAATACAGCATGGTTTGTGCAACACATCTCCAACGTAGAACATGTGATAAGAATGTATATACTGGTGTAGGATCCGTTCTTTCCAACGTTGTAATATAACCATCAGTGGTGGAATATCTCTATTACATATTTTAAAGTGATTTAAACATTATCCATGGTCTTTCAAAGAGTTTACCATAATTGTGTGTTTCTTTTTTAAGCCATCTCCTACTGGTGCTTCCAAAAATGTCAAATCATAATTCGTTTTTTGTCATTATTTGGTTGGTTTATCAGTGAGTTATGCCATTGGGGAGGAGTCATTTTGTTTCCAGAGTCTGGCCAAGGTTCAGGGTTAATATCAACCAACCCTGCTTGAATGAGGGTGGAACTTCCTCTGCCTCATCAAGCAGGAGGGAGATGGAGAGAGCAATACCAGATTAAGACCTTGCATTCATCTGTGCACCTGTGTATGGAATGAAGTAGCTAATAACATCCTTTTCATTGTTTAAACAGTGTGTTTTTCCGGATTCCTTCTCCTTCTAAGATCTATAATAAGAGTTGTCAAAGTTCCCGATATGATGGCACTCAATATATCACCCACGGCAGGATGAAGGCATGGTTCTGCTCTTCTAAGATTTGCATTTCTGAAGTTCAAGCTTGCCCATTCTCAGAGGTGAATAATATGGTCTATTCACCCAGAAACAGCTTAGATAACAGAAAAGCTGCCCCATCCCACCTTTCTTTGCATTTCAGCTTACAGGCCCTTCCAAACTTTCTAGATCAGGAATGGATGTACTGGAATTCAAACTAATCATTGCTTTAAAATAAAGGTTTAACCAGTCTCCACGACAATTCCACACAGTTCACCAACCACTCTCCGAAGGCCAAAGGGATGTATATTAGCCTTATACATGTAGTGTACATTACAATCAAAGGGCGCCACATTTCTAAAAATTACATGATAAACTGATTCTTGTTTTCATTGGAAAATCCCAGGTCTCTGAATTTTGAATGGGCGACTTTGTGTGCCTGAGAGTAAGTGACTAAATTAATGGGTACATTTGTTGAAGCAGCAGCCAGCGTGAGCACCCTTAATCATATGTTCGTGCCCGGCATGTTAGAGTGGGAAGAACCTTGCAATGGTACTGGTGGTCACAGACTGCCACGTGATAGCATAATCATTCCACCCTGATAACAAAACACTGTTCTGTTTTGTAACACCTTTAGCAATAATTAGGTGTTGATACATTCAACCAAGCCTCTGCGTATGTGTGCTAATCCAAATGTCGAGGATCAGACCTAGAAGAGTTCTCATGTTGTACCAATGACATATGAAGTAAGAAGACTATTTATTTGATTCCTCTTATATGGGTTGAAGGCCTTCAGAAATCCCAGACAGTCCCGCATCAATAGTCTTGTAGGAGCTTTCAAACGTCTATAAAATATAGCATATTCCATCCCCGAAAAAAAGCACAGTAAATCCCCATACATTTCCAAGGTGTCAGACAACAGAGTTTTTTCACATCTTTCAGCATTCTGGTTCTGGCAGTTTTTCAATTTTCATTATAATTGCAGGGTTGTTCGTTCTAAATTACACATACAGTATCCCACCTCGTCCCCATGGGAGATGGGCCCCCAATGATGTTTCCCTCAAAAGGGCTGAACCCTGTACAATCATGTTAAGGACTTATTAATAGGAAGAACATGCTTGATTCTTGTAGTTAACATTTGACTGCCAATCTCCAAAGGCTGTTTGCGCAGTAACTATGGTAGAGCTGCATCAAAGGTACATACTACAACCTTGAGTGAAGCACCTCATTTACAATGTGTGCGAGTGATGCAGGTTCATCCAAACTTTAAAGGGAGTTGCGTGACATATTTGGGTTAAGCTTTTGACAACTCATTTTGATAAAGTATTGATATAAATATTTGTTTCGGAATGTCAGACCTTTTTTCCGGCCAGCAGATTTTAAATGCAAACACAGTATAAAGCTAATGGAGTAGGTTAGAATTTCAGAACCTTTTCTGCCGGGGATGCTCAAAGAAAGTGATGTGCCTAAATGTTTAATGTGCTTCCTGACCTTTTCTTAAACACAGAAACCATTATGTTCTCTAACAAAAAGTTGTAATTATTAAACAAAAAGTGCAACCTTCACAAAAACGAACACAAAATAACGGCAGAGATGACATGTTCTAGTTGCACTACTTTGAGAAGTGTGGAGGTCAGCTTACTCACAAAGGTGGCATACGCATTCCCAGGGGGCTGTGCTGCATCGTAAATGGTGTCAGGGGCATTTATGGCCCTACCTACATTCGTACATTCTTTTTTTCCCTGATAGTGCATAACATTGCAGTTCTACCTGATTGAATAGCATTCTTTTTATGAAATGTCAAAGTCTTGACATGTGAGTCACACTGCTTTAGCCCTATGGGCCTGTCCCCTGTAATTGACCTGCACCATGAACCCTCCCAATTATTAAGTAAATAACCTTGGTAGTTTTCATGGAAGGAAAATGAACATAATTAAAATGCATGCACCCCTAATGCATGAGTCACTAATTTCGAGCCTTATAAGCTTTTCAGAAGAACATGTCTCTGATGAATTCCCTGTATTGTTATATTATACGCCACAATACTTCACAATATGTCAAATACTAAATTATGTAAAACAAATTGAGGCATTCCTTACGTGTGATTGACTTTTCTAGGTCTGGCATTCAATCTTACAATTCCCACTTCAACTTCACTAACTTGATGAATTTAAAAAGTATGAGAAGGCTGTCACAACTGGGACATGCGGGTTACACCTACATTTCAAAAGTATGCCCTTGAGTCTACTTACATTTCTTAATGCAGGTTTCAATGTGATGTCTTTCTTGGATAAAATTTACAGATACACAAAACTCCATTTTTTTTTTTGCTAAGCCCCCAACCCAGCCTGACAGAAGACCTCCATTTCGACTAGCCTTTCTCTCCCTTGCTGAATTCTTTTTAAGTTATGTGTGTATTTCCTTTCACACAAATCACGGCAAACCCATCCAAATTCCTCCCAAACATCCCCGAAGATTGATGTGACTTTAAGGAGATTCAGGTAGATTCAGTTAGGAAGAAACAGCTGTTTTAATATTGCATGTCAGACCAGCTTTTGAGACTATCTCTTAATGTGTACAGTCATTATCACATTATGCATGCCATCAATGCCACATTTCAGAGTGTGCCCCACCGATTCATCATAATACACTAACCTACGCTAAGCACAAATAACAACATATCCAGTGTGAGAGCACATCCTAACTGCAGTATCTTCCCACATTATAGAAATATACGTTTATTTTAGAACCATATCTGTTAGAGTAGAATTCTCTTTTTGTGAGAAATCCCCACTCCTTATGAGTCCCCGAGCACTTTTTACTGCATTTTTCAACACATTTTCCTGGGTTAGTGAGAACCTTTTTCCACACTCACCCCCCTTTTACTCTGGTGTAAGGAAACTTTTTGGCCCCTGTTTGGTATTTCTTTTCAGAGTTACTCTTTCCTTGGGTTTTTATGCAACTACTTTTTAGTGAAGCAACACACAGCATCTTCTGAAATGTTGTCTAAAGTTCATAGTGCTTCTCCTTCATTAGTTATTTTATTTCCTTGAATAAATCATATAATTACCTGGGCAAGGGGATGCTTTGTGTCCTTTCTGTGTTTTTTCATGCAAGATCAGCACACACCACCCTATGTGGAGCCCTGAGGGAGTGCAGTGTATTAATATTCTCACCTCTCCTGCAACTTTGCATTACTCTGACAAGCCCCTCTATTCAGGCTGGTGGCAGTGTACCTTTTGCATCACTTTTTTTGTACTTGTTATCGCAGCCCCGATAATTCACATAAGGCATGCCTTACACCACAAACGGTGGCCTTACTTTTTTAAGTTCTCAACGTCATGGCTCTTACCATTCTGGGTGGGATAAGGTCAATTTGTCCTTTTGTCCTTGGAGGGCTTCTCATGGAAAGCCGACACAGGTTCCCTGAGTGCCTGGCAAGACAGGAAGTGGAGGAGGATGAGACTAGCTACCTTGTGGTTGCACAACAATTGGGAAGGTGTACGCCAGGCCTGGCTTTTTAGCCAACATCAGGAACTCTGTATTCTGGGACATCTAGACCCATAGGTTTGTTTTGCTATCCTCGTTTTTAGAATGGAAAACTGAAACTACAATTCCCAGACTGGAAACTGCTATTGGCTGAAAAGCTATCCCTGACTGAAGGTGTGTACATGCAAAACAGGGGCACTTGGCAGCTATATGAGGGGAATAAGGACGTTCCGAAGGGAGAAACATTGGGGAGAGTAAGAGTTGTGGGAGGAGGATGAAGGGGAGAGTAAAGGCTAGTGGGAGTATGCCCCAGAGAAAAGGGGTGGTGTGGTGGAAAGAGAACGACTGTAGGAAGACAGGTAAGAGAATAACTGTTTAAAGGTGGATGGGGCCGAGAGGACGTGCTGTGTTCTGTTGGATATGGAAAGGAGTACAACTATGCCATTCTAGCATATTGTTCAACGGAAGTATAAAAAGAAGAAAGGTAGACTGACCGCTCTTAACCACTTTCAGGTAGTTAATTTAGGTATGGGAAGCTCTGACAAAATGCAGTGAATCTTGTAATTAGCAATTGGAACTGGCTTTTGAGCAGCATTCATGTATTCTGGATTGTGCTAGGGAAAGATTATAGACTGCTCCTCCAACTATTCAGAAATTAAGAAGAGCAATATGGGAACGTCCCTAGAGGAAAAATAGAGGAGCTGTAATAGAGAATGCCAAAGGGTATATTTGTGTGCTGCAAACTGATCTCACAAGGACTTGTATAACAGTGATACACTGTGCAGAGTGAAACTTGACAATTTTCATAACTAATAATCAAATGAGCTGTAGATTTATTGAGGAGCTCTTTCAGTTTAAGGGTGGGATAAATGGATAGGAGAGGCATGTGAGGTAGCACTTTGGCGCTCCCTACCCAATGAAATGTGATGTTCGATGTTCTCTCTTCTAGTCCCTTTCTCAAGGGTGATCACATACAGTGCCTTCTTAACTTTTCCCAACAAACAGAAGAAATCCCCAAAACCTGAATTTTCAGATGGGTGCTGCATGTAACCTGGACAAGTCAGGGCAGGTGTGTGCTGCAAGGCTTTTCTCCATGCAGTGCCTGTTGTATGTCTGAGGTAATCTTGCTTTGCTGCCTATGCTATGTTTTTCAAAATCCGAGGGGAACTTGTTCTGCTTCTTCCAATGCTGCATATTCATGTGTTCCTTTTATGGGGGACAATACTGCTACTGTTCATTCTGTGCCTGTAACATGTTTAACAGTGTGAACAAGGGAAGTTTCCATGGTTGCTGCCTGTAGTGCACCTGTTCAGTGTGTGGGCTGATTTTTCACCGCTGACTGTACTCTACGTATTCTATGTATGCAAGGCTGTTTGCTGTGTATGCATTGTACCTTATCAGCATGTGACGATAGCTTGCATTGGGCCTGCCTTGCTGTAATGGTTGTGTGCATGAGGAAAACATGCACTGCTAATGTGTCCGTGTTGTAACTTTTTCTGTGTTTGGGAAATGTGGACTGCAACTACATATGCTGCATTTTCAGTGAGCAAACCATGTATTGATAGTGCTGCTTGTTTAGTGTGATAAACAATGGTACAATTAAGGCCCAATTTTAAGTCTGATGGACTGTATGTGCCTGTCAGTGTGCACCACTCGCCTAGTTACTGAGCAGCCATGCAAATGAGTACGTTTCCCTTGAAATGTTGTGATGGTTGAGTCAGTAGCTACCCATTAGAGTTAAAATAAAATGACATCGTAGTGTGGCCTGTAAGTGATGTGAAAAACATACCCACAAACATTATGGACTTGTGCAACACTTGCATTGTTTGTTTTTTACAACTCGATATTTAAGATTCCTAAAATGGGAGGCATCTTTATACAATGTTAGGGAATTGGCAATAACCTGTTGTTTAATGCAACTGTTGCAGCTACAATTGTATGCAAGCTTGCTATCTTGGTATACAAGGTCCTAGAAATCTTTAGCAAGAATACATTGCTTTGCATGGAGTGTTTATTACTGGGGTTACAAAGTCAAAACTGCCACAGTGCCTTCTCTGCAGTAAAATCGAGGTGCTGTTGTGCTTCAAGGGAGTTACTGACATATTTGTAAAGGTTAACCAACCGCATCAACAGCTCAAGGTGAGGCATGACAAGGGCAATCACCATTGCAATTGTTGCTGCAATGCTTTGCACACAGGTAGCATCAGTGCGGACAACCAGAACTACACAGCGATAAAATGCGAATTACACCAGTAACTGATAACTTAAAATACTCGAGAGATGCTTGGCCCACTTTTCTGCCAGACTCCAAATTGGAACTTACAGTGTCAGTGAGTGGCCTTGTGGTGATAGAGTGCCTGGTTTTAATTGCTTCTTATCCTGCCTGATATGATAATTGTTTCTATTTCTGACGCATTATTTCAGAAACTGCCTGGATGTGAGAGACATGTAAGAGTGTGAGTGTAAGAGCAGCGCCCCGTTTCCTGCGGCTTTGTGCACGATTTGCAAATGTAAACATAAATAAATGAATCTGATAGTGTTTTAACAAAATAATTCAAAACATGAGATATGTTAATGTTTTTCACATGGTACACGAGGCCTGCACAAGCATGTGAAGTGGTTGAACATATTTCGTGCAGGATGGTCAAGGTAAGGGGGTGCACCAAAGTGACCATTTGCCTGGGTTGAGAAAAATGCTTGCACCCGATCTGGTCAATTCAAAGCCCAGAGAATGGCTATGTCCGCCGATTCCCTCCAAGTTTGTGAGTGGTCTGGATGAAGTAGGCAGATCCTGAAATATTTTGGTTTAATTTTTTTTTGTTTTTCTTTTTTATCATTTTCGTCATACACTATGTTAGAATTGCAAATCTTGGGCTTAATATACTGTTATCAACGCACACCAAGGGCCTCATTACACGGAAGACGGTAACTATAGCGCTATTAGCGCCATGGTTGCTGCCGGTAATTTACCGATCCCGCAATGGTGAATGGCTTTATTACCGCCCCATTCCAAGGTTGGCGGGGCCGTAATTCCCCATTCACCATTGGCCCTTCCTCATTCCCATTTGAGCCCCCAGAGGGCTCAATGGGTAAGGCGGCAATTATGGTACCGCAAATTGCGGTGCCGTAATTGCCTCCAAGGTCCCTTTGCGTGTCCCGTCCTTAACGGCTGGTATAACCAGCCGTTAAGGTAGGGACGAGCAAAGTGACCTCGTAGTAGGGCAGTAAGGGATTACCGGCACCGGTGCCCTTACCGGTGCCGGTAATCCCTTACCGCCATCCGTGTAATGAGGCCCCAAGAGTTTTACAATGCAACTACTCAGAGGAAAAGTATCACTCTGAACCACACAGTCCCCCATGACACAGCTCCTCAGCCTGATCCTGAAATATTTTAATATTGGTTCTTCCCATTTGAAAGACATCCTACATTTGTTCAAATTGGCAACCTCATCCTTGAAGTAGTGGCATTAGCCACCACTGTCCTTGATTCATTTCGATTGCTGGCTCCTCAATGGACCCTGGCCCTTGATGGTGATGCAAGGCACTCTTCCTACCCCCTGGGGAACTCCACTTTGCCCCACTCTTACCATACGGTCTGGAATGTGCATCTCCTTGTATGCCTTGTTCCCAGATGTCTGTCAGGCTCTCCACCCCACCACAGATTTCTCAGTTTTTACCCCTCCCTGCTGGGAGAAATCTGAAGGTGTCTTACCCATTAGTCCCAGAGATCTGTGGTCCAGGTGTCCAGGACATGGCCATCTCTATTAGATCTAGTTACTGGGTTGGCGCAGTGTGGGAGGATCACCTGGATGGGGGATTTTCGGGGTGTAAAAGTGGGACACTGAAGGGTTAGACGCAGTATCCCCTTCCTTATGACACCTTTTCCCCATCCTGCCCAGTATGATATTTAGAAACTCTGCCCCCCCCTTTTTCCAACATGAACACTTTCTCACACCAAGAGCGACAAAGGACTAATACCAGAGCCGTTTACCTGAAATGTCCCAACACAAGAGTCAGGCAGAGTCAAGCAATTGCCGACAACTACACACACCTGACTGCACTTTCACTTCTACACAGGGATAAAAGGCAGAGCACAAGAGCACACTCTGAGCAAGACCAAATGCACGAGGAAGCATCAATTACAGGATGGCAGTTCAAACGGAGGAAAAAGGCGGCGAGACCTGAAAGGATGACAAGGAGGGAGTTGCCCTTGCTCTTTTCAAACCACACCAGCAAAGCCTCCAACAAAGGAAACATACTGGGAATCGCAGCTTGCGAATGGTGTGACGGATGTCAGCGGTATATGGAACCCTTGCGCACTGATAGCCAGGGCGGGGAGACGCGGTTGCCATCGTAGTACTGTCCTTGACACCAGCGGCAAAAGAAACGCCAACGAGTTCAGCACAGCCGGTGAGCCAGAAAAACCTGATAGTGGACCCGACTGTGTAATGCTCAAGGTTGCAGTGGCAACATTAAGAAGATTAATAGACAGTGGTGTTTTTGTGAACGAACTTGGCACCAGAGATAGAGTGGTCTGGCACCACGTGGGCACTCATTCGAAGGTCTCTTGCTGGTACCCCTCTCCTGAACAAAGAGAATGTGTTGAGTTAAAACAGTATTGAAACTACAAGCACCAAGAGGCAATATGGAAGGCCGGTGTGAGCTGTCAAGGTGGTCATACAAGGGTAATTCTAAACCCCATGTACAATCAAAGGTCCTTGACACGTTGCAGAAGTTTTGACAATTGTGAAATTGTGAACCCGACTCAGGGAATTCTGAAACCGGAATTTGCGCCCGGCTGAGAGGAACGCCAGGCGAACTGTGATTTGTGACATCCGCACTTGCCATAGGCTAACAGATTGACTCAGCGATACAAGATCACCCTTCAGAAGTCTCTTTTTAAATTGGCAAGTACTTTGGGAGGCTAAAAACTGAGAGACAGTTTGGAGCCTTGGCGAGGGGGATCCAAGGGTGAATGGCAATTACCTGACATCAAGATTAGCAGAATTATTTTTTTATTTTTGTTTTTTCTGTATTATCAGGCCCTCTGAAACAAGAGACTTTGCTTGAGAAGAGACTTTGGCACAGAAGACCCTGATATAGGGAAAAGGAACTGTAAGCTTGTGCCACAAAAGCCCAGGACTGTGTTGTGCTCAAGAGTCCAACCTCGTCAGGTTCTAAAAACAATAGGAAGGGAGACCCCGGCATCCTGACCTATCATTTTGTGAACACTTCTTTCTTTTCTTCAGAACATTATCCCACACTATTTTGTAGCGTAGCAGTAAGGATTGGCAATAGGTTTTTTTTTTGTTTTAGTATAGACCCTTTTTTTATTTGACTAGACTCTACTAGGACTGTATTATTATTATTTGATGGTTGTAGCTTGTTCCCATCTTAGATTTAGGTTTAGATTAGGCCTGTATCTCACCCATTTTACAGTTTAATGAGCACCCTTGAACTGTGATCACTTGTGTCTGTCTTACTTTGATACCATGCCTTCCTTACACTGCCAAGAACCAGGCGGGCCAGTGAGGATCCTTCCCACCTTTTCACCCGAGATCACCAGCAGAGCACCTGACTGTGGTGTAATTCTGTGTCCTCGGCTCCTACTTTCATTCACATTGATGCCTTTGATTGTGTGTTGGATGCATGGCAGTGACCCCCACGCGAGCAGCACAACTAGACATCTCGAGTGCCATGGACCATGCATTGCCACTGTCTCCAGATCCCACAGAAAGACCTACCCGCACTGGCCGCTCTGCCCATTGTTACCCTGTGACGACAGTCTTTTTTGGGACAATATACAGGAATTGTTGTGGGTAAGGGAATCCTTCATTCTGCTGGGTCTCAGAGAGGATAAGTTAAGTGGACATCGTGGTTTGCACCTCCTGGTCACATCAGAGTTTTCAGTGTATGCCATATACTGACCTGTGGCCTTATATATCAGACTCTGAAGCAATTATTGAAGGAAGGTCAGACCTAATAGAAGTCCTAGCAATTTAAAAATCCAAAAGCTCCATATTAAATGTGCTACATTTCAAAACAGCTTTTACCCCTTCCCATTGTAATGTGACTTTAATTCTTTGTAACATTCTAGTGTACATGCCCATCCACTATTTTGCTTTTGTGTTCAGTCTCGTGTAGGGTTCATATGAGTCCCTAATTCTTAGAGTTGGACCTTTAACTTGGGCCAAGACCTGTTGCCAAATGTTAATAGTTGACATTCAGTTTTCAGTGCAGAGAGATATTCCATTAAATGTTAATCATTACAAGTAGAACCACGTGGTAGGGAGCATTTAAAGATAACCACCACTATGCCAATGCTTTTCTCACAAAACCTAGGCCACCATTGTGGCATCAAAGCTAGTATTTTATACTTTTCTGACAAAAATGATGTATTCGGCCATCATTAAAACAATTTGATACTTATTTGTGCAGTTATAGTAGATAGTTGACATTGTGAGCAGATTTAATCTCCAATCACCCGGAATGCTCAGTCTGTATGCAACTAAACCTCCTTTATCACTGACCACAAGTGGAGTAAAAGTATCCCATAAAGCGTGTACAAAGGGGTGAAGGAGCTCCTTCAGGGCTCTATTCATAAATCATGCAATTAAGCATTCTCTTGCATATCTGTGAGATGTGAAGGCTGCATTTACAAGCCATTACCCTATGTTAATGGCCTGTCTCTTTTAGAAGAGTGACAAGATGCTATTGACATCCTCTCCCGCCTCAGCCCACCCTCGCTCCCTCTCTCTGCCCGCCCACCGTGCCCCGTAATTGGATGCTGATTCTTTTCAGCTGATTCCTTACATAACTACCCAGAACAAAATGCTGGTGGTTCCTCCCTTACTGCGCTGCCTTCCGGGGACTCTGCCACAAGTTCTCTGCTCCTGTCGGGAACCTTCCTTCACAAGGCCATGTGGTTACCTGGTGAGCGTTTTCAGAGTCCTGCAAGCTTCCATTGCTTCCTCCTCCTCTCCCCTCCCTCAGCCCTCCCTCGTTCCCTAACACTGTCCTGACTTTAGAATCAGTATTGAATCTGGGTGTATTTTGCACCTTGCCACTGTTTCAAATTTAGCTTTGTTTTCCATTTAGCCTCTGCAATGAATATAGGTGTATTTTGGACCTTGACACTGTCTCAAATCTCAGTGGCGCTTTTCACTTTAGCCTCTGTGTTGCATCTAGGTGTATTTTGAACCGTGTCATTGTCTCAAATCTACCTACTTGCCAATATTCTGTGACCAAAAAGATGTAGGATTTTTCAAGTTCGAAAATAATTTTTATTTTATTTTTTTACATTTGTAGAGCACACTGCAGCCCAAAGGCATCAAGGCCCTATTACATGAAAGTGTATGTAGGCAAGATTGTGATTACATAGAAAACATGAGGTACTTAGTTACACATAGGTGCTGGGTTACATGTGCCGTTGGCATACAAACAGAAGTCAAAACAAGTGGGTCAAACAAACAGCCTAGTTTTGATGGCTTTACGGAAGGCTAGATGAGAGTCAATCCCCCTAAGGTGCGTAGGTAAGGCGTTCCAGTGTGAGGCTGCTATAGCTGGGAAGCTGGTACCACATGTGTGTACTCTTCAGGTCTTAGGGATGGAAGTCAGGTTGGTGTAGACAGTTCTGGAAGGCCTATTAGAAGTTGGCCAGGATATTATTTGGGAAAGGTATGGAGGAGAAAGGCCATGGAGGCATTTATGGATGAGGGAAAGGATTTTGAAGATGATTCTCTGCCTGATGGGCAGCCAGTGGACCTGCCTTCTGAGATCAGAAATGTGGTCCTTCTTGGAGAATCCTGTGGTGGCCCTAAAGGCGTTGTTTTGAGCCAGTTGGAACTTAGCAATGTTTTTCCTGGATGTCCCACCAAGGAGAGCATTGCAATAATCCAGTCTCGATCATAACATGACCCTGGCAATGGTGAGACCATTTTGAGAGGATAAGAAGGGTCTTGCGGCATTAATCAATTTTGAATTGCGTGCCGAAGATGAGGCTTTGGCATTGATTTGCCTGTCCATAGTGAGATAAGAGTCGAGATAGACTCCTAGGGTCTTGACAGATTGGGACACACCAATGGGTATATTGTTGATGCTAAAGGAACAGTATTGTTTGTCGAAGTTACCCAGAATGGTCAGTGACCCAATTAGTAGCAGCCTGGTCTTATTACTATTAAGGCATAACCAATTTTCTGCCATCCAGGCTTGGATGGTGGAGTAAATGGAGTTGAGGGTGTTCCTGTCTGAGTCATAATCAGCTGTAAGCAGGATGAGCACTTGGGTGTCATCCACATAATTGGTGTGTAAGATGCCCATGGCATCAAGACGATTGAAGAGATGCTCGGTGAACAGGTTATAGAGGGTAGGCGCTATGCAGGAGCCCTGGGGCACCCCACATTTGATGTGACTACGAGAGGCGCATGCTGAGTCGGAGAATACTTTCATGGCCCTTTCCTGTAGGAAAGAGGTGATCCATGTGCATGCCTTGAGGGAGAAGTTGGCTGCTATTGAAAGATTGTGGCATAGAGTGTTATGATCCACGAGGTTGAATGCAGCTGATAGATCAAGGAGCAACATGAGCGCTGGTTTGCCAGCATCTCGAATGTCGTGCATTCGAATTTTCAAGTCAAGGAGATCTGTTTCAGTCCCGTGTCGTGGTCTAAATCCAGACTGCCGAAGGCCCAAAATGTGGTGGTCCTCGAGGAATTTCTGGACTTGCTGGTAAACCGCTTTGTCCAGTATTTTCAGTAGAAAGGGGACAGTGGTAATGGGCCTGTAGTTCCCTGGTACCGATGGGTCAAGGGAGGGTTTTTTGAGGAGCGGGCGATCCCAGGCTTACTTAAGATCAGTTGGAATATGGCCAGACTGAAAGGATGCATTTATAAAAGCTGTAAGGAAGGGGGCAAGGGCAGGGCCACAGTCTTTGATGAGCTGAGCAGGGCAAATGTCGCCCTTGCAGTTGGAAGGTTTGATGGTTTTTAGGAGCGTCATTACCTCAGATTCAGTGATGTCCTTGAAGTCGAATAGCGGGGAGGAGTTGATTTTAGTCTCTTTGCTTATGTTATTATTCTGGTTGGTAATTAGATGGGTCAGGGCTTTTTTGGTGTGCCAGGATTCTGGTTTGCACAGTGTTTAATTTATTAAGCATGGTGGATTGGATGTCGTTGCACCATTTATCATCTTTCAAGATAGTGGAAGGTGGGGTGGATGGAGTTTCGAGTTTCGAGTTCTGTGAAAATGTTGAAGATTTCTTTTGTTCGACATTTAGCGTTGTGAAGGAGTTGGCTTTGGCGATGATAATGGCTAATTTGTAGTCTTTAGAGATGGTCTTAAAGGCAGATTTAGTTAGCTATATTTTTACAGGCTTAGAGGGCAGCTCGCTTCTTGGCACGAAGCTCGAGAAGCTCTTGGGAGAACCATGCGTTTGTGTGCTTGGCTTTCTTCGCTTTTCTGAGATTGAGGGAAGCAAAGGCATCAACTGCATGGGTGATTGCCAGTTTGAAAGTGCTAGCAAGAGTGTCAGGGTAATTTGAGAAGGGGGCCTGGAGAGCAGGCACCTCAAGGAGGGGCGTGATCCTTTCTACTGTTAGTTGGCAGGAGCTTCTCGCGAGAGCTGGGGGGAAAGGGGGATGGTGGGCTTGGTGGGCCCTTTAGAGGTGTTTAGGTCAAATTGAATTTAGTGGTGGTCCGACCATGGGACGGGTAAGTTTCCAGTAATTTGCACTGCGCATTTGTGGTGGGTGACCCAGTCTAAAGAGCGTCCTTTAATGTGGGTAGGATTGGAGATGGTTTGGGAGAACCCTAGAGTGGAGAAGGCTTTATTCAGAGCGGCAATGTGAGCGTTGTTAGGATCGTTGAGGCCTAAATTAAGATCACCTGTGAGTAAGACTTTGGAGGTTTTTTTTTAAATTGCCTGAAAGGGCTTGGATGAGGGATTCCTGGAATTCGATGAATTGACCTGGGGGTCGATAAACAATGTGTAGAGCCAAGGTAAGGTTGGGGGAGAGATTGATTTTGAGAGGAAGGTAGTCACAGCTGTGGCCAACTTCACCTTAAATCCTCCTGATGGTGAGGTTCTCTTTGGTGATGTGGGCTAGTCCCCCACCCCTAAGAAGGGGCGGTCTTGCCTGTAGATGGTGTATCTGTCCAGATGGCCTGAGAGAGGGCAGGGTCTGAGGTATCATTCAACCAAGTTTCTGTAATTATTAGGAGGTCGGTGTTGTTTTTGAGGATTAAGTCATGGATGTCCTAGGCGTGTGCTGGAACTGAGCGGTCATTAATTAGGGCACACTTGAGGGTGGTGGTCTGTATAGAAGTAACTAGGGGAGCCACAGAAGCATCATCGGTGTCATGCATAGGCAGGATAGTACCATTGGGGGCAACAGGCACTTGCATGTTCAATACATTGGGGGCAACAGGCACTTGCATGTTCAATACAGTGGGGGAAACAGGCACTTGCATGTTCAAAACTGTGGGGGCAACAGGCACTTGCATGTTCAATACAGTGGGGGCAACAGGCAATTGCATGTTCAATACAGTGGGGGCAACAGGTGCTTGCAGATGAGAAACAGTGGGCGCAGCAAGTAGTGGCATGTGTATAGCATTAGGGGCTCCTGCTGTTGGAAGGACCGTGGCAGATGATTCAACAGGCACTTGCAAGTTGCTGGCATTAAATTGCAGAAGCAGTGGAGTGACATCGGCAGTAGGCCTTAACTTCGGAGTACGCTTTTTGCGACCTGCCAGGTCAAAGTACAGCAGTCTCTGGGTATACAGGCATGAGAGAGAGAAGATAGTGAGCCTGACGTGCGCTGCTGGGTCCGCCGATCTGGTTGGGGGTCATTATGTGCAGAGCCAAGCGAGGAGGTGGTGGTGTAGGGCATCAAGATATTTGCCCAGCACCTACTCCCAAGTCGCTTGTTGCGACAGTTTGTGCTCGGTGTGTAAGTGGGTGTGGCCATTATGGTGCATGACCGGAGTCGCGCGTTCCATGCAGAGCATGTTGAGTGGCTCAGAGATGTGGATAGGGGGCAGCTGGAGCTTGAGACTGCAGGCTTACCTTGGTGACGGCACCAGGGAGGTCCGTACAGCGCTGTCGAGCAGCGGAGCTGCAGAGAGTGGGGAAGGCCTTTTCCCTTGGCCTTCTCCCGGCGGATTTGCCTGTTGGCCTCCTCCCGCTCCCTTTAAGGCAGGAGAGGAGGGGCTGGCAGACAGGACAGACCAATTGCGGGCCTGGGCCATGGTGGTGAAACTCGTGGGCTATTTTCCGGACTTCACAATGTTGTTGTCGGTTACCTGGGCAACCGAGGGGGCCATCTCACGGCCGGCGCTGCCCACAGAACACGTGGGCAGCAAAGTCAGCAAACACAGGTGGGCAGGGCAGGGGGACTTCTCCAGGCTGTCTGATGCAGGATTCCTCAATGGGAGCTGGGTCCCTGGCAGGGGAGCTGCAGAGAGGGGGAAGGCCTTTTCCCTTGGCCTTCTCCCGGCTGCTTCGCCTGTCGGCCTCCTCCAGCTCCCTTTAAGGCAGGAGGGGAGGGGCTGGCAGGCAGGAGAGACCAATTGTGGGCCTGGGCCGTGGTGGTGAAACTCGCAAGCAATTTCTCAGGCTTCACAATGTTGTTGCTGTTTACCTGGGCAACCGAGGGGACTATCTCACGGGTGGCGCTGCTCACAGACCATGTGGGCAGTGAAGTCAGAAAATACGGGCGGGGAGAGCAGGGGGACTTCTCCTGGAAGTCTGATGCAGGATTCCTCAATGGGAGCCGGGTCCCTCGCAGCAGAGCTGCAGAGAGTGGGGAAGGCCTTTTCCCTTGGCCTTCTTCCGGCGGCTTCTATAATTCACATACACCTCAGACGTTAAAAATTGATAATTCTGAATGGTAAGTTAACATCAAATTCAATTACCTAACTTCACAGAAGGTAATCACACAGAGCATGTAGGTAACATTTGCCACTGCTCTGTAGCAGCAGCCTAGGTAATACATATGTATTCCTGCAGTGCAAGTTGACCACTGACTGACATGGAGATTCATACCCTCCTCAGTGTGATAGGCAGATGTTGTGTGATGGTTTTACTTTCTGCCACTTGCTTTCACTGGTGGTTCACCTAATGGTTGTACCAGCAAGAGTGCCGGACAGAGTCACAAAGCTGTCAGGTCAGTGTATTGGTCATGAAAGCCCAGATATCCTTGTCATCACAGAAACCTGCTTTTCTGATGACTTGCGACCCTTCAAACACGAGTCATTGCCCCCAGCCTACAGACTAATCATGCACAACAAAACGGTGTGATCGCCATCCTCCACAATTTACACATTTACACATTTACACAGTCTCACGATCCATGGAAAATGTTGCCAACAAAAACTGCAAATCTCTCCTGGTGAAATTGCTCATCAATCCCTCCTTTGCCCACAGGTTTCTACACATATACAGAGCTACCAGCTATAAAAGAAACGTCACTGCTAGACTAATCGACTCCCAGTGACCATCATGATCACCCACCATCCCTCACTATGCTAGGAGATCTCAAAGTATGGTTTGATGGCCCACATAATTCCATGACACAACCACTTCTGGACAACCTGGAAGCCCTTAACAGGACAAAACTGATATCAGAAGGCACGCACACCACAGGACATACCCTTGATGCAATTTTCAGCTCCTACAATCTAATCGCCATGCTACCCCCTCAACCACTAATCTGGATAGACCATCTTCTTATCGCTATCAACTGAAATCCCTCCTGGACTAACTCTGGACCATCCGCCTACTTCCTGCTGTGGAACGAGGTAATAGTAACTTCGGACTTGGCTGACCTCCTGCTTGCCACTCTTCCAATTCTCCCTCTCCAGGAAGGTCTGCCCTCCATAAGCCATTTTGACGTATGACTCTCCAATACCCTCACACCATTCAACCCCACCAGATCCTCTTCCAACAGACAAGCCCCATCTCCTAGATGGTTTACCCCTCACTCAAATCCCACACCCTGGACAGAACTGATTATGCCAGTCCAAACAAAGCCTCCAAGGCAGAAGTCTGGAGGGCCAAACAATCCTTCTACTCAAACAGAATCTCCAATGCCCGTAACAACAGCAGGGAGCTCCACAAGATCATGTCTGAATTTAAATCCCCTCTCTGCACCTCCTCCCTTCCCAACTCCCAAGCACTGTGTGATGCCCTCTCAACCACTTCCACCACATTTCTATGGAAAGAAACCACACCATCAGCACTAAATTAGCAGCACTCCTGCTCCATAACCTGCCCTACATACCCCTCCTTCGTTCTCATATTTCGACCCAAATCCCTGAAGCTACTTGCTAGCAACTGCCCATCCGGATCCTCTGGAGATCCATGCCTGTTGGCCCATATTAAAGATATCCTCTCCTGAACCTGTGAAGGCAGCAGAGCAAGATCTATCATCACCTCTTCCATCACCTCAGGCATATTGCCAGCAGAATTCAAGATATTGTGCATAAAAACTCTGGTAAAAAAAAAAAAGAAAATGAAATCTCCCTTGACCCCCTTGTTCCAGACAGTTACAGATCTATCTCTAACATGAGCTTCATAGCCAGAAATATTGACCGAATGGCTTACTCCCAACTTTGCCTCTTCACCGGATACAACCTCTTCCTTGATCCCACACAGGCCAGCTTCAGATTCCTTTGAGGAATGGAATTGTCCCCACTCTCCATATGGGATGACCTCAAATGTTCCACAGACTTAGAAGGCTGTGCCACACTTATCCTCCTCAACCTCTTGGCAGCCTTTGACACCATCAACCACTGCATCTCCACAAACTCCATTTGCTCAGCATTAGGGATATAGCATAACGATGGGTGTCATCCTTCCTTGCCAACTGATCACTAATAACCCTTGTACCCCACTTCTCCTCCCCCTTTTCCTGTCACCAAGGTGTAACACAGGATGCCTCCCTGTGCCCCCAGCTCTTCAACCTCTACCTGATCTCCCTCCCTTCTCTCATTTGCTCACATGGCCTAACCTGCTACAACTATACAACAACTATGCAGATGACACCCAGATAATCTTTAAGATCCCTAAGAACTCTTCCACCCCCCTCCCAACCACACTGCATGCCTCTCAGAAATCGAGCACTGGATGATGGCTAACAACCTCCTCCACAACCCCGGAAAATATGAAATCATGATCTGCACGAAGATGGCACTCTTCTCTCACCCCACCCCTTGACTGTTCTCCCTATCCCCTCCTCATACCGCATCCAACACTGTAAAGAACTATGGATGCAGAGCTATATCTCTTACATCACATCAACTCTCTGCCTAAATCTTGACAGATGCACCTCAGCAACCCCAGACGCATCTTCCCTTACCTCTCCTACCTTCACAGATTCACAGCAATCATGACTATCATCCTCTCTGCCTACACTAACTCCCTCTACTTGGGTGCCCCTGCATATCGACTGAGAAAGCTCCAACGGGTCCAAAGCCTTTTTCCTCCAGAGAGCAAATCACACCCACCCTCAATGTCCTCCACTAGCTCCCTGTCAGGCGAAGTTCCACCTTCAAAGCCATGTGCATAACCACCATGCTCTGCACAAGACAGTATTGAATGCTGACAGTATCCTTATAATGTGTTTTAAGTGTGTTAAATTGTGTTTTTGTTTCAGTAACTGTTAGGGAGAATTCTCCACAATGGCTAATTTCCCTTACCTAATGAGTCCCTCAGCAGCTTTGCTGGATTTCTAGGATTTATTTTTTCACCTGGTAAGAGTGTGAGCCTTTTTTCCCACTCTTACATTTGTTTTGCTGTGTGTGTTTTCAATGTTTGTGTTCATAGACTGTGGAACCTCACCTACTCCACAGGCATTTTCATTTACTGTGTGTTAAACAGCACCTTCAGTGCAGTGACACAGGGTTGTCTTTCAGAGTTCCCAACTCAGACTCATTTTTCTGGGACTGACTACTGTCTCCCAGAACATATAAAGTTGCCATTAACTTTATTAGCCTCTGCAAAGCCACAGACCCAGTACACACCATCTTACATGGAGTACTGGAAAGGAGTAATACTTATCCCTGTTTGTCTGTTTCTCTTGGAGATTATCTCCCTTTTCATCAAGACTTGGCTGGTGGCAGATGTAACTACCCTATTTTTCCTACCGCGGTTATCTTAAATAATCTTGGTATTGTTTTAGGCTATCTTGGTAGCCTTGAACTTAAACCAGCTAGACCATATATGTTTTATTATGGTTCCAGCGGGGTTTAGTCACCATTTCTTTTTGTAAAAGTCTTTTCTTATTTTACTCTGCGCACCAAAGCAGGTTTGGTTCCTTTGTTTACTGTCTTTTTGCGGGCTTCTACGCAGAAGCCCTCCTTATGTGCCTGTGTGTCTCGGGGGGACAAGATGTGAGGGAGGGGTTTAGGATTCCCTGCACACGGTCTCCTTGGAGACCCATGTCGCACTCTGAACTGATTGGCTGTGGTAACTATCCCGGCGGGACAGCCACCCTGCTGCATTTATTGACAGCCAGGCTGTGTCAATGGCGGAAATTCCATAAAAAGCAGGTCTCTGGGTCTGAAAAGGCCGAGTCGCTACTGGAACTAAAAGACTGATGAGGAGCTGATGGAAGAGGACTCCTACCATGACTGAATCGCCCGGTGAAGCCCTGCTGCAGGTCCGAATCCTCGAACTCCAAGAACAGAGAAGATCCTCAAGGTATCTTCTTCCCCTGAGCTGGTGGGACCAACCAGTTCACCCAAACTGCAAGCCAGGACTCCCTCCTCTGGTCGAATTCACTGTATAGAGCTACAGTGGGCCGGATAGCCAGGATGGTCAGACCCTGCGTGGGTTTTAAGGAGCGCACCTTTTATTTGTTGCTTTGCTCTGCTGCTGGTTTCTTCCCTGGGCAGTGCAGGACCCTCCAGTCTTTCTACTTCATGTCAGTCCGACAGTCGCTTCAGGAACCGTGAGCCTGCAGGAACTGCAAGGAATGTCCACCTCAGCTACAGCTTCTTCTCCATTTAAAAGTACTGTGCAAATCTGGTTGTTCGTTTCATTCAGCTGCGTTGAAAGTGTGTGAAATCTTTCTCCAATCCGATGGCTTGTCCTTCTCTACTCTTTAAACTAACTTTTCTGCCGACCAACTTCGTCCAGAACTCTTGGCAAAGACTTAACCGCGAACTACCCTGAGCTGTGTGATCTTGAGCAAAAGACTTTTGTCCTATTGACTTTTTCCCTAAGCCTGTTTGATTTGATTCCACCACTGTAGTTCCTCTTTCTAGATTGCCCTGCTTACTTACCTGTTGGTGCTGGTCAATTTCTGCCTAACTTTGTCTTTCCCTCCCTTTTAAATTTCTGTAGTGCCATTTTGCAAAGACTTGGGATTCTATGTGTCTCTGCATGGGTGTTTCATTTTATTCCGTTTATAAAGCATTTTCTGTTAAAAGTCAACAATGTATTGCAAACCTTTAAGGGAATTCAAGTAAAACAAGTCTAACTTGAAGAGTGAAGAGTAGTAGAGTGGCTGAGCAATAGAGAGATCAAGGGAAAGGTTGCTCCAAATGACACTGAAGGTCAGGTAATTGTGGTTGGTGTAGTGATGACTGATATGAAGAGTGGAGAACAAAAGTAGTAACATCGAAGGACGCAGACATGAATAACGTGGCTGTGCCAGCCTATGAATCCTTTGAAACATACTCTAGGGTAAGACCCAAAAATCAATTTACAATAGTCCAATGAGTCAATAAAAGTGCACTGGAGCAAGAAAATCTAACGTTTATTACACACAACCAGGGTCGGGAATAATACAAAAATAAATCAATGAGAAATACAAAATGGTGTTGTTTTATAGTAGAAAGTGGAGTGACATTGCAAAACATTGCTTCAGAATACCTTGAAAATACTGCTTGCTGATTGGTCTATAGGGGAATGTTTACAATGCCTAGCCCTATTAACCTTTCCTAATCCTCGTGACCATTTTATCGCTACCTTTTAGCAAAGACTTCTTTGTGGAACTCTTGGTTTCTCATGACGGTGATTGGACAGCCACTTTGCTAGTATGTTTCACATACTCTTTGACGTTTGATTGGCAGAGCTCCTTTGGCCATCCGGGGCAGGCCGCTTTGGTCAATGTTGTTCAATGAAATAGTGAGGTGTTAACAGTGTGGTGACTATAGTATTGAAAACATGTAACTCCTCTCGTTCCCTTCCCATGGTAAGTGTGTAAGACCTCATTTTTTGTGCTCTTTAATTAAAGGATCTGATGGTGCATTGTCAATTTGAGTCAGATGCAAACTAAGTCCAGAAGAGAAAGTATTGTTGATTTTGAGGGTCATAAAAGGTGCATGCAAATGTAAATAAGGAATCATGACAGAGTGAGAGAGAGGAGGACGAAAAACAACATAGTCATACTTAACAGGGGTAAATGGGGTGGATGATGGAAGATTTTGGGAAATCTGCATGGTGTTCATCATTTGAGACTGGCTTTTGTTTACATGCTGAGGAGGCATAGGTTCACAGTTCAGGCTGCATTGATTCTACTGGAGATGGGGTCAGGGCGGTATTTGCAAGTACATTCCCATCCTAGCAATATATTTTTGGTTCAGACAATGCTATGCTCCTCTGATGAGCTTTGGCCAAAAAAAGCTGATGAGTGGATCTTTTCGTGGTCCATACATGAACTTTCCCACATAATCCTCTTGCTTGAAATCCGACAAACTTTGAATGACATGAAATTTCATAGGTTTGGATTTCACTTGAAATAGTCTATACATGACCACTGGCTCTGCTTCTGTGTGGGCACTGGAATATTACTCTATTAAATGGAGGCCATCATCTTTGCAACATCCAATATATCCAACATAATACAAATGGAGTATTTTCTAATCTGGAACACGGTGTGGTAAGGGCTTCTGATATTTTGAAGAACCTGCTAAAACATATTTTCTAAATACTTAAACAGTAATAATTGTGATCAGGGGTGGGCACCAGTCTATGGGCCTCATTACGAGATTGGTGGTAGTCATGGCACTATTTGCGCCATGACTGCCACCAATAACGGGTGCGGCACCGGTGTAGTTCAATAGGGATTTACCGGTGTAGTCCGACCCTGGCGGGACCGGTAAGTCCCCATTGAACATGACATTCCCCATTACCATTGAGCCCGTAGAGGGCTCAATGGGAATGGGGATGGCACTAATAATGGGCTTGCGACTTGCAAGCCCGTTATTAGTGCCCTGGTCCCTTCGCGGGACCCTTAAGGGACTTGTGGACGGACCACACGATCCTTACGATTCCCCCCAAGGGACCTCAGAATAGGACGGTAGGGCATTACCTGCACCGGTTCCCTTACCGGTGCCCGGTATCCCTTTACCGCCCTATTCGTAATGACCCCCTATGTGATGAATGTAACGTGTTAAATAAAGTATGCTAATTGTGAATCTGAATGTGTCATTTACTGTTTATGGTGCCCATGTGGACTGTACTATATAGGGCAGACGGCATGAAACACAGGATACAATGGACTGAATACCGGTCTTGTGAGAGGACTGGTATTCTGAATTCACCAGTGGCATGTCATTACAAAGAATCAGGGCATTCATCTGTGCAAGTGAGATTCCAGATTGTGGAAGTAATCAACAAGAAGGAATACAGAGGGAATATACATAAAATACTTGAGCAAAGAGATTTTTTTTGGTGCATCGTCTAGTCTCTCTTTGACCAGGAGGAATGAAGGAAAAGTTACATTTACACTGCTTTCTCTTAATTTCATGGTTCAAACCTCATGATTTGTTGTCTAGTTGGTTATTTATTTGTGTTCATTGGATTACCGATCATTCCTTTATAACCTACTTTCTTGTTATTGTTTTGCCAATTAAGTGAGCACTTTGCTCATTAGATTTTACAGCACATTTGTTCATGGTATCTAACATTTGTATGGGGTTCAGTGTTTAGTGTAATTATTAATACTGCAATGGTTTTTATTATTATCATGGTATGGCCATTTTTGGCCAGAATGGCATAGGCAGAATATGCATACATGTTTTACATTTGCTATGATTTACAATGCGTATTAGCCTCATTATTTTGGGTTTCTGAGTTCTTATAGAATGGTTGAGCCACGAGTTATCAAAGATTCATTTCTATTCTTTGTTTTGATTATTTTTTACAAGGAATCATTTGGTACATTCAAGTAATCTTCCCTTTCCTTTCCTCCACTTTTCAGTCCCCCCCTCCTTTATCACCCCACAATCTGTGTTTAACACATTGTTTTGTTAAACGTGCACCCGTTCTTGATTGTATCATGGTCAAGACGTAATGGCATCTTTTCCGAAAGTCAGGTACATAATAAAGTATCTGTGACATATTGCAAAATACACATTATAAACAGCCTTGCTATGGCTGGAGTTATTATTATCCAGGGGAAGCAATATTGGCCCCCATTTTCAGCACAGTCCAATGCAGTTAGGTAAGAGGGTTTCTATGCAGAGGCCAGAGATACTAGATTAGATACTGTGGGATGTATTTACCCATGCATCCGAGCCCTACCTCAAAACTGTGCAGTACTGACATGGAAAACATCATGATGGCCAGAGCTTCCCAGAAAATGCACAGGGAAATGCATGAAGAATAAGCTGCCACTCATTTTTGCCGATGTTATGGGCACAGAAGGACACTGCCTAAAACCACCATTGGACTACCCACACAGTAGTCTGAAACCATTGGGAGTGGCAATGCTGATTGCCAAAAGCAAACCCATACCTGTGAGGAATTCATTTTCTTAAATCCCAAAAAGGGGTGCAGTACCAGTACTCACCACTATCAGAAAGCCGGCGTTTTAAAACCACCAGATTTTACTTTTTTTTGTAGAAAACTGAATAAATGAACCCAAAACATGCCAAAGAAAGACTTACTGAGAGGTGGATCCAATGTAAAGTTATATTCTGAAGTGACTTGAAGGTTTATAACAAGACTGGCTGAGCTGTGGATTTCAGCAGTTTAAGTAAATGTGGACTGAAAGACACTAAAAATATAAGTGTTTAAATTGACTGAGTGACCTACTTTGAGTGTCACATAGGTTGCAATTGTTTAAATGTCATAGTTTTAAACTTAGAATCAGCATCCTAGCTGCATATGTAAAAAAAATGTCTTGACTTAAACTGGGGAACAGA